>NC_079193.1:33924215-34229840 GCF_029499605.1 Hyla sarda
GATTGCTTGTTTTTATCGTGATTCTATTTCAGCGGGACGAAGCTGCAGAGACCCTTTGATGATACGCCCAGTTCCATTGTTGTACTTGGTTGGAGTACAACTTCATGTGGTAAGCGCAATTCACACTTAGCGTTACCAACTCACCTTTGGTGTTACACTACGGAGCGCATCCGTTTGTGCTTTTTTATTTCCATTACACAATAAGGGTCTATTCATACGTACAGTATTCTGCGCAGATTTGATGCGCAGGATTTCAAGCGGTGTTCAGTCATTCAGTTTATATTGAAATCTGCAGCAGAAAATCCTGCGCATCAAATCTTTGCACAATACTGTACATGTGTTTAGGGTCTACTAAATCAACAAATTAACTGTATGATACGTTATACTAAATTTCATTTTACTTTACATTAAATTCAGCATAGTTTGTAAGATCTCTGCATGCTGTCACTGAATGGGAATCTTCGTTGTTAGTTACCATTGTATTAAAATGTGTCCTGGTCATGTGATTTAAATGTAGAAACAAGAAATGGAGCAGATCACGCTCTGGTATCCAGCACCTGATTGTGTGTAAGGTGAGAAATATTGCGCACTCACCTGGAAGTGTTACACTCCAAACACAACGCCACTTGCGTGTAGAAATTACAGCTGTATATAGGGGGTGCTGGTGTTCATCCAGGGGATGTTAATGGCAGTCAGTATCCTCCCATCACCCAGAGCCGGATATGGGTAACCTGATGAAGAAGAGATATGCCCCTCGAAATGCGCCGGCTATATTATAAACTATGGAAGGAAAATGGATACTGAGACAGTTCTTTAAAGGGTACCTCTCATCAAATAAACTTTTGATATATTTTAGATTAATGAATGTTGAATAACTTTCCAATAGCATGTTAATGAAAAATATTCTTCTTTCTATTGTATTTTTCCCGATCAGTCCTGGCAGCAAGCATTTCTGACTCATGCTGGAGTCCTAAACACTCAGATCTGCCAGCCTGCTTTGTTCACAGCCAAACAGGCTGTGAACAAAGCAGGCTGGCAGCTCTGAGTGTTCTTCTTTGTGAACAAAGCAGACTGGCAGCTCGTAGTGTTTAGGACTCCAGCATGAGTCTGAAATGCTTGCTGCCAGGACTGGTAGGGAGACCCCTAGTGGTCATTTCTTCAAAGTGGAAAATTAAATAGAAAGAAGCATATTTTTTAATAACATGCAATTGTAAAATTATTCCTCATACATTAATCTATAATATATCAAAAGTTTTTTTGATGAGAGGTACCCTTTAACATCCGATGTACCGCTGTTTGGCAACCCGGGGAGTATCCATTTTCCTTTGGTAGTTTTCGGGGCTTTGGACAGACTACTTCGTTTGACTGTTCATGTGATGGGCACAAAGGTGCAGGGGCTGTGAGAGTACAGGTATCACCAGTGCATCATTACATCATCATCACATCATCAAAAATCCACATTGATGAGATGATTTGTGTGTAATTTTTCAATTTAGCAAATAAGAATGTTTTATGCTCTTCCTATATTCATTATTATATACAGTTCATCTATGAAAACTGGGCGTATGGTGAACCCAACAACTACCAGGGGCTGGAGCTCTGCGGGGAGGTGAATACTGATCATCGACTGACCTGGAATGATAGACACTGTGATATTCCACAGGACTGGATCTGCGAACTAAAAAAAGGTACAAAACTTTAAAAATATAAAGCCAACAAATGTCCAATCCCTACCACCAGGAAAAATTCTTAAAGGAGTACTCCAACGTCAAATAGAAAAAAAAAAAAAAACGCTGCAGAAGCATATAGCAATGTTTTTTAGGGGTCTGGTTCTTCCTGGTTGAGTAGTTGGTCAATTCCCAGAATGCATTGCTTTTGGAGATGAGTGAACTTACAGTAAATTCGATTCGTCACGAACTTCTCGGCTCGGCAGTTGATGACTTATCCTGCGTAAATTAGTTCAGCCTTGAGGTGCTCCGGTGGGCTGGAAAAGGTGGATACATTCCTAGGAAAGAGTCTCCTAGGACTGTATCCACCTTTTCCAGCCCACCGGAGCACCTGAAAGCTGAACTCATTTATGCAGGAAAAGTCATCAACTGCCGAGCCGAGAAGTTCGTGACGAATCGAATTTACTGTAAATTCGCTCATCTCTAATCTTATCCCCTATCCTTTGGATAGAGGATAAGATATATTAGGGCTGGAATACCCCTTTAATTAATTTCATTGCAACTGAGCTGCAATACCACACCCAACCTGCGGGCAGGATTTATGCTGTTCTGGGAAGAAATCAGCTTTGTTTTTCTAATCCTAAATGGCAATTTTTTTATTTTATTTTTTTTTAATACTCTCATTTACAATGATTAGGCAATTCATGAATTAAGTGTGTCCCCGATCTCACTCATACCAGAAATGCAGACATTTATAGTAAAATATAATCTGCTTGGTTCTACAATTACATTGACATCCTTGCGTATAGTGTTAGTATAGAAAACATCTTTCAGCATTGATGGTGTATAAGGTACTGCTGACATCTAGGGGTCAGAAAGAGTTTAACACTTCGAAAATTGTAGGGTTAATTGTAGGGCCCAGATTTGGCTAACGTAGCCGAATGCAGGGTTTCCCAGCCAGGGTGCCTCCAGCTGTTGCAAAACTACAACTCCCAGCATGCTTGGACATCCAGCAGTTTTCCAGGCATGCTGGGAGTTGTAGTTTGGCAACAGATGGAGGAACACTGGTTGGGAAATGGAGTGTAGCCTTGGTAAATTGTAAGGTGCACAATAGGGAGCTATAGAGTGCATGAACCATTGGGGGCAGTGTTTCCAAAAAAAAGTGTGCCTCCAGCTGTTGCAAAACTAAAACTCTCAGCATGCCCAGACAGCCTTTGGCTGTCTGGGCATGCTGAGAGTTGTAGTTTTGCAACAGCTGGAGGCACCCTGTTATAGAGATATGTCCATCCTTACCTTTCCTTAAATTTAGTTACATGATGATGATACAAATTCAGTACTATAACACAACGTGCTTGCAAAAACCCTCAACAAGCTGCAATTCACAAGACAACCACTAGGAGTTGTAGATCTGCAACAGCTGGAGGCTCACTGGTTTGGAAACATTGCCTTAGGCTAGGATTCCACTTTTTTTTTTTTTCTGACAGTTTTTGGAATACTGCCACTGCAGTTTTTGAGCCAAAGTCAGAAGTGGATCCATAAGGGAGGAGAAGTGTAAGTCCTTCCTTTATATGTCCTATTCCTTTTGAATACACTTCTGGCTTTGGCTCAAAAACTGCAGTGGCCGTATTCCAAAAACTGCCAGGAAAAAAAACTAAGTGGAAACTTAGCCTTAGGGGTTTGAAGAATTGCAACAAAAATAAATAAATAAATAAATAAATAAATAAATAAATAAATAAAAATGACATCTTTTAATCCATTGAAAAATAATAGCTTATGAAATTTGTGGTCGCACTATATCTTTCCACGGTGACTGCCAAGTAAACAGTTATAAGGCATTTTCATTAGTCAGAAGAGATACCCATCTCCGAAATTACAGCGAATGTAACAAAAGTTGAAAAGGGCATCAGGCTAATAAGGAGAAGACTGAAAGATGGATTACCACAGCGCTACCTGCGACTAACATGGAAATGATGGAAATGAATATTTATTGTGAGACTACTACCTTAAAGGGGTATTCCAGGAAAAAACTTTTTATATATATATATATATATATATATATATATATATATATATATATATATCTATATAATATATATATATCAACTGGCTCCAGAAAGTTAAACAGATTTGTAAATTACTTCTATTAAAAAATCTTAATCCTTTCAGTACTTATGAGCTTCTGAAGTTAAGGTTGTTCTTTTCTGTCCTCTCTTATGACACCTGTCTCGGGAAACGCCCAGTTTAGAAGAGGTTTGCTATGGGGATTTTCTTCTAAACTGGGCGGTTCCCGAGACACGTGTCATCAGAGAGGACTTAGACAGAAAAGAACAACCTTAACTTCAGAAGCTTATTAGTACTTAAAGGATTAAGATTTTATAATAGAAGTCATTTACAAATCTGTTTAACTTTCTGGAGCCAGTTGATATATATATATATATATATATATATATATATATATATAAAAAAAAGTTTTTCCTGGATAACCCCTTTAATACAGGAAAATAAATCCTGTAGCTGTTGCTTTAAAAAAAAACAAAAAAAACACTTTTAACATGTCCTAGAGCAGTGGTCTTCAACCTGCGGACCTCCAGATGTTGCAAAACTACAACTCCCAGCATGCCCGGACAGCCGTTGGCTGTCCGGGCATGCTGGGAGTTGTAGTTTTGCAACATCTGGAGGTCCGCAGGTTGGAGACCACTGTCTTAGAGCAAAGTTTCCCAACCAGTGTTTTTCCAGCTGTTGCAAAACTACAACTCCCAGCGTTCCCAGGCAGCCGGGCATGCTGGGAGTTGTAGATTTACAACAGCTGGAGGCACACTGCTCTTGGACATGTCAAAAGTTATTTTTTTCAAAATGACAGTGCCCATTTAAAACTGTATGCCAATGATATGAACTCATGGGCTATCACTGGGATATCCTGTAGTGCCATGATCCATGAGGATCATGAAAAGAAAAAAAACTCCAACTTCGGCGCTGTTCCAGTAAAGCACTGTTCTGTTTTTTAATCAAGAAAAAACATATTTATTGCACCAAATACGTTTTACAGGCACATCAGAGGCAAGACGCGTTTCGGGTCACTGCGTACCCGTCACATCTGCAAAAACCCTGAGAAAGGGTACGCAGTGACCCGAAACGCGTCTTGCCTCTGATGTGCCTGTAAAACTTATTTGGTGCAATAAATATGGTTTTACTTGATAAAAAAACGGAACAGTGCTTTTACTGGAACAGCGCCGAAGTTGGAGCTTTTTTTCTTTTCATGAACCTTTGTCTCTGGACCCGCTGATTCGGTGTCCAGCAATCACTCCTCTGGCCTGCAGTTCCTTGGTACCCCGACATATGGGGTGATATGCATCGAAACCAAGAGGTGACACAGGTGAGAGTCCACTTTTAGACTGCCACCATCCTCTTATACTCGCAGGGTTACACGAGGCGCTGCCCTCTTCTCTTCTTTTTATCCTCTCTATGATCCATGAGGAGGCCTGATTATTTGGACTCCCATTTATCCATAGAATAAAAGGGGCAGGGCCTCTTACATGCTTTTTCTGTCCAGCGTGGCTCCCAAGAGTCATAGCAATGAATTGTATCCTTTTTAATTATTTATTTGAAGGGGTACTCCAGTGGAAAACTTTTTTTTTTTTTTTTTAAATCAACTGGTACCAGAAAGTTAAACGGATTTGTAAATTACTTCTATTAAAAAATCTTAATCCTTCCAGTACTTATTAGCTGCTGAATTCTTTTCTTTTTGAAACACAGAGCTCTCTGCTGACATCATGACCACAGTGCTCTCTGCTGACATCTCTGTCCATTTTAGGAACTGTCTAGAGCAGCATATGTTTGCTATGAGGATTTTCTCCTACTCTGGAAAGTTCTTAAAATGGACAGAGATGTCAGCAGAGAGCACTGTGGTCATGATGTCAGCAGAGAGCTCTGTGTTCCAAAAAGAAAAGAATTTCTTCTGTAATATTCAGCAGCTAATAAGTACTGGAAGGATTAAGATTTTTTATAGAAGTAGTTTTCAAATCTGGGAAAGAAATGTATAAAGTTGTGTAGCTCACTTAGTAGTAGATTGAACCTTAGGTTAAAGGTGTTACCTTTACCCAAGAAGGCCTATAATTAAAATAAAAGGAGGTATATAAACATAATTTATATAAAACCAGTCCACAAGGTACAATTTGAAAATGTGAAGAATAGGTAAATGAGAGTTGGTCCAGTAAAAGTTAATATATGGTATTTATTAGATACAACAATTAATTAAAATATATATATATATATATATATATATATATATATATATATATTAAAGGACAACCTATAAAGTCCCAGCAGGGCCCTTGCATGGGGTATAGGGGTCCAAGAGGATAATAAGAAGGGTAATAAAAAATGGTAATAAAAATTAAAAATGTAGGGGTATACTGTATATCGAAGCAATTATTAATAGTCTCTAGTATAGATGAAATTCATTCGGTTTAAACGCTTATTAGGCTTGCGTCCGGCCTATTGAAGTTAATGTCCTGGACTCTGATTTGCCGCTGGGTGTTCCGGAGCTGGTTGCGGGAGTGGTGATCTGTGATGGCGTCCTCGTGTCTGAACAGAGCGCTGACTGCGCGCGTGATGCGGTGTTCACCGAACAGAGGGCATCCAGCAGTTGCAAATGCCGGAATGGCAAATTGATTCTGAATGTCGATATACAGTACATTATAGAATAGCTATACGCGTTTCAAGGCCTTGGGCCTTTTCTTCAGTAGCAATGGAGATCTCCGGCAAATCAGAGTCCAGGACATTAACTTCAATAGGCCGGACGCAAGCCGTGCCAGCCCAGGACTCAGCCATCCAACTGCCGGACAGGCACCTACCCATTTGTGCCGACTGCCCAGCCGTGCCAGCCTATCCTGTCCTGTTCCCCTTAGGAGCTGGTGAGTGGTGCTGTGCACCGAACCCTATCATTAACAACCGTTCAGACTCAGTACAATATCGCAGTGCAGCGCTCTTCTACAATAACTTTGTATCACCTACCGATGACTGAGCTGTGATAATATTAGTATATTGCCACATGAATTGTTACACTGCATTACTACAACAACTTCGTATCCCCAATTTATGAATGAATTGTGATAACCTAGCAGCCTATAATCACAGTATACTTTCACTTCAACGCTGAACATTCTAAACATTTTTGATTGAACTGTGACACATTGACTAATAAGCGTTTCAACCGAATGAATTTCATCTATACTAGAGACTATTAATAATTGTTTCGATATACAGTATACCCCTACATTTTTTATTTTTATTACCATTTTTTATTACCATTCTTATTATCCTCTTGGACCCCTATACCCCATGCAAGGGCCCTGCTGGGACTTTATAGGTTGTCCTTTATTATATATATATATTAATTAATTGTTGTATCTAATAAATACCATATATTGACTTTTACTGGACCAACTCTCATTTACCAATTTTTCTCATTTTCAAATTGTACCTTGAGGACTAGTTTTATATAAATTATGTTTATATACCTCCATATAGTTTTCAAATCTGTTTAACTTTCTGGCACCAGTTGATTAAAAAAAAATCTATTTTCCACTGGAGTACCCCTTTAAGATAGCTGCTTTCTCTAATCACCCCCTACCACAATAAAAGCTCCTCCCCATCCTTAGGTTGTGTGTGGTATTACAACTTGGCTCCATTCACTTCAATGGAACTGAGCTGCAGAACCACACACAACCTGAAGACAAAAGCGGTACTGTTTTTGAAAGAGGGCGGCTATATTTCTCTAATCCTGGATAACCCACCCCCCCTTTTTTTTTTTTTCAAATCAACTGGTGCCAGAAAGTTAAACAGATTTGTAAATTACTTCTTATTAGAAATCTTAATCCTTCCAGTACTTATCAGTACTTTCTTTTTGAAGTTCTTTTCTTTATGAATTTCTTTTCTGTCTGACCACAGTGCTCTCTGCTGACACCTCTATCCATCTCCAACTGTCCAGAGTAGGAGAGGTTTGCTATGGGTGTTTGCTCCTTCTCTGGACAGTTTCTGATATGGACAGAGGTGTCAGCAGAGAGCACTGTGGTCAGACAGGAAAGAAATTCAAAAAGAAAATAACTTCCTTTGGAGCATACAGCAGCTGATAAGTACTGGAAGGATTAAGATTTTTTAATATAAGTAATTTACAAATCTGTTTAACTTTCTGCCACCAGTTGAGAAAAAAAAAAGTGTTTTCCACTGAAGTACCCCTTTAACTCTTGGCAGCTTTTTAAAAGTTCAGAAATCTGGAGCTACCTTTAACCCCTTAACGACGCAGGACGTATATTTACGTCCTGCGCCGGCTCCCGCAATATGAAGCGGGATCGCGCCGCGATCCCGCATCATATCGCGTCGGTCCCGGCGCTCATCAACGGCCGGGACCCGCGGCTAATACCACACATCGCCGATCGCGGCGATGTGCGGTATTAACCCTTTAGAAGCGGCGGTCAAAGCTGACCGCCGCTTCTAAAGTGAAAGTGACCCGGCTTCTCAGTGGGGCTGTTCGGGACCGCCGCGGTGAAATCGCGGCGTCCCGAACAGCTTACAGGACACCGGGAGGGCCCTTACCTGCCTCCTCGGTGTCCGATCGACGAATGACTGCTCCGTGCTTGAGATCCAGGCAGGAGCAGTCAAGCGCCGATAACACTGATCACAGGCGTGATAATATACGCCTGTGATCTGTGTAAAAGATCAGTGTGTGCAGTGTTATAGGTCCCTATGGGAGAGATCAGTGTGTGCAGTGTTATAGGTCCCTATGGGACCTATAACACTGCAAAAAAAAATGTAAAAAAAAGTGTTAATAAAGGTCATTTAACCCCTTCCCTAATAAAAGTTTGAATCACCCCCCCTTTTTCCATAAAAAAAAATAAAACAGTGTACAAAAAAATAAAAATAAACATATGTGGTATTGCCGCGTGCATAAATGTCCGAACTATAAAAATATATCATTAATTAAACCGTACGGTCAATGGCGTACGCGCAAAAAAATTCCAAAGTCCAAAAAAGCTTATTTTGGTCACTTTTTATACCATTAAAAAATTAATAAAAAGTGATCAAAAAGTCCGATCAAAACAAAAATCATACCGGCAAAAACTTCAGATGACGGTGCAAAAAATTAGTCCTCATACCGTCCTGTACGTGGAAAAATAAAAAAGTTATAGGGGTCAGAAGATGACATTTTTAAACGTATAAATTTTCCTGCATGTACGGTAGTTATGATTTTTTTCAGAAGTGCGACAAAATCAAACCTATATAAGTAGGGTATCATTTTAACCGTATGGACCTACAGAATAATGATAAGGTGTAATTTTTACCAAAATATGCACTGCGTAGAAACAGAAGCCCCCAAAAATTACAAAATGGCGTTTTTTTCCGATTTTGTCGCACAATCTTTTTTTTTTTTCCATTTCGCCGTGCATTTTTGGGTAAAATGACTAATTTCACTGCAAAGTAGAATTGGCGACGCAAAATATAAGCCATAATATGGATTTTTAGGTGGAAAATTGAAAGGGTTATGATTTTTAAAAGGTAAGGAGGAAAAAACGAAAGTGCAAAAACGGAAAAACCCTGAGTCCTTAAGGGGTTAAAGTCTAAAGCTCTTCTGGGTAGTGTGCCCTCAATTTGTAAATATATATAAAACAGGAAACATCATTCTTTACCTGTCCTCATGGTCTAACACATCCCAAAATGTGTGTCCCAAGATGACTAGCTTAGAAAACATGACTGTGTTATACTTTGTCAGTAGATGTTCATATGCATTGCGGCCACCCAGTGGTTGTCATGTGAATTTCAGCCTGTTGAGTGTTTTGTTAGCATGTTGTGTTATTGTGTTCAATCTGTATCATCACGAACTGGAGCCTGTAACTGAATTCAATGAAATTTCAAGGGGTATTCCAGGAAAAAATAACTTTTTTATATATATATATCAACTGGCTCCAGAAAGTTAAACAGATTTGTAAATTACTGCTATTAAAAAAATCTTCATCCTTCCAATAATTATCAGCTGCTGAAGTTGAGTTGTGGTCATGACATCAGAGAAATCTAAAAAGTAAAGCATTTCCTCTGTAGTATACAGCCCCTAAAAAGTACTGGAAGGATTAAGATTTTGTAATAGAAGTAATTTACAAATCTGTTTAACTTTCTGGAGCCAGTTGATGTATAAAAAAAAAGTTTTACCTGGTTAACCCCTTTAAGGGTGGACATATATCTATAGCAGTGTTTCCCAACCAGGGTGCCTCCAGCTGTTGCAAAACTACAACTCCCAACAGTTTTAGTTTTGCAACAGCTGGAGGAACCCTAGTTGATGAATACTGCTCTAAAAGGTAGGCACTGTATTTTGTTATCATTTACCGTAAAAGTACATTGTCGGAAATCACAGGTTATTACGACACTATCATTTTATTCCTAGGTGCAACATTAAAGCCAGAACCCACAAAGTCACCAGTTCCCGGTAAGTAATTTTTATGTAAATTTGACATTAATCTGGTTATGCTTTTGGGAATTTGGTAGCAATAGATTTCACAGAGGGCAGATTATTATTAGGTATCTAGAGGGGTAATATTTAGAAAAGGTAACAATTGTGATTGTAGACAAATAATTTTTAAATAAAGTCCAGCACGGGTATGAAATCAAGTAAAATCTTTTTATTGGTCTCCTGTATAACATACAGTGATCCCTCAACTTACAATGACCTCAACATACAATAGTTTCAACATACAATGGTCTTTTCTGGACCATTGTAACTTGAAACCAGGCTCAACTTACAATGTACGGACAGTCCAGATCTGTGAAACGTGTCCATGGGCGAAAGAACCGACCAATCAGAATGGGCATTCACTGGTAAAACCCCTGTATTACTGAAGTGCATGCACTGACTGGTGTCTGGTAGCGCCCCCTACAGTACAGGGAGGTATTACATGTTCTGTACTACTCCTAACCTGTATTACTGAAGTGCATGCACTGTCTGGTGTCTGGTAGCGCCCCCTACAGTACAGGAAGGTATTACATGTTCTGTACTACTCCTTACCTGTATTACTGAAGTGCATGCACTGACTGGTGTCTGGTAGCGCCCCCTACAGTACAGGGAGGTATTACATGTTCTGTACTACTCCTTACCTGTATTACTGAAGTGCAGGCACTGACTGGCTGTCTGGTAGCACCCCCTACAGTACAGGGAGGTATTACATGTTCTGTACTACTCTTAACCTGTATTACTGAAGTGCATGCACTGACTGGTGTCTGGTAGCGCCCCCTACAGTACAGGGAGGTATTACATGTTCTGTACTACTCCTAACCTGTATTACTGAAGTGCATGCACTGGCTGGTGTCTGGTAGCGCCCCCTACAGTACAGGAAGGTATTACATGTTCTGTACTACTCCTTACCTGTATTACTGAAGTGCATGCACTGACTGGTGTCTGGTAGCGCCCCCTACAGTACAGGGAGGTATTACATGTTCTGTACTACTCCTTACCTGTATTACTGAAGTGCAGGCACTGACTGGCTGTCTGGTAGCACCCCCTACAGTACAGGGAGGTATTACATGTTCTGTACTACTCTTAACCTGTATTACTGAAGTGCATGCACTGACTGGTGTCTGGTAGCGCCCCCTACAGTACAGGGAGGTATTACATGTTCTGTACTCTTTACCTGTGCCAGGCATAGCTGCTCCTTTGGACACCAGGTGATTTACAGCTCCCAGGAGATTTTTCTTACTTTTATATATAAGGATTTGTTTTATCTGTATTAATTATCTACTTCGTGTTCTTTAATCCTCACTTTTTTTCCTATTTTTGGATGACATTTTGGGGCTTCAGAACCAATTACCAGGTTTCCATAGAGGACAAACATAGTAACATAATAACATAGATTGTAAGGCTGAAAAAAGACAAAGGGGAGATTTGTCAAAACCTGTCCAGAGGTTAAGTTGCTGAGTTGCCCATAGCAACCAATCAGATCGCTTCTTTCATTTTTCAGAGGCATTATCAAAAGTGAAAGCAGTGATCTGATTGGTTGCTATGGGCTCTGGACAGGTCTTGATAAATCTCCCCCAAAGAGCCCATCGAGTTCAACCTATAACCTTACTGTGTTGATCTGGCAAAAGGCAACCCCCCCCCCCCCCCCCCCCCATGAGGCTGATGCCAATTGCCCCATGACAAAGGAAAAATTTGTTCCCGACTTCAATATGGCAGAATAGATCCCTGGATCAACGTTCTATCCCCATAAATCTAGTATCCATAACCATTAATATTATCACTTTCTAGAAATACATCCAGGCCCCTCTTGAACTTGCTTATTCAGTCAAACATCACAACATCATGTGCAGAAAGTTCCATAGTCTCACTGCTCTTACAGTAAAGAATCACTGTCTGTGATGATGGTGAAACCTTCTTTCTTCTAGACATAGTGGATGCCCCCTTGTCATGGTTACCGGCCTAGGTATTAAGAGATCCCTAGAAAGATCTCTGTACTGTCCATTCATATAATCAGATCGCCACTAAGATAACCTGTCTTGGTCCTGTAATCCTCCCATACCATTAATAATCGTTGTCGCCCTCCTCTTCACCCTCTCCAGTTCGGCCATGTCCTTTTTATATACAGGTGCCCAGAACTGGATGCAATACTCCACGAGCCTCTATGCCTCTCCTGATACATCCCATGACTTTGTTAGCCTTGGCAGCCGCTGCCTGGCACTGATCACTAAAGTAGAGTTTACTGTCCACCAGAACCCTCAAGTCTTTTTCGGTAGAAGTTTTACCTAATGTCTTATTATTTAGCACATAATTGTACATTTTGTTTTTTTTATGGCCCTAGTGCATAACATTAAATATATCCACATTAAACATAATTTGCAATGTCTGTGCCCAAGACTCCAGCTTCCCCAGATCCCTCTGTAATATTATATTATGCTCCTCTGTTGTGATCACTCTACCCAGTTTGGTGTCATCTGCAAATACAGAAATTCTACTCTGTAATCATTACTAAACATATTGTAAAGGAGTGGAGCCAGTACTGCCCCCTGTGGTCCCCACTAGTAACTGTCACCCAACCAGAGTAAGTTCTATTGATCACCCTCTGCTTCCTATCACTGAGCCAGTTGCTAATCCATTTACATATGTCCTCCCCCAGTCCCAGCATCCTCATTTTATGTACTAACCTTTTGTAAGGCACAGTATCAAACGCCTTAGAAAAGTTCAGATAAATAACATCCACCACTTCACCCCGCTTGACGGGTTTCAACTCATCTTAATCATAAGTGATCTGTCAAGCATATAAGTTTGTCTGATATGTTGTACATGTGACCAATAATGCATTTTACTTCATTTAATACCCGTACTGGACTTCATTTGAAAATTTGTCATAGGCCATATTCAAATTCGCGATATTTCGCGAATATATGGACGAATATTCGTCATATATTCACAAAATTCGCATATTCGTTATATTCCTTATATTTTTTTGTGCATATGTGAAAATGTATGCGCATATTCACGAATATCGAGCCCTCCCTTCTTTAAAGGGTAGCTCCCACCATCATGTTTTTTTTTTTCTGTCCCTGCCTATTGCCCTTCTATCCCTAACACCCTAACTGCCTTTATTTTTTTACTATTTTAAAAAGGGCATTTAGTCTGCCTGGTAGTGTGCTTACTACCAGGCAGACTTCCCCAGCAGGCACCGCGTCACTGATGCCTCCTGGGGGGGGCCAACTTCCGCCCTTAGTTCTCCTAACAGGGTGCCTCCAGCTGTTTCACCACTACAACTCCCAGCATGCCCTGACATCTATTGGCTGTCAGGGCATGCTGGGAGTTGTAGTGGTAAAACAACTGGAGGCACCCAGGACAGGAGCTTCATGGGGGAAGGAGTGAGCCGGGAGCCGATGCAGGAGGGACGGGTGCGGGGGAGCCTCTTCCTGCTGCTCGGTGAGTAACACCCAAACACCCCCCCGCACCCCCCGTACCTTGCAGCAGCGCCCCCCACCCCCCCCCCTGTACTTTGCAGCAGCGCCCCCATCCCCCCCCCGCACCTTGCAGCATCGCCCCCCGTACCTTGCAGCAGCACCCCCCGCACCTTGCAGAAGCACCCCTCGCGCCCCCTGTACCTTGCAGGAGCAGCCAACCCCCCGCGCCCCCCGTACCTTGCAGGAGCAGCCCCCCGCACCTTGCAGCAGGGCTGTCTGTGAGTGCGGGAAGCCGATGCGCAGCCCTGGCCGTTACTGTGCCTGCGCAAAATTTCAACTGATGCCCTGCCGGAATCAGTCGGAATTTTGCAGTGACGTCACTCCGCACTGCATTCGGCCACTAGGAGGGCGCCCCCTAGTGGCCGAATTTCAAATTGCTTTTAAAATGTTTTCAAAGCATTTTTTTTTTTTTTTATAAAAGTATATTAGAGATATGTTGTAGTACTTAATACTACAACATATCAAAAATAATTTTTCATGACAGTGCCCATTTAATGGTATAGGGAACTAAAGGGCTAGTGCAGTGGTCTCCAACCTGCGGACCTCCAGATGTTGCAAAACTACAACTCCCAGCATGCCCCGACAGCCGTTGGCTGTCCGGGCATGCTGGAAGTTGTAGTTTTGCAACATCAGGAAGTCCACAGGTTGGAGACCACTGCACTAGCCCATTAGTTCCCTATACCATTAAAGAAGGGAGGGCTCAATATTCGCGAATATGCGCATATGCGAAGAGCAGAGAGGGATGCAGTGATCACTGTGATGTGTAATGTTAAAAAAAAGCGAATATTCGTAATTGCGAATATATAGCGCTATATTCGCAATATTCGCAAATTCGCAAATATGCGATATTCGCAATTAAAATTCGAATTGCGAATATTCGCAAGCAACACTACTTATGAATGATACTCTCATGGCTTGAAACCCGTCAAGCATGTGTTTTTCCATTATGCTGTACATGTCACCAATAAAAGGAGATTTTACTTGATTTCATACCCATGCTGGATTTTATTTGGAAATTTGTAATTTGTCTACGGGTTGGCTCTACCGAGTCCAAAAAATTCAAGATCCCCCCCAACCATTCACTTTCTTTCTGCCGCAGATTTCGCTGCAGTTTTGAATGGGAATTGACCCTATTCAATCTGCATCCTGGCTGCCCGACATGCTTTATGGGCAAAATCCTTACAGAAAACTCATAAGAAAGTGAATATGAGTGAATGCGAACAAAATGACAACATTAGGACGTTTTTTACAGAAGGCCGTCACAAGTGTTCTGCGTCAGGACGTACATGTAAAGTACTTCATATGAACATGATGGTGGATTTTTTTTTAGTATTAATGCTGTGTTCACATTGTGTAGTTTATTTTCTCAAAATTTTTTTTTTTTAGCACTTTTCTGCGATTTTTATGTGATTTTGCTAAACAACTGACCTACAATACCACACACCACCTGAGGACATGTGTGGTGTTTAGAGATGAGCGAACTTACAGTAAATTTGATTCGTCACGAACTTCTCGGCTCGGCAGTTGATGACTTATCCTGCATAAATTAGTTCAGCTTTCAGGTGCTCCGATGGGCTGGAAAATGTGGATACAGTCCTAGGAGACTCTTTCCTAGGAATGTATCCACCTTTTCCAGCCCACCGGAGCACCTGAAGGCTGAACTAATTTACGCAGGATGAGTCATCAACTGCCGAGCCGAGAAGTTTGTGACGAATCGAATTTACTGTAAGTTCGCTCATCTCTAGTGGTGTTGTTTTTGGGAGAAATCAGCTCTGTTTTTGTAATCCTGGATAACCCTTTTAAAGGGGTACCCCGATGGAAACCTTTTTTTTTTTTTTTTTTTTAAATCAACTGGTGCCAGAAAGTTAAACAGATTTGTAAATGACTTTGATTAAAAAAAATCTTAATCCTTCCAGTACTTATCAGCTGCAGAATACTACAGAGGAAAGCTCTCCGCTGACATCTCTGCCAATTTTAGGAACTGTCCAGAGCAGCATATGTTTGGCTATGGGGATTTTCTCCTATTCTGGACAGTTCTTAAAATGGACAGAGGTGTCAGCAGAGAGCACTGTGCTCGTGATGTCAGCAGAGAGCTCTGTGTTCCAAAAAGAAAATAATTTCCTCTGTAGCATTCAGCAGCTAATAGGTACTGGAAGGATTAATATTTTTTTAATGGAAGAAATTTACAAATCTGTTTAACTTTCTGGCACCAGTTGATAAAAAAAAAAAAAAATAAGTTTTCCACCGGAGTACCCCTTTAGGTTACCTATGTTGATATGACTGCAACAAGCTGATTTCTATGGGAGGGAGAGTTGGGGTAGGTGGGGATTCCCTTTCTTGCAGCTATAATATACAGGTTTCACTGAAATCTAAGGCTGCACAACTCCTTAAAGGGGTAGTCCACTGGCCAGCGTTCGGAACTAAATGTTCCAAACGCTGTTTTCGCGCTATGGAGGTCGGCCATGCTCCTTGTGACATCATGGTCACGTCCCTCAATGCAAGTCAATGGGAGGGGGCGTGGGCCCGGGGTTCGCATCCCCTCTCTCCGGCTATGTTGATGACACACAGGACTCACCTGCCTTCGACACATGCCAGCTGTCAATCCTCAGCGCAACGTAATTGGTGAGGTGATAAAGCCCTGGATCCTAGCTGACCTCAAACTGTGACTATTGGCCCGACTCTCGCAGGTAGGAATCAGACAGGTGAGTATCCTTTATTTTAGTATTTTTTTTATTTTTTATTTTTTTTTAAGCCCAGATGAGCCCATGTTTCTAGCAACAGACAACCTGTTTAAAGGGGTACTCCGGTGAAAAAACTTTTTTTTTTTTTTTTTTTAATCAACTGGTGCCAGAAAGTTAAACAGATTTGTAAATTTCTTCTATTAAAAAATCTTAATACTTCCTGTACTTATTAGCTGCTGAATACTACAGGGAAATTCTTTTCTTTTTGAAACACAGAGCTCTCTGCTGACATCACAAGCACAGCGCTCTCTGCTGACATCTCTGTCCATTTTAGGAACTGTCCAGAGCAGCATATGTTTGCTATAGGGATTTCCTTTTACTCTGGACAGTTCCTAAAATGGACAGAGATGTCAGCAGAAAGCACTGTGCTCATGATGTCAGCAGACAGCTCTGTGTTTCAAACGGAAAAGAATTTCCACTGTAGTATTCAGCAGCTAATAAGTACAGGAAGGATTAAGATTTTTTAATATAAGTAATTTACAAATCTGTTTAACTTTCTGCCACCAGTTGATTTAAAAAAAAAAAAAAAACGTTTTTCACCGGAGTACCCCTTTAACCATTTATTTGCTGATTAATAACCTACTTTTTTTTCCCCTTAGATTTTGAGCTTACAAGTGACGGCTGGGTAATCCGTGATGACAGACAATACTATGTTAGCAAGGAAGAAGTGCCCATGGATAAGGCCCGCGAATTCTGCAAACGTAATTTCGGCGATCTCGTCTCCATTAACAGTGAATCCGAAAGGAGATTCTTGTGGAGATACGTAAGTTCAGAATGCTAAAAATGAATGATCTACACCAGTTGCTCGCAATGTAAAAAGAAGGGGAAAGGAAGCCTTCTATACATTGATTCCGAACTAGAGCAGTGGTCTCCAACTTGTGGACCTCCAGCTGTTGCAAAAGCTGGAGGTCCACAGTTTGGAGACCACTCCCCAAAAGGAATAAATCATAAAGGGGAAGGGGAAAAGCCCTTATTTTCATACAGGAACATCCTATTAAACCTTTATAGATACAGGACGCACATTTACAGCCTGAAAGCCCTAAGGGGCTTTGAAGCTAGCTCAGGATTCAAGATGGCGGCAAGAGGTCTCCAACTTTCCTTTGTGATTCTCCCTGTGGCTCAGATTGGAGTGCACTGCGTAGAAACATATCCCTCCAAATTAGCCAAATTGCTTCTATTATTATTATTATTATTATTATTATTTTATCCTGTAAATAATTTAATTTAGTTTTTTCATACATTTTCGGGTAAAATAAGTAATGTAATTACACATTGCAGTTGGGCCCACATAAAACAAGCCCTTCTATGGACCTATAGGTGCAAAATTGAAAAAGTTATGTTCCATGAAAAGGGGAAGAGGAAAAAAAATTATACTTAAAAATGAAAAATTGCTGAATCCTTAAGGGGTTAATGTTATTGTTATATTTTCCCTTTGATGTCAATAAGGGAAAATCCACACAAAGGGTACGTTCACAAGGACGGATCCACAGCGTCTTTTACGCTGCGGATCCGCCGACGATGGACCCTACAGTGTTGCCTCCATCTGTGTCTGCTCATAGCAGCAATCCGCCGCTACGAGCAGACATGCTGCAATGTGCGAGTCGTCGTGCGCATGCGCAGTATACAGCCGTTGGTTGTTCCAGCATGCTGGAAGTTGTAGTTTTGCAACAGCTGGTGGCACCCTGGTTAGGAAACCAGTTAGTTCTGTAACTCTCAATAAGACTTGCACTTGTCTCCAGGTATCTCGGCCAACTCCTCATAAGATACTGCTCCAGCAATCTCAGGTGTGAGGTGTCTAAATAAATAAATAAATGTTTTAAAAATATATAAATAAGCCCCTCCCTAATAAAAATTTAAATACCCCCCCACTCCCATTTTACAAATAAAAAAGTATATTTAAATAAATAAATAAACATTTGATATCACTAATGTTGAAATAACAAAAGCCAAAAATAAATGAAAAGGGATTAAAAAATCCTATCATAACAAAAATGATACCAATAAAAACTACAAATTACGGCGCAGAAAAGGAGCCACTATACATCCTTGTATACGGAGAAATAAAAAAAATGATAGGGATAAGAAAAGGACTATTTTAAGAATACTTATTTTGTTAAAAAGTTGTTTGACTTTTTTTTTTTTAAAGTACCGTATATACTCGAGTATAAGCCGAGTTTTTCAGCACGATTTTTCGTGTTGAAAATGCCCCCCTCGGCTTATACTCGAGTGAACTCTCCGCCTGTCAATACTTCGTCATCATCCAGACCCCTCCTTTAGTTTTCTACTCCCCTCTCCTCGGTGGGAAGGAAGGGTGAGCTGGTCCGGGCCATCTATGCTGCAGGGACCATCCAGTGGGGAGGGTTAGTCGTTCCGGACTGTCCATCTTCACTGGGAGGCCCACTTCTCCACTCCGGGCCCGGCCCCGGACTAGTGACGTTGCCTTGACGAAGACGCACAGGGACGTCCCTGCGCATGAACGTCCCTGTGCGTCGTCGTCAAGGCAACGTCACTAGTCCCGGGCCGGGCCCGGTGCAGAGAAGAAGGCCTCCCGGTGAAGATGGACAGTCCGGAACGACTAACCCTCCCCACCGGATGGTCCCTTCAGCATAGATGGCCCGGACCAGCTCACCCTTCCTTCCCACCGAGGGGAGGTGAGTAGAAAACTAAAGGGGGGTCTGGATGATGATGAAGGCCCGGCAGTGGTCTTCAACCTGCGGACCTCCAGATGTTTCAAAATAGCCGATTGCTGTTCGGGCACGCTGGGAGTTGTAGTTTTGCAACATCTAGAGGTCCGCAGGTTGAAGACCACTGATTGAAGGGATTGACAGGTGGTGATGATGAAGGGGGGGAGCGGATGATGACAGGGTGATGATGACGGGGGTCTGGATGATGACAGGGTGATGATGACAGGGGTGATAATGACAGGGTGATGATGACAGGGTGATGATGATGAGGGTGTTAATGACGGGGGTCTGGATGATGACATGGGGGGGATGATGTATTTCCTACCCTAGGCTTATAGTCGAGTCAATAACTTTTCCTGGGCTTTTGGGGTGAAATTAGGGGCATCTGCTTATATTTGGGTCGGCTTATACGCGAGTATATACGGTAGTACAATAATACAAAAACTATGTAAATATGGATATCGTTATTAACCCACAGAATAAAGAGAACATGTCCATTTCACCGTAAAGTTCACTGTGTAAAATGGAAACCCTGCAAAATTGCATGACTGGAGGGACGTTAGACCTGCCCCTTTCCCTTAAAACATTAACCAACCATCTCTCGTTCCACCACCCACCATTGTTCCCACAAAAAACCCTGACACATGTTGTGGTGAAAAATGGGCCGGTATTTACATAAATGTAACCATTTACATAACCAAACATTACTTTCAAACCTTTTCCTCAACTTAGGCACTAACTATTTTACCCCTGGCCAAATTCACCTGACCCAGGGGTACCCACAAGCGTTAGTGCCTGCTCCCATTAACTCCTGGGGCCCCGACACACCACCAGAAGGCCCATCCAGCTGTGTCCCCAACAGCTGTCAACACCATTCCTCTAACCAAACACTGGAATTGTCCTCCATTAATCCCAACCAGGATCCCTTTTACCTGCCAACCCGAATCGTCAGCATCTACTCCCGGAAAATCAAGGAAGGGTGGGTGGGACCTCTTCTCTTCCTTCTTCATGTGGGATTGAGCTCTCCTCACCTCCGGCACTGGCTACTGCTACAGACTCCTCCCCCTGACCTCCTCCCGACCTCTGACCTCACGTACACCTTCCCCCCTTAAAGGGCCAGCTCTCCTCTAAATTTCTTTCCTATATTGACCCCCCAAACTTAAGTGAAGGGGTCTCTAACGTCCCCGTCACGCTGCCACTGCGTTACAGGGTGCCCCTCCACTCCGTTTTGCTCCCATTGTCTTTTTTTTTTTAATTTCTCCCAACAAATATCGTTTTCGTTGCACCATACATTTTATGGTAAAACGAAAAGTGTCATTGCCAAGTACAATTGGTCACTCAAAAAAAAAGAACCCTCATATGGGTCTGTGGATGGAAAAATAAAAGAGTTATGGCTCTTTAAAACAATAAGAAAAAAATTGAAAATGTAAAAATGAAAATTGTCTGTATCTACAAGGCCAAAATAGGATGTGTCCTTAAAGGGTTAAAGGGGTTATCCAGTGTTTGCTAATATATATATATATATATATATATATATATATATATATATATATATACCTCTAGGAAAAACAACTATACTAACCTGGTCCTGATCCCCTGCTGTTCCTTGGCAACAATCAGCTCCCTATCTTTCTCTCTTCTTCCTGCTTCTGAGATGCATCCAGACACTTAACTTCATTTTCTCTTCTTTTTCCCTTTTAGATTTTGAAGACTGGAAAGGCCGATGGTTACTTTATTGGCTTACGTCTGGCAGTGGATAGAGAGTTTATGTAGGTGCTTATAAGTGTTCAGAGCCCTGCTTGTCCTCCCTGCACAGAGCCCTGCTTGTCCTCAGTGTACAGAGCCCTGCTTGTCCTCGGTGTACAGAGCCCTGCTTGTCCTCAGTGTACAGAGCCCTGCTTGTCCTCAGTGTACAGAGCCCTGCTTGTCCTCAGTGTACAGAACCCTGCTTGTCCTCAGTGTACAGAGCCCTGCTTGTCCTCAGTGTACAGAACCCTGCTTGTCCTCAGTGTACAGAACCCTACTTGTCCTCGGTGTACAGAGCCCTGGTTGTCCTCAGTGTACAGAGCCCTGCTTGTCCTCAGTGTACAGAGCCCTACTTGTCCTCAGTGTACAGAGCCCTGCTTGTCCTCAGTGTACAGAGCCCTGCTTGTCCTCAGTATACAGAACCCTGCTTGTCCTCAGTGTACAGAGCCCTGCTTGTCCTCAGTATACAGAGCCCTGCTGTCAACTGCATGCATGTGTTCTGAATGGACAGAGGAGGAAAAGCCATTGCCAGACTTTCCTGGGGGCATCTTATCTCCCAGGAACAATAGGATCTGGCAGTTAAAATGATGTATGATCCTTCTTTTCCCCACCAGAATACGTAGAATATTCTATATTAGTTTGACTGTGTTTTTTGGTGGTCGGAAGAGAATCTGGAGGTTATATTAAGTGTACCTTAAATAACCAGAGTATCTCATTGACCAATATTATAAGACCGTCTCGGTCACATGATACAGAGGCGGGAGGCCCTAAGCAGCATGTGCCAAACGAGCACTTCTCTTAACTCCTTCTAGCGATCGGACAGGGTCTGAACACTGACCCCGACGGATGAAAACTTTTAAAGTCTCCATGACCTATCAAAAATGTTGTTATTACTATTTTTTTTTTCTTTTTTTTTACGTTAGTCATGATATTTCAGCAGTCATTTGTAAAATATAACTGGTATTATAACCTCAACATTTCTATTTTATCAGGTGGATGGATGGTTCCCCTATAGACTTTGTTGCCTGGGCATCCTATGAACCCAACTTTGCCAACAATGATGAGAACTGCGTTACAATGTATAGAAACTTAGGTATGTCTTGTGACTATGACAACTCTATCTTAAACAAAAACATGGCAATATATAGAAATGTCCTCAAAGCATAAAAAAACATAAACCACCTCGGATTGCCCACTGAACTCTTATGAAGCGCAAACATTATGGAGGCTTAGGCCTGCCGGATTGCAAGTTCTATTACATGGCCTCTGTTCTATGTAGACTCCTGAATGGTTTCCATGCTCACACAAAGAAATCATGGATTCCTTTGGAATCCACTCTCTCAGGCTGCTCTTTCACAGTTTTTCCTTAGTTGCCCCTCTCGGCTTTGCCCAGCAATACTAAGGAGCTCTCACCCGTTTCTCATACACTCAGAACATTTTGTAAAACATATTTAGTAAAATTTCCCCTGTTTTCTAAAGATGGTCCACTAACGCCTTTATTAGGCAATCCCCATTTTCTACCAGGCCTTACCTCTTCTAGATTCCTAAAATGTCTGGCCTACTATCCTCTAGTGGTCTTTTCAGTTATGTCTGGACCATCCCTTAAACCTTCCTTGAGCTACTCCCAGTTTCTCCTCAGACGAGCAAACTATTGATGGAATATGCTCAGTTACGGCACTTTATAAGAGCTAAGGAAACGGAGCTTTCCTTATCCAGAGACTTAAAGGGGTACTCCACCCCTAGACATTCTTATCTCCTATCCAAATGATAGGGGATAAGATGTCAGATCGCGGGGGTCCTGCCGCTGGGGACCCCCAGGATCTTGGCTGCAGCACCCGCCTGTTGCGGCTTCTGGAAACGCTGGAGGCTTCGGCTCCCGACCACGGTGACATAAGATCGTGACATCACGACTCCACCCCCGTGTGACATCACGCCCCGCCCCCTCAATGCAAGTCTATGGGAGGGGGCGTGACAGCCGTCACGCCCCCTCCCATAGACTTGCATTGAGGGGGCGGGGCGTGATGTCACACGGGGGCGGAATCATGACATCACGATCTCCTGTCACCGTGGTCGTGAGGCGTTAGGATGAGAGCCTCCAGCACTGCTGGAGGCCGCAACAGGTGGGTCCTGCAGCCGAAATCGCGGTTGTCCCCAGCGCCGGGACCCCAGCGATCTGACATCTTACCCCTATCCTTTCAAAAGGGGATAAGATGTCTAGGGGCGGAGTACCCCTTTAACTCCCTTTGAACAGCTATGCATTGCTTCTGAACAAACTATGAAATCTATTATATATAACTTGCATCCTGAAATAGATCGAGACCATAAACCTATCTATATAAAGAGCTGGGAAAAGGAACTTAATAGGTCATTCACGGAATAATGAATGGAATTCTTCCTATCTTTTTTGTCACAAATTGTTTAAGTCATGCAGGATACAAATGATAAAATCTTATCGAGATGGTATAGGGTACCATCTCTTTTGCATAAAATTTATTCACAATCTTCCGCTATATGCTGGAGGTGTAACGAAGGAATCTTTTTATTTTTTTTATCCATGTCTGGTGGTCATGTTCTCTAATTCAACTATTCTGGTTAAAAGTAATAGAGATCACTAATAAAGTCACTGGAGTGAATTTGGAAAATGATCCAGCAGTTCTTCTTTTATCTATGTTTCCTGATAGCATCACTCGCACATCCAAATCGCTTTTTAGATTTTTAATTTTATCGGCTAGAACAGTTCTTCCAAGATTATGGAAGTCTTCACATCCTCCAACAATTATTGACTGGTTTGCGGAAGTTAAAAGGGTATGTAGAATAGAAGATCTTTTATCCTCCAATACTCCTAAATCAAAGACATATTCTAGAACAGGCATAGGCAACCTTCGGCACTGCAGATGTTTTGGACTACATCTCCCATGATGCTCTTACAGCCAAAATGCTGACGAAACATCATGGGAGATGTAGTCCAAAACATCTGCCGAAGGTTGCCTATGCCTGTTCTATACTATGGCTCCCTTGGGTGACATTTACCCACTCCTCGGATTATCTAAAAGGGGTACTCCGCTGCTCAGCATTTGGAACAAAACAATGTTCCAGCACCGGGAGTTCGTGACATCATAGCCCCACCCCCTCATGACATCACACCCCCTCGCATAGACTTGCATTGAGGGGGCGTTATGTCACGTTATGTTTGTTCCAAACACTGAGCAGCGGAGTACCCCTTTAATCTCTAACTTTCTATGGACACACAAACTACTGTTATATCAAACATCCCATCTTAGGTGGGCTTCCCCCCATAGGAATTAGCTTCTGTTTATAACAACTGAAACTTTGGACTGGGATAGATGCAATAGATGTAAAAAAAAATTTGTGTGTGTGTAGGAGGCCCCCTGCTTATGTTATTCTGTGTGAATCCAACAAATTTAACATTTGCTATTATAACTTATAATTTTGTACTTATTTCCTTTATATGCCCTTTCCCATTTATAAGGTTTATGTAGAATTTTTACATTCCTCCTGCTCCCACTCTGTATGAACACTATTCACTATTCCCTACCCTTTTATTTTTCCTTTCCTGTACCCCTTTTATATTATTTGGGATAAGAAAAATCAAAGAAACCTGTTTCGAAGTGATAAAGTTTACCGGCACTGCAGAAGAATTGAACACCTGTTTATGACTGACTGCTTTGCTCATGATTAAATATTACATTTCTATATCAGCTTGAGCAAAACATAACAATTTTTTTTACTTTTGTTAATTTTAATAAATGTCCTGTGTCTATATGTTGTTGTTACATACCTGTCACTGCGCCCCCTGGTGTATTTTTTCCACTCATAGAATGTCCTTCTAATATGTCCAATACTGGGGGTCACACATGCTCAGTAGCTCAGTTCTGTCACCAGGATCCTCCTGTACATGGGCAGATGACGGATTTCTGCTGTTGGGCTTCTTCTCACTGGCCCTATCATGGTGGATGTGCAATATAACAGCAATATCTAGATATAGGAGAATTTTTTCACCATATTATCCGACAGTGAAATGTAATATGTAAAGGACATCTGCAGTGCAATATAACTTATCCCCTATCAGAAGGATAGGGGATAAGTTATAGATTGCGGGGATTCCGAGTGCTGGGGTCCCCCGCAATCTTCTGTATGGCAGTATGCTGGAAAGGAGGGCCTTTCGTCCATGCATGATGCGGTGGCTGACACGCCCCCTCCATGGATCCCATAGAGATACATGGAGGGGGCGTGTCTGCCATGGCTTTCTGCTGGGGGGAACACTGCACTTCCTGCAGACTGCCGCGGCCCTGTCCAGGAGATTGTGGGTGGCCCCAGCGCTCGGACCCCCCGCGAGCTATAACTTATCTCCTAACCTTCAGTGAGCACTGTCACTTAAAAAAAAAACTTTTGACATGATGTAGAGACGAGATCTGAGTGTTCACACCACAACCAATAGCTAGAACTAGTTGAAAGAAGAGCGTGCAAAGCAAGACAAACTTACCATGTAAGTCTATAAGATTGTCTGGGTCAGCTGCACGTTCTCCCCACTGGTTCTAACAATTGGTCTAGGTCTGAACACTCAGACCCCAACCAATTAAAACTTTGAAGTCAAAAACTTCTTTTGACATGTACAACATATAAAAAAGCTTTTGACGGTGCCCATTTAAAAAAAAAATTAAACTAAAAAAACTAGACTATTGCATCATTTCATTATTATTTCATTCTGATCGCAGGGTATTGGAATGATATAAATTGCGGTTATCCAAATCCATTTATATGTGAAAGGAAAAACAGTTCTATAAACGCAACAGCTGCTCCAACTGCTCCATCACCACAAGGCAACTGTCAGCCAGACTGGCTTTTATTTGGAAAAAAGGTACATTTTTGGTAAAGAAATGTTTAATTATAAAATGTAATTAGATACTGTAGGTTAGACAGTCAAGTAGAGTAATGTTTTTTCTTTACTAAGAGAGGGTCTTTAATTGAACTCTCACCAGAGCCATTATTAAAATGATAAAATAAAGTTTTTGTTTTTATTGACTTCAATGGGGGCTGTATAGTTTCCTATACAGTAAGTTCCCCTAGTTGCGGCTTCAGGCAAACACAATTTTATCATGAAACTGAGTGAAACATGATGCATACATGGAAAATGAAAAAGGGGGGAACCCATCATTTGCAACATGTTTACTCCACTGTTCTAAATTACACCTTCATCCTAGTCCTTAAATTCTCTCCGACACACACACACACCTTATTTCCCTACTCTTTTCCTATAGGATTTTTTTATTTTAAGATTTGTCTGTACTCATCTGATTCCCACAGGGACATATTTTGTGGATGTCTTTGTTGTGGATAGTATTTTGGTATGTAAGATTATTGGTGGCCAGCCCGTTCATTTGGACTCATGCAAACTTGTTTTAGTATTTAATTTGTATTGATGGTCTTTCTCTGCAAGCGTTGTTAAGCGACCTAATTTAACATTCACTTCAATTTAACGTTGTTATTTTTGTGAATCCGTTCACTTGGGGAACAGTTGACCTCTTTTTGGACACATTGATCTGTGGTGGTCTTGTGGGATTATAAGGCTACTATTGATATCTGTTATTCATTGTAGTCTGGGGTGGAGATGAGTTGATATCCAATAATTTCTGGAAGTCTAAGTAGTTAACAGTTAACATTTTATTTTATTTTAATATAATCATATTTTTATTTAATTTAGAACACTAAAAGTGTTGAGAGGAATCTGTCAGATGCAATTCACATTCCAAACTGCTAACACTGTTAGATGCTGTTAGGACAAGGAGACACTTGGCACCTTTTATATATTTGTCTGGGCTTCCATAACATAGAAAAATGCTTTTATCCTCTGGTGTAAAGTGTCAAAGAGGTGTTCCCAAGCCCCTGAAGTGCTGAGGGCTAGACGCCCCTATACTCCCCCTCCCATCCCTGTCCCAGCTTGCTTGACAGTCAGCTGGAAGCCGGGCCCTGTTCCCAAATCTTGCACCTGCACACAATTTGTATGCACAGCACAGGAACCAGATTTGGAAACAGTGCCTGGCTTCCAGATGACAGTCAATCAAGCAGGGACAGAGATGGGAGGGGGAGATCCATTCCTTAGCACTCTTGGGAATGCTTCTTTGCACCAACTAATAAAAGTAAGCACAGACATATATATGATAGGTCCCATGTGCATCTTTGACCTAACAACAGTCTAACAGTGTCAGTAGTTTGGAACGGGAATGGCAGCTGAGAGGTTTCCTTTAATGGAGGTCAAGTCAAGAAGGTGTAAATGTAATATTTAGACTTCTAGAGATTGAAGCTCTGATGAATTATCCCTATTGCAATACATTATATGATGTAGTTGTAGCAGAACAAATAGTTTCATCATGTTAGTTTGTTTTTCTTTGGGTGAACCAATTGTTTCTGACTTCATGATGAGCTGTTGTAGTCTTGCTGCAGCTAGAAAACCATTGGTTTAAGACCATTGACTCAACAATTTGTATACATTTTACAGCAATTATTATAATATGTTTAATCTGCTTCAGTGTTACAGAATATTTGGCAACGAAAATGAGGAAGTGATTGACTGGCATGCCGCAAGAACCTCCTGCCTATCAAAAGGAGGAAATCTGGTCACCATAAATGATGACTTGACACAATGTACGTAAGCTAAATCTCAGTGTTCTCCCCTCTTACCAGTATATGGCCACTTATCTATGGCTAAATATCTGTATTTGATCTGTTTTATTCCAGCTTTCCTTATAGCTAATTTAATAGACGCAAAAGCCGATGTGTGGATCGGAATGAACGACGTGAATTCAGAACACAAGTTTCTTTGGACTGATCAAAGTGGTGTGTATTTTACAAACTGGGCTAAAGGTCATCCTTCAGGAAGTCACATCTATGCCTACGATGATGATGTAAGTTATGCAATGTATTGCTTACATTTTAGATATCATCAAGCTAGAAAATTATATAAACAGTTAGGCACTGTCACTTGAAGAAACTTTCATAGGGACATGTGAAAAATTTTGATCGGCCAGGGTCTTATTGCTGAGCCCCCCCACCAGTCAGGAAAATAATTGGGATAAGCGTCCGGTAGCACACTTTGATCCCATAGACTTATAATGGAGCACCAAGACAAAGATCGCTCAGAGCTGGGGAGTAAAGCACGTTGCCGCTCGCTTATCCCTGCTCATTCTCCTGATAAGTGTGCGTCTCAGCACCGAGATCCCCAGTCTATCAAGACATTTGACATGTCCTTGTGACATTGACAAAGTTAAGGCTGGAGCTATTGGTAACTTTATTAATATGACAGGATAACAATTTAGTGGTTACATTTTTAAAAGCACTGTGTCTTAGCTTGAAGAGATTTTCTACTTTGTACGAAACCTTTTTGTTAGAAGAGAAAAAATGACCATAAGGTGTCCCAGCGAACAATTGCAATCTCTGGGAAACATAATAGTAAATGTTAAATTTCCCTACAGCTCCCCCAGAGGAAGAATGAAGTATTTCATGATGGGATGTTAGCAGGGCCAGACTGGGACCAAAAATAGGCCTGGGCTTATTAGACTATGCCGCCCTTTTTTTTTTTTTTTTTTTTTGTGGGGGTCGCAGTAGTCAGACTCCCATTAAAATAAAATAGGTTGCATAGTCTAAAATCACCTTGCTTAAAGTGGTTCTCCAGCTTTTGCAAAGCTTCAGGCATGATGGGAGTTGTAGCTTTGTAACACCTGAAGAGCCACAGATTGGGGCAGAGTTTTGTCCATCATCACTGCAGAAATTAAAATTGACAACAGCTCTGATGGGACACAGTCAGACAGAATACATATTAATATACTGATTCACAGGAGACGTCATCTCTGTTGTCTTTCTTTTTCACCTTCTTCTGGTCCAGATGCCATTTCTTCTTCCAGCTACATCTTCCTCTGCAGAGTCTGATGCCGAGACATCATTGGTTACTTGGTCAGCAGATCCTCATCCTCTGTATTATGACAATAATCATTATAACCCTGCCAGACATCATACCTTAAAAAAAATAATACTGCCAAACATCAGTTCCCCTAAAAATAATACTGCCAGACATCATGCTCCCTAAAAATAATACTGCCGGACATCATGCTCCCTAAAAAAAATACTGCCAGACATCATGCTCCCGAAAAATAATACTGCCAGACATCATTCCTCCCAAAAATAATACTGCCAGACACTGTTTCTTCTGTTTGGCAGAATCCCACCCCAGACGACTTTGCCCCTTCTTACCCTCCCTCCACCAGTCATCATTCTTCCAGCTTTTGTTCCCCATTCTGCCCCCTTTTCCTTCTTCATCCTTCCTTCAACTCCTTTTTGTACCCCTTTTTGCTGTTGAAGTGCAGTTAGCTTATTTAAAAATACCCAGTATTTTTGGTTGCATCTATATCTGCTTAATGGGGTACTCCACTGGAAAACTATTTTTTTCTACGCAACTGGTGTCAGAAAGTTAAACAGATTTGTGAATTACTTCTGTTTCAAAATCTTAAAGGAGTACTCCGGTGCACACTTTTTTCATTGTATCCCGTCCGGGCTGCAAAATAAAAGAAAACACACTTTCTCTTACCTGCCAACGAGCCCCCGGAGCTCCGGTACAGGTGTTCAGTCCCCGGGCTGTATTCTTCTTACTTCCTGTTAGCCCGGCACGTCACACGGAGCTTCAGCCTATCAATGGCCGAGGCGGGACATCACTGTGGCCAGTGATAGGCTGAAGCTCCGTGTGACGTGTCGGGCTAACAGGAAGTAAGAAGAATACAGCCCGGGGACCGAACACCTGTACCGGAGCTACGGGGGCTCGTTGGCAGGTAAGATAAAGTGTGTTTTCTTTTATTTTGCAGCCCGGACGGGATACAATGAAAAAAGTGTGCACCGGACTACTCCTTTAACCCTTCCAGTACTTATCAGCTGCTGTATACTACAGAGGAAGCTGAGTTGTTCTTTTCTGTCTGACCACAGTTCTCTCTGCTGACACCTCTGTCCATGTAAAGAACTGTCTAGAGCAGGAGAGGTTTGCTATGGGGATTTGCTCCTGCTCTGGACAGTTCCTGACATGGACAGAGGTGTTAGCATAGAGCACTGTGGTCAGACAGAACAGCAGCTGATAAGTACTGGAAGGATTGAGATTTTTTAATAAAAGTAATAAAAAAATCTGTATAACTTTCTAATGCCAGATAATATGGAAAAAAAATGTTTTCCACTGGAGTACCCCTTTAATCCCTTAATGACGAGTGCCGTAAATGTACGGCGCTGCTAGGAGTTACTTAGCGCATAGTGCCATACATTTACGGCATTGCGTTCCTTGATTAGCGCATCTCCAGACATGGTAATTGGACTGGGATGGCTGCTGTTATCTAACAGCAGTCACCCCTGCATATGGTCCAGGGGGGTCCTGAGACGCCCATTGTCTGCAATCGTTGTGATTCGACGATCAATTCTGATTGGCGAATCACGGCTTTTCCGGGTCAATCGGGTCACCGGTGACCCAGAAAATGACGGTGATTGGTGCTGTCAGAGACGGCACCAATCACCCTTGCCGACCAGGAGTGAGGTGGCACTGATGCCACGTCATGATCACCGTGATTGATCGGCCGAGATCGGTTCCTGCAGGACAGGTGATCAGCAGTGGTGGCGGGAGTCGCCTTACCAGCGAGTCCAGAGCGGCTGCAAGAACCAGCAGCAGTAGGAGGTGAGGCCGATGTGCCTCCTGCTGTTGCTTAACAACAACTCCCAGCATGCAGAGCCAAAGTGCATGCTGGGAGTTGTATTTATGCAACAGCTGGAGGCACAACTACAGCTCCCAGCGTGCCCTTTGGCTGTCTGTGCATGCTGGGAGTTATAATTATGCAACAGTTGGAGGCACATTTTTTCATAGAAAAATGTGCCTCATGCTGTTGCATAACTATAACTCCCAGCATGCACTAACTGCCAAAGGTCATGCTGAGAGTTGTAGTTGTGTCTCCAGCTGTTGCATAACTACAACTCCCAGCATGAACTTCGGCTGTCTGAGAGTTTTAGTTTTACAACAGCTGAAGGCACACTGGTTGCAAAACATTTGGTTAGGGTTTGCTACCTAACTCAGTGTTTCACAACCAGTGTGCCTCCAGCTGTTGCAAAACTAAAACTCTCAGCAAAACTCTCAGCATGCATTGACCGACCGAGGATGCTGGGAGTTGTAGTTTTGCAACAGCTGTACAGGGTACATTCACACAGGCAGGGGTTTACAGAGATTTTCCCGTTGGGAGTTTGAGCTGCAGCGGAAAATTTGCCACAGCTCAAACTCCCAGCAGGAAACTCGCTGTGAACCCGACCGTGTAAATGTAAATTAAAAACACTAAACCACACTAAATAAAAAGTGAAACACTACATATACACACCCTTCTACTATACACCAATCCCCCACCCCCAATAAAAATGAAAAACACCTAGTATGGCACTGTTTCCAAAACGGTGCCTCCAGTTGTTGCAAAACAACGACTCCCAGTATTTTGCAACAGCTGGAGGCACCCTGTTTGGGGAACACTGACGTGTCCATCCCTATGCAAATACCTAATTTAGGCCTCAAATGCGCATGGCACTCTCTCACTTCGGATCCCTGTCGTATTTCAAGGCAACAGTTAAGGGCCACATATGAGGTATTTCCGTACTCGGGAGAAATTGGGTTACAAAGTTTGGGGGGCTTTTTTTTCCTTATACCATTTATGAAAAGGTAAGTTGGGGTCTACACCAGCATGTTAGTATAAAATGTTTTTATTTTTTACACTAACATGCTGGTGTTGCCCCATTTCAGTGGTAAAGGGAAAAACAGACCCCCCAAAATTTGTAATGCAATTTCTCCTGAGTACGTAAATGCCCCATATGTAGACGTAAAGTGCTCTGCGGGCGCACAATAGAGCTCAGGAGTGAGAGCGCACTATGTACATTTGAGGCCTAAATTGCTGATTTGTATAGGGGTGGCTAATAGTTACAGTGCTTCTGACATGAATGCAAAAAAAAAAAAACACCCACATGTGACCCTATTTTAGAAACTACACCGCTCACGAAACATAACAAGGGGTATAGTGAGCCTTAACACCCCACAGGTGTTTGACAAATTTTCCTTAAAAATTAAAATGTTTTCACTAAAATGCTGGTTTTCATTTTCACAAGGGGTAATCGGTGAAAAAAACACCCAAAATTTGTTACCACATTTCTTCTGAGCATGGAAATACCCCATATGTGGATGCAAAGTGCTCTGCGGGCGCACTACAGGTCTCAGAAGAGAAGAAGCGCCAATGGGCTTTTGAAGAGAGAATTTGGCTGGAATTGAAGGCCATGTGTGTTTACCAAGCCCCCATGCTGCCAAAACAGTGAACCCCCCACATGTAACCCTATTTTGGAAACTACACCCATCATGGGATGTAATAAGGGGTGCAGTGAGCAATTACACCCCACAGGTGTCTGACAGATTTTTTGAACAGTGGCCCGTGAAAATTTTTAATTAAATTACTAATTTCCAAAGATCTCTCAAACGCCAATGGGGTGTAAATGCTCACTGCACCCCTGATTACATTCCGTGAGGGGTGTAGTTTACAAAATGGGTCACATGTGGGGAGGGGTCCTCTGTTCTGGCAGCACAGTGGCTTTATAAACGCACATGGCCCTCGACTTCTATTCCAACCAAATTCTCTCTCCAAAAGCTCAACGGAGCTCCTTCTCTTCTGAGCCTTGTAGTGCGCCCACAGAGCACTTTACATTTACATATGGGATATTTTCATACTCATGCAATGAACAGTGCTGGCAATCAGTGTATGCAGTGTTATAGCCCCCTATTGGAGCTATAACACTGCAAAAACAAAGTGTCAAATAAAAGTTAATAAATGTGATTTAACCCTTTCCCTAATAAATGTCTAAATCACCCCCCTTTTCCCATAAAAACTAACAAACATGTAAATAAAAATAAATATAAACGCATGTGGTATCGCCGAACTATAAAAATATATCCTTAATTTAACCACACGGTCAATGGTGTACGCTCAAAAAAATTCCAAAGTCCAAAATAACGTATTTTTGGTCACTTTTTATATCGCTAAAAAATTAATAAAAAGCGATCAAAAAGTCCGATCAATACAAAAATGGTACTGATTAAAAAAATGAGCCCTCATACCTCCCCATATGCGGTAAAATAAAAAAGTTATAGGGGTCAGAAAATGACAATTTTTAAACGTATAAATTTTCCTGCATGTAGTTATGATTTTTTCCAGAAGTACGACAAAATCAAACCTATATAAGTAGGGGATCATTTTAATTTTATGGACCTACAGAATAAAGAAAAGGTGTAATTTTTTTATGAAAAATTTACTGCGTAGAAATTGAAGCCCCGAAAATGGCATTTTCTCTTCAATTTCATTGCACAATGTTTTTTTTTTCTGTTTCGCTGTAGATTTTTGGGTTAAATGACTGATGTCACTGCAAAGTAGAATTGGTGGCACAAAAATAAGCCATCATATGGATTTTTAGGTATAAAATTGAAAAGGTTATGATTTTTAAAAGGGGAGGAGGAAAAAACGAAAGTGCAAAAACTGAAAAACCCGTGGTCCTTAAGGGGTTAAAGGGGTACTCCACTGGGGCAAAAAAAAAGTTTTAATCAATTGATGCCAGAAAGTAAAAAATAAATGTAAATTACTTCTATTTAAAAATCTTAATCCTTCCAGTACTCATCAGCTGCTGTTTACAACAGAGGAAGTTCTTTTCTTTTTGAACTTCCTTTCTGTCTGACCACAGTGCTCTCTGCTGACACCTCTGTCCATTTAAGGAACTGTCCAGAGTAAATCCTCATAGCAAACCTCTCCTGCTCTTAACAGTTCCTGACATGGACAGAGGTGTCAGCAGAGAGCACTGTGGTCAGACAGAGAGGAAGTTCCAAAAGAAAAGAACTTCCTCTGCAGTATATAGCAGCTGATTAGTACTGGAAGGGTTAAGATTTTTTAATAGAAGTAATTTGCAAATCTGTTTAACTTTCTGGCATCAGTTGATTAAATTTTTTTTTCCATTGGAGTACCCTTTAAGGTCATAATACGCTGCGTCCTTAAGGGGTACTCAAGTACTTTTCCTTAAGTGTCTGATCACAGAGTGTCTGTCTGTTGCAATCCCCTGCAATCTCCGAAACGGGGCCCGGCTCTCCGTGTGCAGTGGGGTCGGCACATGCTCCATGCAGATACACAAGCACTTGAGATACACAAGTATCATGTATACACTGCAAATGGGGATTCGGGGCCCCGTCCTGAAGATAGCAAGGGGTCCAAGCAGTCTCACTTCATGTGGATAGGAATTATGTTTTAAAGTACTGGAATACCCCTTTAAGGTAAGACAGAAGAAAAGTACAATCTTCTTGATGTGTCAGAAAAGATTTGGCTTTTTTTTCTGATCAATATTGAATTACTATATTTTATGATAGACTGACTGTGTCGCTATGAAGCGTGGATCTGTATTGGATGCTGGGGCATGGACTGAAGAAGAATGTGAATTGAACAAAGGATACATCTGCCAGAAAGCTCAAGGTAGGCAGCATAGGATTTTATAATGTTAAGCATATGTCAATATTAGGGATCGACCGATATCGTTTTTTTAGGGCCGATACCGATAATCGGTGGAGGTTAGGGCCGATAACTTATACCGATATTCCGGTATAAGTTATCGGCTATTTACCCCCCCCCTCACACCGCTGCAGATCATTGATTTAAATCAACGAACTGCAGCGGCTTTTGCGGTGCCATAGACCGCCGCTCCCACCCGCTTCTCTCCCGCTGCCTGTCCGGGGGTCCTGAGTCCTATCACCGCCACCGCGCCCGCCCCCCCCCCAACCGTCGCACCGCCCCATCGCGCCGCGTCGCACCCCCCACCACACCGCCCCATTGCCTCCCCCATCCCTGGTTTTATAATTACCTGTTCCCGGGGTCCACTCTACATCTGGCTTCGGTGGCGTCCTCCTGAGCTGTCACTGTGCAAACTGACGGTCACGTTGCGTTGCGTCACATCACTCGTCATTGCGCACAGCATAACGCAGGACGCAGCAGGAGCCAGAAGTAGCGTTGACCCCGGGCCCCGGGAACAATTAATTATAAAACCGGGGATGGGGGTGGCAATGGGGCGGTGCGGTGGGGGGTGCGACGCGGTGCGGCGGGTAGGTGGGGGGGGGGGCGTTGGGGGGGCGGTCGTGGTGTTGTGGGGGCGATGCGGGGGGCGGGGCATTATCGGCATATCGGCAAGGTAATTGCCGATACCAATAATGCACAAAATCGTGATTATCGGCCAAACCGATAATCGGTCGATCCCTAGTCAATATGAATGATGGAAATGTAAAAAATTAGGGGCACTCACCAACAGGTCATGTACAACCTGTTGGTGAGTGCCCCTCATTTTCTACATTTTCACCTGGGACTTCATATGCTTGTTATCTATGAGGTTTGAGCACCACTATCTAGTTACCACCATGTCTAGGATTTTAGTGAATTTTAATATGGGCAGTGTCGGCTGCTGTATTTTGCTAGACCATGGTCAATTTTAATGGCATAGTCAACAGATTATGTGGTAAGAGAATGATCGACCATGATGGCTTTTAACTTGTTGTCCCCTTTGTTATCCTATTGAAGGTGTATGACCACATTGAGATGTGCTCCCCTCCCCCTTCCCCAGATATTTCTCTGAAGTTATGGATGGCCAGTCCAACCATGGAACCAAAGTTTTCTTAAAACTAATTTTCGCTATTGCACTCCTTATGGTGAATAAAAAAGATTTCTAATATACTTTGGTTAAAAAAAATGAAGTTTTCTATGTTTTATTTGTGCTTAAAAAAGCTCAAGACCACATTTTCCCCCATCTCATACACAGACTTAGGACGGAAACACAGGAAGTGCAGCCTGGAGTGCTGAGGGGTGTGTGTCCAACCAACAGCATATGGCAGTTAAGTGTGAGAGGAGCTATGATTGGATGAGGCTGGACACACCCCCATCAGCACTCCAGGCTGAACTTCCTGTGTTTGGGCTTCGGTCCTAAGTCTGTGTATGAGATGGGGGAAAAATGTGCTCTTGAGCTTTTTTAAGCACAAATAAAACATAGAAAACTTCATTTGTTTTAACCAAAGTATATTAGAAATATTTTTTATTTACCATAAGGTGTGCAATAGCAAACATTAATTTTAATGAGAGTTACCCTTTAACTATAAACAGAGAAGGGTGAGGCCCACTTTTGGGCATTATTAATGCTGTGTGATAGCTGTATTGTGAAGATATCCTTGGTCTCTTTAACCCCTTAACGACGAAGGACGTATATTTACGTCCTGCACTGGCTCCCACGATATGCCGCGAGTTCACGCGGGGACCCTGCGTCATATCGCGGTGTTCCCGGCAACCATCAACGGCCGGGACCCGCGGCTTATACAGGACATCACCGATCGCGGTGATGCCCTGTATTAACCCTTCAGACGTGGAGATCAAAGCTGACCGCCGCATCTGAAGCAAAAGTGAAACTATGCCAGCTGCTCAGTCGCGCTGTTCGGGACCGCCGCGGTGAAATCGTTTCGTCCTGAACAGGTTACAGGACACCTGGAGGGACCCTACCTGCTTCTTCGGGGTCCGATCGGCGAATGACTGCTCCGAGCCTGAGATCCAGGCAGGAGCAGTCAAGCGCCGATAACACTGATCACAGGTGTCTTAATACACGCCAGTGATCAGCATAGGAGATCAGTGTGTGCAGTGTTATAGTTCCCTATGGGACCTATAACACTGCAAAAAAAAAGTTAAAAAAAAGTGTTAATAAAAATCATTTAACCCCTTCCCTAATGAAAGTTTGAATCACCCCCCTTTTTTTCCCATTAAAAAAATAAAACAGTGTAAATAAAAATATGTGGTATCGCCGCATGCGTAAATGTCCGAACTATAAAAATATATCATTAATTAAACCGCACGGTCAATGTCGTACACATAAAAAAAATTCCAAAGTCCCAAAAAGCGTATTTTTGGTCACTTTTTATACCATTAAAAAATGAATAAAAAGTGATCAAAAAGTGAGATCAAAACAAAAATGGTACCGATAAAAACTTCAAATCACGGCACAAAAAATAAGCCATCATACCGCCCTGTATGTGGAAAAATAAAAAAGTTATAGGGGTCAGAAGATGAAATATTTAAACGTATAAATTTTCCTGCATGTAGTTATGATTTTTTCCAGAAATACGACAAAATCAAACCTATATAAGTAGAGATCATTTTAATCGTATGGACCTACAGAATAATGATAAGGTGTAATTTTTACCGAAATATGCACTGCGTAGAAACGGAAGCCCCCAAAATTACAAAATGGCGTTTTTTCTTCGATTTTGTCCCACAATTATTTTTTTTTCCGTTTCGCCGTGGATTTTTGGGTAAAATGACTAATGTCACTGCAAAGTAGAATTGGTGATGCAAAAAATAAGCGGATTTTTAGGTGTAAAATTGAAAGGGTTATGATTTTTAAAAGGTAAGGAGGAAAAAACGAAAATGCAAAAACTGAAAAACCCTGCGTCCTTAAGGGGTTAAATCCTTCTCAATCTTTTCTTATTTAGATCCAGAAATTCCAGCTGTTCCCACCGCGCCCTCCCAATCCAACCAGTATAAATATGGAGATGCCAGCTACAAGTTTGTGAAAAACAAGATGAAATGGGATGAAGCGCGTCGGGTGTGCAAGAATTCAGACTCCGAACTAGTCAGCATCTTAAATGAATATACCACATCTTTTCTGAAACTTCACTTAGCTAAACATGAGGAGCCCTTTTGGATCGGCCTGACCAGTAGCAACAAGGTGTAGAGCGATATATTTTTTTTATTTTTCTGTTAAGCATAGAAAAAAATGTTTACGTGACACAAATGCTAGCGTTATGGGAATGTTATATATAGCAGGAATCTGCCTGCCATCCTGTCTTCTCTTGTTCATTGGTCTGTTTGGGTCACAGCTGATCCCTTACTCTGGTTCAGACTACCTTGACTGCCAACCCTGGAGTTTTTAGGGTTTTTCTAAATTATCCCTGGATTATCCCTGTATTGTGCAGGTCTGTGTAGATTGTAGTGTAAACTCTGTGAGTTTGAATGTAGTATCCCTTGAATCTCTATAGTTCCTCATTCTTGTCTTGATCTTAGTTCCTTAGGTTGGTTTACAGTATTTTTTGTGTATGTTTGTATTTAGTAGTCGCTGCTGGTTTAGGCTGCATTCACACCACGTTTTTGCAATACAGTTCCCGTATACGTTTTCTATGTGAAAACCGTATGGAACCGTATTGGAAAGCGTATGCTTTGACTCTCCATTGAAAACCGTATGCCAAAAGATGCATCAGGTTGTGTCCGTTTTGCATCCTGTACGGTTTTGTCAGGTTTTTTTCCTGTACCAAAACCGTAGTCTACCACGGTTTTAGGTCTGTTTGAAAAACTGTATTAACCGTATACGTTTTTTTTTAAACATGGGCGCCAATGGGAACCGTACAGAACTGTATGTGCATACAGTTCCATCTGGTTTTCACCATACGGTTTTTGACTTTGCACAGTTTTTTTTTCTTGGAATTTCAATCAAACAAGTAAAACTTTATTCAACTTTCTTAAAAAACGGATGCAACCGGATGTCAGTTTTCAAACGGTATACGGTTTTTAACTGTATACGGGTTAAAATTTGTACACACGTTTTGATACAGTTTAGTCAGGTTTTGAGGAATCCGTTTTTCCTCAAAAACCTGATACAGGAACTGTATTGCAAAAATGTGGTTTGAATGCAGCCTTACAGCTAGTTTTTCTTGTTGAGAGTTCATGTGTTTTAGTTTTCCACTATCCTTGCTTCTCTGTATAAAGACTTTCTTCATGTTTCTTTTAGGGAGGGTTGGTCCAGGGTTTCCATAGGGACATTGCAGGGACAGTAAGACTAGTTTTTTGGGGGCAAAATGAGGCAAGTTTGGGCTTTTTTGGGGGCAAAACACCAAAAAAAACAACAAAAAAAAACAAGAGGAGTTCTAGCCTAATAGAATGTTAGGTAACATGTATCTACTTCTAATTCTAGTCTAGTGATATGTACCACTGGATCGATAACTGGAAGCTTCGCTACACAAAATGGGCTGCGGGGGAACCAAAGAGGAAAAACTCTTGCGTTTATGTTGACATCGATGGACAGTGGAAAACATCATCTTGTGAGGAGACCTATTCAGCAATCTGCAAACAGACAAATGGTAAAAAGATTAAAACCAGATAGATGCCATGTGTGAAATAAGGAATTTGGGAATATGAAATACTGAAACAGATACAAAGTCGAGGCAGCTTATATGTACTTAAGGAGAACAACCCAACAAAAATGTATATTTATTTATGTCATTAAATAGCTTTGGCTTCCCTGAACACACACCTTTCTACATCTACAGTGTTGTTGTAATGTAGGTTAGATTTGCATTACGATTGCGCTTTTTGAGGCATTGATACATCAGGGTGTTAAATTAAGGTGTTGACAGGTACGAACCCCATAGATTATGATGGTCTGAACATAGCAAGTAACTACATTCAGGTACATGCGTTTGTACTCAGACCCTAAAGCGTAGTGTGCTGTACTTTAGGGTCCCAGTAAAAGCTCATAGAAGCTCGTAAAATGACTGGAACGTTGTCACTATCTACATTCAGGTTATTAAACCTATGAGGCTTGCTCCTGTCCATGCATGGATATGTCACTATCATTTGACAGGATTCTGACTCCGGAAGGTACATTCATAATGTGACCATATTATAAAGAAAGAATAATATGCACTTACAGCTAGGCTATGGCTGTCAATCCTAGGAGTCCGGGGACACGAGTGGAGTCGGCGTCTGCATGGAGCGCTCCGAGCGCTCCATGCAGACGCCGACTCCACTCGTGTCCCCGGACTCCTAGGATTGACAGCCATAGCCTAGCGGTGAGTGCATATTATTCTTTCTTTATAATATGACCACGATACTGCAGCTTTTCTAATATGCACCCCGCAGGTGGCGTTTTCACGTGAGTACCCCGGGCCGTCATATCTGTATATACGATCCATAGGAGCCATAGAACAGGCTTAGATTACATTGCACACCTTGAGAGTGCCCCCATCTGCCATTTCTGCTGTATATTCGTACATTCATAATGTGACCTAACTTTAGCAGGGCTCACTGGTCATTAAACAGCCAAACAAACTAAAAAATGGCTACCAATATGTAAAACACTGCTCTAGATGGCTTATAGGGGTACTCTGCTGCCCCAGCATTTGGGATATTTTGTTCTGAATGCTTGGAGTGGGCGACGGGGGTTGTGATGTCACGGCCATGCCCTCGTGATGTCACACCACGCCCCCTCAATGCAAGTCTATGAGAGGGAGCATGGCGGCATCACGAGGGGCATGGCTGTGATATCATGACACCCCCTGTCGGCACCCAGTGTTCTAAATGAACACTGGGTGCTGCACAGAGATCACAGGGGTCCTTGCTGCGGGACCCCTGCGATCAGACATCTTATCCCCTATCCAAAGGATGTCTAGGGGCGGAGTACCCCCTTTAAGCTACCAGTGGGTATACACCAGGACCTGCTGCAATGGAGGATAGGCATGGCTGCTAGGGACACAGCTTGCCGCAACGGAAATTCTAATTCCATACTCCACCAATAAAAGGATCATTCTATCATGTTCATTCTTTTGACCGAATACCACGCAGACTTCATTGATGTCAATAGGGACGGCACAGATCCATGCAGTAATAGCACCAATTCATTCTGCGGCATCTTACACACGATATGTCCACCCAGAATTTCTCTGGGTCAATATTCTGTACTCTGCACATAGCCTTACTGTCTTTGACATGTCACCAAAGTTTAGATCACACTGGATCTCAGTCCTGAGACTTACATCAATCAAGAGTTATAAGTCGTTAAAATACATGGAAGTGCACACTTCCCTTCGGGGCTGTCAATCAAATTTGACTTATTCACTGATTTAGTCTATGCAGTGAAAGGAATAGATTGTGCAGCCAGCCAGGGAGAGAAGAGTGCTACTGTGGACTTCACTGGCTTATAATTCGCTATTGCAGCTGGTCTCAGGACTGAGACCTGGTGCGATCTAAACCTTTGGCATTCCTGGATGACATGTCAGAAGTTTTAAAAATGATAGCAATGCTTCAAAATACTTTAAGATAGGATGGATTGTTTGGTACTTCATGCTATCAATAGACGTGAAGACACTTATATAAAATGCAAACTTTGTATTGTATCCACACACAACGAAATTGTGTAAACAGAAATATAAGATTTCATTTTATAAACATTTCCTTTTTTTTTATAGTTATTGCTCCCACCGAACCACCTCAAAAACCTGGAAAATGTCCGGAAACAGGTGGAAAACCCTGGTTAGCCTTCCGGGGCCATTGCTACCTTATTGAATCAACATACACCAGAAACTGGGCTTCAGCCTCCATGGAATGTCTTCGAATGGGTGAGTTCTAGGAATATTTACTTCATGCATTGTTAGTGCAACCATAAAGGATATTGTGGCTTTGTATGCAGAAATTGTCTAGAGCGAGTGGGAATGTAAATATTTTTGGGTTACTGGAATGTTTTGCCAAAGATCTCCTCTGAGTTTGGAGGATTTGGAACTTCATGAATATCAAGGACAGCCATTGATTTCAGTAGGATGTTTGCAATTCTTCATGGTGGATCTGTAAGAGGGAATTGAACTGTTTCTGCTCGATTTCCCTGCAAATTACAACTGGTTTCCAGAGATCCTAGCACTAAAACACCCTGTGATCCAGTGTTACCCAACCAACAGGCTGTCCGGCCATGCTGGAAGTTGTAGTTTTGTAACAGCTGGAGACACCCTGGTTGTAAAATACTGCTGCTGCTACAAAGAGTGATTATCCAAATTAGGCAACCTTTAGTCTTAATTTTTGTTTTCTTATTTCAAGTGTACACTTTTTATGCTTTCAGAACTAAAGTTGAGTGAGCAAACTTTGGAGCATTGCTAGGTTCGGCTAGTGAAAATCTGAAAATTTTGGGGCTGAGCTTTGCTCGCAGCTGAAAGACACGAGTACAGCTCAGCCCAGGAAGGAAGGAGTTAAATAGCTCTGCGCTAGTTAACTCCTTGGAAGGTGTTTACATTATACATCTATATGGATGTATAATATATACAGTGAACAGAGTGATACTTACCATGTCCTCGCTGGTGCAGACCTCTTCTTGTGTAGCCCCTCCCATGACATCATCACTAGAGGTGGGGCTACACAAGAAGAGACCCGGACCAGCAACGAGATGGTAAGTATCACTCTCTTTATTGTAAACATTAAACAGCCATATAGATGGCTGTATAATGTATCCCCCCCCCCCAGGGAGTTCACTAGGGCAGCAATAATTAACCCCTTCCTTGCAGGGCCAGCTGATAGCACTCAGCCCAGTAAGATGTTACAGTAAACCAGCAGATTCTCTTGTTTACTGTGACAAGAGTTAGGTTGCTCTGCACAGCATCTGCGCAACACTTTGACAAGCCTATAGAGCCGAGCTTTCGTCTAGCTCACTAAACTCTGTTTAGAGCCAATTTCCAGTTTTTTTATGGTCTCAACAATACTGATAACCTGAGCATTACATAATACAATCATAAAATTGTATCTTGTATGGCTCTTTTGATGATGTATGAATTCCTCCATTTTTTCATATATATTTTTTTTTATATTTGCTTTACATATTGGTTTGTCTAATAAAGATTTATTGCTGTATTTACTCTTTACAAGTGACTCAGTTTTCTTCTTTTGGTTGTATATATGGAGATTGCCATACGGTGCTGACTAGTTTACAGGGGCCACTGTGCTATAGTACAGTGGTCCCTCAACATACGATGGTAATCCGTTCCAAATGAACCATCGTTTGTTGAAACCATCGTATGTTGAGGGATCCGTGCAATGTAAAGTATAGGAAGTTGTACTCACCTGTTCCTGCCGCTCCGGACCCGTCACCGCTGCCCTGGATGTCGCCCTCCATCGCTGTCGCCGCGTCCCCGGGGTGTCCCCGACGCTCCGGACGTCTCTGCTTCCCCGGGATCCTCGCTCTCCGTCGCCGCCATCACGTCACTACGCACGCACACCGCTCCTATTGGATGAAGGGACGGCGTGTGTGCTACGTGATGACGACGAAGGAGAGCGCTGGCGATGGAGGGGATCATGAAGAGGACGCTCCGGAGCCCCGAGGACAGGTAGGAGACCATCACCGGAGCACACAGGGCACTGTAAACGGCTATCCAGTGGCAGCTGAAGCAGTCAGCACTGCCAGATAGCCGTTTATGCGATGGCCCCAACATACAAAAGCATCGTATATTGATGCTGCCTTCAACATGCGATGGCCTCTGAGAGGCCATCGCATGTTGAAATTATCGTATGTCGGGGTCATTGTAGGTCGGGGGGTCACTGTACTTCTCAAAGCAATATCCTGTATGATTGCCTGTTTTTCTTTTTATTGGTTTATGCTGTTTTGAGTAAACCTGAGCCAACAGCAGATCATTGAATACATTGCAAACCATAATATTCGACCAGCATAATATTGGGATTTTATGCCAACTAGATTATATATCTGTATTTTATTCCATAACTCCTTGAATTTTACAGATGCCAATTTAATATCGGTCGAAGATTCTATTGAATTGGATTTCCTTTTCCATCATCTTGAGTTGCTAAGTGACAACGTGAAGTCTTTTTGGGTTGGTCTATATAGGAATGTAGAAGGTATAGTATTAACCTCCTTGCTACTTTATATCAATATTCAGTAATGACAGTCAGTTTGGTTTTGCCTGTATTTTTACCTTAGTCCTCCTCTCTTTTCTTAAAGTAGAATTTTTTTTTTTTAAATCAAGTTCAAAATTCTATTTATATACGGTAGACGGATTATGCCCCATTGGGTGTAAAATAGGGAAACCTGCATCAACAACATTCTGTATATTATATTTTAGGTTTAGCACACAACTCAGTGACCTCTAACTTAGGGGTAATACCGGTATATCAAGGGTCCTTTACCCTAATAAACCCAAGACATGGTGTGTCCCTGAGGTGCCCTAGTTGCAGCAATAGTCTCTCCAAGAAGAAAAATATTTTATAATATTTGACAATGTAAACTGTGTTCCAAAAAAATAGCAAAAATTATGGAATGATCTCAACAAACTATAATATCCAAACCTCCAAAACACCTGTTTAGGAACATTACCCCCGGCTTCCCCTTGCCCCTAGCAAAGCTCCCTGCTGTTTGCCAATCATGCTGGCTCCACCAAGATGTTCGGTGTCCTCCCTTATCGTTCACAGCCCTCTCATGCCAATCCCTCTGCTCTCTGTCAGGAACTACTTACTTACTCAATGGATTGTTCAGATGTACCTATAACACTTTGGATAGTGTGGATAAAAAGAAAGAAAGAGAAAAAACTGCAGGGTATATTTTATAACACTCAAAGGAAAGGTCTCTTGCAGAAATGTGACCAACCGGTTTTGTCAGGTACATGCTGACTTCATCAGGGATTTAATTAGACAAAACTAGACAAATTTTTAGGGCACAAGAAAAGAATAGAAATTGCATTAAAGGGGCACTCCGCTGCTCAGCCTTTGGAACAAACTGTTCCAAACGCAGGAGCCAGTGCCGGGAGCTCGTGACATCATAGCCCCGCTCCCTCATGATGTCACACCCCACCCCCTCAATGCAAGTTTATGGGAGGGGGCGTGACGGATGTCACGCCCCCTCCCATAGACTTGCATTGAGGGGGCGGAGCGTGATGGCCGGAGGGGGCGGGGCTATGACGTCACAAGCTATCAGCTCCGGCTCCAGTGTTCGGAACAGTTTGTTCTAAAGGCTCAGCAGTGGAGTGCCCCTTTAATATGTAGTTTGGATGGATCAAGTGTCTGGGCCTCAGTACTATCCTTAGCTTATTGGAAATATCTGTGTTAATTTCTAGAAAAATGGCTTTGGTTAGACAATACACCATTGGACTTTGTGAACTGGAATACAGGAGAACCGTCTGACGGCTCCGATGAGAACTGCGTGGAAATGTACGCCACAAAGGGGACATGGAATAACATCTACTGCTCTTCTTATAGAGGCTATGTATGTAAGAGGTTAAAAAGTAAGTAACCAAGGTCCTGTCTTCTTGATGCTGTAATGGAATTTTACCATAAATATTGTCTTTGTTTGTCTGTGTTATCTTGATTATAGGAATACCCACAATCTAACCAATTTTTAAACAAAATGACGAATATCTGATATACTGACTGTACAATGATTGATCGTCCAACTCATGATATGTTACATCTTGTATTCACAGTTCCACTGCCTACCGCAAAGGCTATAGAGAAACCAGGTACAGTATATTTCCCATTCATCCACAAAGACATATGCAAACAACAACTGCATACATATCGTCACACAAATATACATACATACACAGATCCACACTGTTACACAGATACACAGACATACAATATCTCCCATACTGTAAGTACATCCTTCATATTTATGTAAATATTGTATTCTATCTTTTCATGCGACAAAACTGAATAAATGACCCTCTGCTAGAATGTAAAGTAGTGAGTGCACAGCCTGTATAACAGTGTTTAATGTTGTGTCTCCTCAAGAGAGTGTGAGAGCGATAACACCAAATTTAAGACACCTGCTCCCTATTCACACCTGAAACCTTGTAACACTAATGAGTCACACGACACCAGGGAGGGGAAAAAAAATGGCTAATTGGCCCAGTTTGGACATTTCCACTTAGAGGTGCACTCACATTTTTGGCCAAGGTTTAGATATTAATGGTTGTGTGTTGTTATTTTTAGGGGGTCATTTCTTAAGTGTTGTCACATTCATGAGAGATACTGTGCACACATTTCCATACACATATACACACCGTGACACACATATAGTACATGCAGGTACATACACAGATATACACTGTGACTAGTGTTGAGCGGCATAGGCCATATTCGAATTCACGAATATTCGCATATTCATAATATTCTTGTTTTATTTTTGCATATGCGAATATTCACGTGTGCGAAAATTAACATATGCGAAAATTTGCATATGCAAAAATTAGTATAAGCGAAAATTCGCACACCAGTCTCACACAGTAGTATTAGAGCCTTCTTTACACCACACAAGCTGGAAGCAGAGAGGGATGATCACTGTGATGTGTACTGTGAAAAAAAAAAAAAGAATATTCGTAATTACGAATATATAGCGCTATATTCGCGAATATTCGCGAATTCGCGAACATGCGATATTCGCGAATAAAATTCGAATTGCGAATATTCGCGAGCAACACTAACTGTGACACACATGTACACTGAAAGGAGGGACCAATTCACATAGTGACAACTATAACTTATCAATTATCTTTTTTTTTTTTTATATATATACTGCATTGATATATGCATACACTTTTCTATGTATACATTAATATTAGATTGTGTGTAAGAGAAACAGTTCGCCTGGCACTGCAAATGATTAGTTCAAGCTGACATATGAAGCAACATACGAAGTTAACTGGAAGTCCCAGAGAAAGGAGGCGCTCACACCTTTAGTGCACAAATCGCTTCCAACATTAGGTATGTAAAGAAAAGGTGAGGCAAGCACTCACCACTCTTCTTGTAGTTTTTTCTTGTTTCTCTTTATTCAAGTGGTGCACATGACAAGGTACATAACGTGCAAGGACAAGCAGCGGGCTGCCGCCCGCTGCTTGTCCTTGCACATTATGTACCTTGTCATGTGAACCACTTGAATAAAGAGAAACAAGAAAATACTACAAGAAGAGTGGTGAGTGCTTGCCTCAAATTTTCTTTACATACCTATTAATATTAGATTACTTGAGTGATTTTCTCCAGATTTACTGGGAATACTTGGAGTATACATGCATTCCTATAATGTATAATTGTATATTGTGTATATACAATACTTGTTGGTTGTATTATAATGCATATTTTAAATCAGTGATTTATTATTCTTATTTTTTTTTTTTTATAGAACCACTCAAGCCAGAAAAGTCCTCCCATGGCATAACCGGTGGTGTGGTCATTGTGGTAATACTAGTCATTGCTGGCGCCACCATAGCAGTCTACTATTTATATAGGAGGAAGCAGAACAAGTCACCACCAGATGCCAGCTTTAACAATTCGTTATACTTTGATGACAACCCTGCACCCTCAACACACGATACAAAAATCTTAGTGGAAAACATTGAGCAAAATGAAAACGCCATTTCTTAATTCTCCATAAAATCTGACTTTGATTGTACAATGATTCTCAGGCAGGGACGGACTCTGTTGAGATGTAAGCCCCATCATTCCAACTATGGCAAGAAAAATCCATCCAAAATAATAAGGCCGATTCATGAATTCCACCATACAGGGTTGACTTACTATTTTTTTTGCAAGAGACAGGCCCCATTTATAGGACTGATATCCTAGCTAAAGGGTAAACCAAAATTGACACCCAGCAGCCATCTTGTTAGTATTTAGAGTTCATGGCATTTTCACGTTCTGAACACTTTGTCATATGGAATGGACAAAAGTCATTCATTGAAATCTTGATTTATAAAGGTGTAATAGAATAGGACGGTCTGGATTTAATCTTTTTTTTTTTTTGTAGTTTAACTACATTTTGCTTCAGACTTTACATCTGAACATATTGGGCATCTCTATAACGCTGTAGAAAAAGAGCAGTTTTGCTGCAGTAAGGAATAAAAGTATTAGAGTTAAACAAATATGTCACATACAGTACCTGAGACCAGCATAGGACAGAAGTAGATATACTGAGCTTGTGAGCTCGAGAACATGCATTTTTCTATTATTTGTGTCAGTATTATAATTAAAAACTGTATAAATGCTGCTAAGACACACTCAGCACCTGTGAGTTCTGCTCCCCCCAGCACACACAGAAGCCTGTGAGTCCTGCTCCCCCCACCACACACAGAAGAAGCCTGTAAGTCCTGCTCCCCCCAGCACACACAGAAGCCTGTGAGTCCTGCTCCCCTCACGACACACAGAAGAAGCCTGTGAGTCCTGCTCCCCCCACGACACACAGAAGAAGCCTGTGAGTCCTGCTCCCCCCACCACACACAGAAGAAGCCTGTGAGTCCAACCCCCCCGCCCCCACCACACACAGAAGAAGCCTGTGAGTCCTGCTCCCCCCACCACACACAGAAGAAGCCTGTGAGTCCTGCTCCCCCCCACCACACACAGAAGAAGCCTGTGAGGCCTGCTTTCCACCACCCACTCAGGGACAGCCTGTGAGTCCTGCTTACCTTTCTCACACACAGCGGAAGCCTATAAATCCTACTTCCCCTGGCTACACATAAAGAAAACCTGTGATTCCTGCTTCCCCCTCCCACTCATAAAGAAAGCTTGTGAGTCCTACCTTCTCCACTATTCATAGAGAAAGCCTGTGAGTCCTGCTTCCCACACCCACTCCTAGAAAAAGCCTGTGAGTCCTGCTTCCCTCATCTATTCATAGAGAAAGCCTGTGAGTCCTGCTTCCCCCACCCTATCATAAAGAAAGCCTGTGAGTCCTGCTTTCTCCACCCACACACAGCGATAAACATCTACTATTTAAAAATACTGAACCAAATAATGGAAAACTACGTACACATGGGCCAACCATCTCCTCCACTATCATTTGCAGAGGATAGCATAGGGGACCTCATAGAGCTGCTTTATTTGACCAGTGAGATATACACAGTATTATCCCACACAATTGCTATCATATGCAGAGGATAGCATAGGGGACCTCATAGAGCTGCTTTATTTCACCAGTGAGATATACACAGTATTATCCCACACAATTGCTATCATATGCAGAGGATAGCATAGGGGACCTCATAGAGCTGCTTTATTTGACCAGTGAGATACACACAGTATAATCCCACACAATTGCTACTGCTGCTATGTAGAGATCAGTGTCAGAAGCTAGCTACATCCCCCCTCTCAGCCATTCTTCTATAGGCATTCATTTGATCATGTCTCTCCATAGTGAGAGGTATAGGGTTTTAGGATTTATAAGTTTTGTTCAGATGTTGGGGTGGAGCCTCTGAGTATCTTGGTGACAGCTACAAAAACGAATATGACTGACAGTGGTAGCGGATTCCTGTCTCAATAACTAAAAGCAGTAATTTTCATTGTTAAAGGCATTATCCCACAATCAAAACTCATCCCCTATTCCCAGGATAGGGAAAAACTAGCTGATCAGGGGTCACAGCTGATTGGACTGCCACAGATAACAGAAAATGAATGAATGAATAGAGCACACACATATGTGCAGTCAGAGCTCTATTCATTATCTATGGGGCTTCCAAACATTGCCAAGCGTTCCAGGCTAAGCATTTCACATATCGTTCTTGTGATCAGTAAGGGTCCCAGCGGTCAGGCCCCCAGTGTACAAGCTAGTTATCTTCTATCCTGTGAATGGGCATACCTTTGTTTTTTGTTTTTTTTCTCTCTCAGAGCCGAGGTACGTGCTCTCAAATCACCCAAGTAGAAGTAAAATCTGCAATTGTTCACACAAAAAAACGTGCACGAAAATGTGGTCTATCGCAAGCCCTTCTCCGAAAGGAGAGAGGCCCCCCAACAAACTAAACCCTTCGCCTTCTGGCCAAAAGGCACCTGCAAGGTTCCAGGTACAATGCCCCTTTTCACCAAAGCTACTTAGGGACCGAAAGTGTTCCCGGCGGACAACTAGGCGTTAACCAGGCTGTCACCAAGGAACCAATAAAACCGGTTTGGCATCCTGCTGAAGCAGGGTTGCGACGGAGTTTAGCAGGGAGTTGAGGAACCTCATGGCCACACACACCTCCCCTAGACAGGCAGGAGGAACACCCAGAAGGACCTTTGGGCCTCAGGCACTAAGCCGGGGGGCACGTCTGACCTCAGCATCTGAAGTAGCTATGCCACTGAGTGTATATACATGTTTACAGCAAGTAGTACCAGGAATAAGACAGGGTTGCTGCAGAGTGTTGAGAATTACAGATTGTGAATGTGTTATGATTCCTCATTCAAAGGGACATGGCCAGATACAAAATGCTCCTAAAAAGCAGGTGATGTACAGTAATATACAATGTGGGCTGTGAAAATTCCAGATTCATATTAAAACAGTATTATTTCACATAAACGTGCCTCATTTTACTATCTCAAGCTGCACAGTGGTGCATTGATCTACACATAATCACAAATCATTGCAAATATTTCCGTTGTTTGTGTTGTTTCTAATGATTGTTACAGATGATGTGTCAAATAAAATGTTCCTTTTATTCCTGTGTGTGCGCATCACTCATTTCACTATCATCCAAAATTTGATTTTATATATATATATATATATATATATATATATATATGTATATATATATACATATATAGTTGAGTATAGTTGAATATACTATATATACTGTGTATATATATATATATATATATATATATATATATATATTTTTTTTTTTATACAGATATATTGTTGTGTAGTTGGGGACACCCAGCGCCCATCATAAACGAATAAAATTTAAAAATACAGAAAAAAATAAATAAAAAATAAATAAATATATATATATACATATATATATATATATATATATATATATATATATATATATATTTTTTTTTTTTTTTTGGTCAGGGCAACTATCAGAAAGCCTAAAGCCTAACTATCCCTATAAGCATAAATCGTGACCTCCTGAGGTTGACCAAGCATGATGACTGGGTTAGACTTACCTTATATATACAAAAAGCCGATTTAATTTTGCCCTAGCCGCCGTATGAACGTATGCCTATAAAGTGGGCATACCCTGTAATAAAGTAAGTATGAAAGAATAAGAAATAAAAAGAGTGGGTCGGGTGGGGCATGCCGTAATGGCGTCAGTGTAGGAGACGACCTGAGTGCTTTAAGTAGGGACAGCAGCCCCTCCCACAGCAGGTGTGAAAGCCTAACACACCAGTGACACATTAAACATAATTGAGGACGACGTCGACAAGCCCTAACACTTGTGGTCAGGGCAAATATCAGAAAGCCTCGACCCTAGCTATCCCTATACTACAATGCAGCATAAATCGTGACCTGAAGTTGACCAAGCATAATGACTGAGTAAGATTTACCTTATATATACAATAAGCAGCTTGAACTGTGTCCTAGCCGCCGAATGAAAGTACGCCTATAAAGTGGGCAAAAATCAAACGGGTAGGGTAATTAAAGATAAACAGAAAATGTAACATCTGTACCGTGCGGATCTTTGTGTAATCATATAACCACTGAAGACTACCATACGTGGACAGTGACATATGTGCAATATGCTAATTGTAACAACATGAATAAGTACTTGGAAAGCAGTGACCATGATTTATATTGTGTATGAAGTACACACGTGGTAACCCTCATAAATGACAAGCTATTTACTTACCCATCCCTGCTCCTTACGTTCTGTATGACATTATGTTGAACAAGGATAATCCGAATACCTTCTCTATAGCAAATGCCTGTTGCACCTCAAATAGCCTAAAATCTAAGTGGCAAAATATAACAGAGTGGATAGGTGAAATGAAAGCTTAATTGAACATATGGTAACTAGTGTTGAGCAGCATAGGCCATATTCGAATTCGCGAATATTCGCGAATATATGGACGAATATTCGTCATATATTCGCGAATATTCGCATATTCGTTATATATTCTCGTTTTATTTCTCGTATGCGAAAATTAACATATGTGAAAATTAGCATATACAAAATTAACATACGCGAAAATTCGCATATGCGAAAATTTTCGTATATGCGAATTTTTGCACGCCAGTCTCACACAGTAGTATTACAGCCTTCTTTACACCACACAAGCTGGAAGCAGAGAGGGGTGATCACTGTGATGTGTACTGTGAAGAAAAAAAAATTACGAATATATAGCGCAATATTCGCGAAATTCACGAATTCGCGAATATGCGATATTCGCGAATAATATTCGAATTGCGAATATTCGCGAGCAACACTAATGGTAACCTCCTGATATACTTCAAGTGGAAACAATGACAGTATGAATTTGTGTTAAACAGATACACTCCCAATTAATCTTAGCATACCCTGGAAGAAAGAAAAACTCACACTACTTAATGAACGCTCTGTGAATCAGACTCTTAATGTAACCATTGTGCCTATATAGTTGCGACATGACAAGGTGTAATCATCGTTACTGTAGTCGTGACAGGACATTGCATACCATGGTGCCTGTGACAGGACATAGCGTAACCTTCATACCTGTTATCGTGACAGAACATTGTGAAACCATTGTGTCTGTAGTTGAGACAGGACATTGCATTGCCATTGTGCCTGGAGTCATGACAGGGCATTACTTACCATCGTGCCTGTAGTCGTAACAGGGCATTACTAACCATCATGACTGTAGTCGTGACCGGACAATGCATAACCATCATGCCTATAGTCATGATAAGACATGGTGAAAACCATTGTGCCTGTAGTCATGACAGGACATTACTTACCATCGTACCTGTAGTTGTGACAGGACATTGCGTAACCATCATGCCTATAGTTGTGACAGGACATTGCATAACCATCGGGCCTGTAGTCATGACAGGGCATTACTTACCATCGTGCCTGTAGTTGTGACCGGACAAAGTGTAACCATCATACCTATGAAAGGCATGGCAACGTGTGAAGGGTATGGTAACATATGAAGGGCATGGTAACATATGAAGGGCATGGTAACTTATGAAGGGAATGGTAACGTATGAAGAATGTGGCAAAGTATGAAAACGTACCGTACAAAAACATGGCACTACATGAAGGACATATAAAAAATATGGTGAAGTCTTCAAGCCATGCATGCATGATAATGTATACAATATAACGTAACACATCAATAGTATATAATGTACATATAGCATGGCAACTTATAATTGGCATAATACGTATACCAGTCAAAGTCATGAAACAAGGCAGGGAAACCTTGAAATGTCATGGTAACGCATGAACAACATGGCGATGCATGATTTAGCATGGTGGTGCCTGTATAGCATAGTGACACATAATATAGCACCGTGACACATGTAATAGCACCGTGACAACTGTTATAGCATAGTGATGCATGTCATAGCATAGTGACGCATGTCATAGTACAGTGACACATGTAACAGCATGATGACACATGTGATAGCACGATAACACGTACTAGGAATGGTGCTGTATGCCAAGTGTATCCAACAGCATTGTAAAGTAGGTAAAGTAACATATGCCTGGCGTAGTAATGTATACATGGAAAGGTGATGTTGGAATGGATTTAACATATATATAATCAAATATATTTTAATTGATATAATGACTTCATTTACATCTGCTTAGTTCTTTGCTAAACATTAGCTGACCAGAAGAAATCAGCCCCACCCCCCACCCCCCCCCCCCCTCCCCAGTACAGCATGACAATCAAGATTGAACTGTTTGCAGAGAGATGAAGTAATGTCAGAATGACATTTGGACATTTGGGGAGAAGAACAAGGTTAATAATTGCTTAGCGCTTAGAAGCGAATAAAGTCAACTTGCACATGACAAAAAAACTATGTACTCATATCTTAAATACACACACATCACTAATAATTAATCAATAATGTGTGTGGTAATTTATGTTGATTCTGAAGTCTACATAAACCTGTGAAATGCTGTAATAAACACTAGGAAGTATTTCTTTACTTCAATGCATTCATCAAATAATGATAAATTTGGACAGGAACACTTCAGTTGGCGTCCGAACAGGGACTCCGAGCAGTGGTACCGGAAGGCAGTCACGAGATAAGGCATTAAGCCAGACCAACCGGATACAGATGGAACACAGACAAGCCTGATCAACTCTAAAAGTACTGTAGGACAAATTTCTTGTTGTATCCTAGCCATTACTCTGTCTCCCCCGCTTGGTCTGCCTTATGATTTAGCTGACTGGCTTTTGGCCAACACACAAGACAGGTAAAAAGTTCTTGCTCAGAGTCGTTTTGCTGAACCTGTCATAATCTGTTGCCCGGGTATATTTGTTGAGATGTGTGTGTTCTCAAGAAGAGGGCTGGGTCTCAAGGAGATTGAATGGGAGAGGGCACTAATAGCTGCTGCTACAGAAGATATTTCTGTTAGTGAGAGTATTAGTGAGTAGGTGCTGGACTCCCGTAGTTCAAACCACCACTGCAGTAAGGCGTGTCTTGAATAAACGTGTATACAGAAAAGTATAACATGAGAGTTCCTCTGCCTATAAGACATTTCCGTGATCTTCCCTGAGATCCCAGACAGAATTATACAGGACAAAGCTGAGAGATTGAGTTCCAGAGAAAGCTAATAATCAACTCCAGTTAGTCTGTGAGAGAAGATATTAGTGAATTTGGCAGGATGCCAGTAGTTTAATAGAGACAAAGTGTACAGTTAGTGCCCCTGGTACGTGCACACGCACGGGATTTCTCTGATAATAACACATTTCTGTGACTTGTCCTAGTGTGTATATTTATGTTATCATTATTTATGTCATGTCATGTCCAAATTGTGTCTGTGGATTAATGTTAGCAGTTTCAGATGGGGGTTGAAGATTGCTTAAAGGGGTATTCCAGGCAAAACCTTTTTTATATATATATCAACTGGCTCCGGAAAGTTAAACAGATTTGTAAATGACTTCTATTAAAAAATCTTAATCCTTTCAATAGTTATTAGCTTCTGAAGTTTTCTGCTCAATGATGATGTCACGTCCCGGGAGCTGTGCATGATGGGAAAATATCCCCATAGGAACTGCACAGCTCCCGGGACATGAGTCATCAGAGAGCAGTTAGACAGAAAACAACAACTCAACTTCAGACTTGTTCATTAGAACAAGAAATAGATCAGGGGGATAAGAAGGTATATGTGTACCATAAATGTCTTAATGCTGATGAAATGCCCCCAACCCCCATCAATGTTTTAAGTCAGCCACCACCCTTTAATGTCTCAGCACAGGAAGCTGAACTTCAGGCCCTCATCATGGCATGCAAATTGGCAGAAGGCCAAATAGCGAATATATACACCGATTCCGCTTATGCATTTGGTGCTACCCTTAATTTTGGATTACTGTGGAAAACTAGAGGCTTCCTGACAGCAATCAAGGATCTGATGGGTGCCTTACTCCTCCCAACTCAAGTGGTAGTTCTGGAAGGAAAGGGCAGCAACCTAGCAGACTCTGCAGCCAAACAAGCAGCCAGAAACTCACAGGAAGGGAAGAGCAGAGTGGAGGACACCCCTACATTGGCCCTACAGACCCTACCAGTAGACAAATCCCAGTTGAAAGAACTACAAGAGGCAGCGAGCCCTGAAGAAAAGGACGTATGGAAACAGAAAGGAGCCGTGTTGAATAGGAATGGCCTATTTGAAAATAACAGGAAGCCCTGCTTACCAAGAAGTATGTACCAAGCAGTGGTGCAGTGGGCAAATGGAGCTGCCCACTTGTCAAAAACTGTCATGAATGCCCTAATTCAAAAGTACTACACAGTACCAGGAATTACACCACTAACAAACAACTACTGCAAGTCGGAAGATTTGAGTACACCCTTGTGGTGGTGGACATGTTCTCAGGGTATCCAGAAGCCTACCCAACTAACAATATGACAGCCAAGACCACAGGCAAGAAACTCCTCAATGAAATAGTATGCCGTTATGGAGTATCTGAAGTCATAGAAAGTGACCAAGGACCTGCTTTCACAGCTATGGTGACAAATTAAATCTGGTTTGCCCTAGGAGTCACTTTATCCTTCCATACCCCCTATAACCCCCAGAGCAGTGGAAAGGTTGAAAAAATGAATGGTACAATTAAAACCCAAATGTTGAAAAGGCCCCAGAAACTGGTCTACCCTGGCCCAATAGTCTACCCATTGCCCACTATAGCATCAGATACACCCCTAGAGGAGTGCATTCCCTATCCCCCTATGACATTTTGTTTGGCACAACCCTAAGATTAGGGTGTTACTATCCTCAGCAGTTACAAGTACAGTCTGATGCACTAACTACAGTAATTATGTGGTCGCATTATCAAAGGAGCTGACTAAAATGTATGCCAAGTTTTTTCTTCTATTCCAGATCCTGAAGCAGTTGCTTGGACTCACAAGCTATTGCCTGGTGATTGGGTACTAGTGAAATAATTTGTGACAAAGAACCCTCATGAGCCCAGATTTGATGGTCCACTCCAAGTTGTGCTGACCACATTCACTTCAGTCAAGGTGAAAAGAAAGAACACCTGGATCCACACTTCCCACTGCAAGAAGGTGCCAACACTAGAAGACGAAGGAACCAGTCCAACCCAATCATGAAGATCATACATATCCTTTGTCTAGTATCAATGGCACTAGGCAGCCCAGAGATAGAGCTATATCTATGAAAAAAAGGGACAAATATGGTTCTGATTTAATTCAGTAAATACCACTGTAGCCACATATGTTTTTGATGCATGTGCAATGTTAGCTTGCCCAAGGGGAGCCAATGAATGGGAGTGGTATTGGGAAGGTTATGGGGAAGGATATGTGTCACTGGTGGCCCATGGGGAGAGGATTGTAAGTACTGGTCCACAGCGGCCTGGAATTCTGGGCCCCCATGGGGTTACAAACCTGAACAGTCCACAGCTACAAACAGCAAGGACAAGGAAGGTAGACCTTTGTTAGACTGCCTGAAGTTGGTAAAAACAGGCCCCGGTATGCGTCTAACACTATCCATTCAGAATCCAGTCCCCAGTGATGCAGGGACTTATGTCCTTGATTGGTGGTTTGGAGGGACTAACCAAGGTCACCAGAAAAGGTTTGAAATTAAGGATATATATAGTTCAGGGGAATGGAGAGACCCTAATGCACCCCTAGTTCAATCTATAGAACAACATGTCCAGTCCTACAAGAAAATGGTAGCTATAGCAAATCTTACCTTCGTAGACACTATGGCCATAGAAACAGGATAATCAGATGTTAACCTCTGGCTCGAGTAGATGAGGTATACAGCAGGAAAGAGTAATAGAACCATCTGTTATGTTTGTGGTAGTGCCAGGCCTCATCTAGGTACAGTCCCATTATATACCCCAGAACAAGCAGAGAAATGCTTCCTCAGCCTATATACCAATAGGTCCACAAAGCACACAAATTGTGAATGGTGGAAGAAAGAATATCCTATAATCACCAAAACCCCTAAACCAGGAGAAGGTATCAACATTTACCCTGGGAAATATACTTGCTATTCCATCCCAGGTAACCAAGGCAGATTCATGGGAACTTTACTGGTGGTTACTATTCCTCATATCGAGTTATGGATAAACCAAACTACAAGGCCAAGTCCAGTCTCTAGGTGATATTTACTCGTTGTGTGGAAACTGGACTGGAGAATGCACATTGACTAAAGTCATTATGCCTGTGCATATCTTTAACCATGAACCAATAGCAGAACAAAAAACTTACCATAGGAACAGGCAAGAAGTCCCTAAAGGGAGCCTTGACCCCATGTGTATATTGATGCCATTGGGGTCCCAAGGGGGTTCCCAGAGGAGTTTAAGGCTAGAGATCAAGTAAAAGCAGGATTTCAATCTTTCCTACTACCCATAGTCACGATAAATAAGAATGTAGACTGGATTAATTATATATATTACAATCAACAAAGATTTGTAAACTTTTCAATAGAAGCCTTCAAAGGACAGGCTGAACAGCTTAGCGCCACATCTACTATGACGTTTCAAAATAGGATGGCCTTAGATATGATCTTAGCCAAGAAAGGAGGGGTATGTAAAATGTTTGAGGATACCTGTTGTACGTACATCCCAGATAACACAGGATCCAAGGGTAAAGTAACCAACTAACAAAAGTTAGAAAGTCTTTCATTGGAAATTAAAAGAAATTCTGGAGTGTCAGACCCCTGGGACCAATATTTTAATGGGATGGGGGGTTAGCAGATATTGATTCAAATAGGAATAACAATTCTAACAATTCTTATGATCCTTGCATTCATCATCTGTTGTGTGCTGCCATGCCTAAAAAAGATATGTGAAAAAGCCATGGATAATGCTACTCCTATGCTGACGAACCTCAACTATGAAGAATACCATGAAGGACCATATACCCCATTAAAGAAATTACTGAATACAGAATCATTGTATATGTAAGGGACAGCTTCTGAAAATCTATGTACAAAGTCTGTGGCAAGGGGGTCATGGAATAATAGCCATGATTCATCTAACGTACAGCAAGAAGAAAAAGAGTTGGAGAAGTACATAGGAGAGATGACATAGGACTAAATGTTAGGGAAAGAATGTAAAAATAGCCATTTTAAGGGGCAAATTGTAATGGATTTAATATAAATAAATATATATATATATATATACATAAAATCATATATATTTTAATTGATAAAATGACTTATTTTACATCTGCTTAGTTCTTTGCTCAATATTAGCTGACCATAAGAAATCAGCCTCCCCCCCCCCCCCCAGTACAGCATGACAATAAAGATTGAACTGTTCGCAGAGAGAAAAAAGTAATGTTAGAATGACATTTGGGGAGAAGAACAAGGTTAATAATTGCTTTATTTGCTTTAGAAGCAAATAAAGTCAACTTGCACATGACAAAAACTATGTACATGTATCTTAAATGCACACACATCACTAATAATTAATCAATAATGTGTGTGGTAATTTATGTTGATTTTGAAGTCTATATGTGGTAGCCTGGTACCGGATTGTATCCGTTACCTTGTGGTGAGGTCTCCAAAGTCAGAGTCCCTAGTTACCGGTGGGGTCCTCATCTATAGTTAGCCCCTTGTCACTCCTTAAATAATTCAAATTAGTCAAATTCTAAGTGTATATATGTATATAATGTATACTTACCTTGTTGTAGCGTCGCAGGACCTGCGGGTCACGTGATGCATTTCAAAACTCTATGGTTTTATGGTTCAAGGACCTTTGGAGGAAGTCAGGTGATCGCCCACCAAGCATTGTAACGGTGAGTGACTGCTGGCGCGGAGCAATCCAAAACGGCCCTGCCAATATAAGGGAGCGGCGGCCATTAAGCCTCGTGGGCTGCTGATAGAGGAGGATCTGCGTACCTGGCGTCAGCAGTGGCTAGGCCCTAGCCTTGCAGCAACGGCCATCTTACAGAACTGTGAGTTATCTCAATCCCTCTTAAGTCTGCGGGATCACCGGACCTAAACAGACCCCTAAATCCGGACGGATCTCTGCATCAATCATCACCTAATTCTAATAACCTCTTGGATAAGTTAATGGTCCGTGGCATCTGTCAATCACTGCCGTACTGCATAGAGACTGTATTGCTAAGACTGTTGCTGTTAATTGGATGTACCGCAAGTACCTTAGTAAAGTTTATACAAGTTCAAGTTCATCGATATTGTGGACCTTCATTCATTTAAGTACGCACCTATCGTTTCTGGGAAGGGTGGCGATAGGCCGAAGATTTACCTCAGCGTATTAACCCTCACCCTGGCGTCACGAGTGACAGGGGTTAAATTAACCCCTCATATACCTAAGCAACACCCCAGCTACACTACATCCCCCAAGGGCTACCACAAAGCCTTTTTGGTGTCGCACAAACAGGATTCGGGTGTGTGCCTACTACTGTTGCCACTAGTGAAAGTGTACTCCCCCCAAGTAACGAACTTTATTCATGTGCTGTGAACCGTGTTGTTGTGTACGGGAGCGGTGTCCGTGGTGCACCATACAAGGGAGCCACGAGGAAAGTAAGGGGGGAGGCGAAAATTTATCTGCAACTAAGATGTGTAAACTGCGCAATGAGTTCATGCTGCGATCCTCTGGTCCGGTCAGCACAGGCGGAGCTATACTGCTGCTGGAAAAGTGCGCAAAAAAGGTCCACGCTGTGCCATGCCCCGCCCCTGGGTGTGGCTGCCAAGATGCTGTATAACAGCCAAAAGGGAACGTGGAGATACAGGAGTCGTCTCTGGAGGGACCGGAAGTTGGGGCTGCACCGATGACGTCCTTCCAGCTGGCCGCCATTTTGGGGAAGCCAACTATAAAAGACACCACGCACAGCGACCTCTTCAGTCTGCACAGGGAGCCGGAGAGTACAGACATGGCGGAGAGCAGAATTCCACGTGGTGAAGATGGCAAAATGGAGCTGGAACAGCGGAAAGTTGTGGCAGTTGCAGCCCGACTTTTCCAAGAACTTGCTGACTGTCTGCAGCGGTTGTCATTGGACGAAGAGGGGGCCTGCAATCTTCCCCCACTGCCTGATGATGACGATGATTGGCCAGAGACACCTACAGCGGTGAGCGCAGGGACACCTGGAGGTGCATCGCCGGTGAGACTGTCCCCTCACCACAGAACTTGGGGCTCGTGGACCGAGATCCCATTGGAGGAGTCTGCAGTGAGTACCCCGCCAGAGGCGGACTTCTCTTCCTCCTCCAGCGCTGAGGCCATACCCCGATTAAGCTTGCCATGTGCACGACCGTGCTCACCGAAATTGCCGCAATGGGTGTTTGGAGATGAGCCAGAGCTGATCGAATACATGCACAAGGTACTTCAACTAATACCTGGGAAGCCACTCCCACAAATCCCAACTGCACAGAGAGAAAGGGTTCGTCAAGAAGCCGAGCTGGCCGAATTGATGGAAATGTTAAAGGCCCAACACAAAGAATTGTATGCCCCTAATCACGTGCATTTGCCTCATGAAGAAAAAGTGCGGCATCAAGAAAATACCAAAGAAATGGAGGCATTGTACATACACAAATGGGATCACCCCCGAGAAGGGGAGGAGCCATTGGAAAGAAGAAGAGCAACTGTGGCCAAGTTCGACAAGGTCAGAGGTTATGGGACACTTCTTGACTGCCACACTGGGCAGACCATCCTCGTAAACCGGCGAGCAGTACAAAGGCCATATCTACACAAAAAGTTCTACAGCCTCTTTGGATTTTATGCATTACCCCCTCATCAACAGATACAGTTGCTTCTGGGACAGCTCCAGGGACCCGCCTTGGAGGAACTTTGCACCTGGCCGGCGGCTGATAAAGCCACAGTGGGACAGATTTTTGAAGGACTTTCTCAGGTGTTTGAATCTCGTTCTCCCTCGGAGGTAAGCCTTAGACTATATGATCGATGTCAGAAGCCAGGTGAGACTCTCAGAGCATATGCAGTAGCTTTACAGCTTTACAGAGCGCATTAGAGGCGGTACAGAAGTTGGACGGCATCACGCCCGATCAGGGCAACCGAGCACTGATGGACCGTTTTATAGAAGGGGCACTGAACAAATGGGACAAGGCCCAACTTAGGATGCTGGCCGCACAAAATCCCGACATGGCTTTCCCAGCTTTTAAGAGACTAGCGGTTAAAGTGATAGAATCAGAACCTCAAACAGAGGAGGCTAGTATTCCCGCTAGAGAATCTCCGGGGCCCTCGCCCCAGCCACCTGTCCCTTCTCAGCCTGCCCTGCCAACACCTTCTTCTAGCCCTTGGACAGCTGACCTAGAAGACATTAAACAGGACATTGAGCAGTTAGCCAAGGCCTTTAACCCTTTAACGACGCAGGACGTATATTTACTGCGACCCCGCATCACATCGCGTTGGTCCCGGCGCTCATCAACGGACGGGACCCACGGCTAATACCACACATCGCCGATCGCGGCAATGTGCGGTATTAACCCTTTAGAAGCGGCGGTCAAAGCTGACCGCCGCTTCAAAAGCAAAGTGAAAGTATCCTGGCTAGTCAGTCGGGCTGTTCGGGACCGCCACGGTGAAATCGCGGCGTCCCAAACAGCTTGCAGGACACCGGGAGGGCCCTTACCTGCCTCCTCGGTGTCCAATCAACGAATGACTGCTCCGTGCCTGAGATCCAGGCAGGAGCAGTCAAGCGCCGATAACGCTGATCACAGGCCTGTTAATACACGCCAGTGATCAGCATAGGAGATCAGTGTGTGCAGTGTTATAGGTCCCTATGGGACCTATAACACTGCAAAAAAAAAAGTAAAAAAAAGTGTTAATAAAGGTCATTTAACCCCTTCCCTAATAAAAGTTTGAATCACCCCCCTTTTCCCATAAAAAAAATAAAACTGTGTAAATAAAAATAAACATATGTGGTATCCCCGCGTGCGTAAATGTCTGAACTATAAAAAGATATTGTTAATTAAACCGCACAGTCAATGGTGTACGCGCAAAAAAATTCAAAAGTCCAAAAAAGCGTACTTTGGTCACTTTTTATACCATTAAAAATGAATAAAAAGTGATCAAAAAGTCCGATCAAAACAAAAATTGTCGTGAATTTTTGGGTAAAATGACTGATGTCACTACAAAGTAGAATTGGTGACGCAAAAAATAAGCCATAATATGGATTTTTTGGTCCTTAAGTCCTTAAGGGGTTAAAGAAATGGCTGTACTGCCCAATCCTTCTAGATCTGCAAAACCGCCACCTAAGAAACCTGACCCCGCCCTGCTGATCCACCTAATACCCCTCCTGTGAGACCGCCTGAAAGTCAGAGACCTGTCTGTAGTTATTGTAACAAGAATGGACACTGGAAGAGTCAATGCTGGGCTTTAAACGGGCGTCCCCTGGGGTCGAGGACCGCACCCCAGGTGTGGCTGCTGATGGTCCAGAACCAACCAGCGACAAGAAAGGACTGTCTATGTATGTAGCTTCTTGTCCTTATGTATAGGTGATAGTTGAAGGTATCCGGTTACAAGCTCTGATAGATACGGGGTCTCAGGTGTCCACTATTCCACAGGGGGTTTTCTATAAGTATTGGGGTCCAGAAAGGTTGTGTGAACCTAAGGAAGCGGAGTTTAGAGTAATTGCAAGGAACGGGAAACCAGTACCCAGGCATGGCTACTGGGAGCCCACGGTGAAGGTGGGAAAGCATGTGTTAGAAAGGCGGGGTGTGATTGTCACCAATTTTAGAGATGAAGGGGCAGCTTACTTCATTTTAGGAATGAGTATTATGAGGCACTGTTTTAATGATATTGTCTGTGCACTGCATGCATCTCTCTCTCACTTGTCACTTCCAGGCCGGCGAGCTGCCAAACACTACCTCAAAATCCCCCAAGCAGAACAGAAGTTTGAGAATCATCAAGGAGAAATCTGTCGAGTAAGGATCCAAGATATACGTGCCGTTAGTCTACAGCCACAGACGGAGACAGTTATTTGGTGTCGTGCCCGACCCGGGGTGAAAAATCAAGATTATCAAGAGCTCTTGGAACCCATCCTACTGGAAGATTGTCCCTTGGTGTGAGCAGCTAGAAGCCTAGTAACAGTATGTAATGGGAAAGTTCCGGTGAGACTCATTAATCTCTCTCAAGTTGCCGCCCAACTACCCAAGTATACCCCTGTGGCTACCCTGCACCATTTAGACGTCAGAGATGTGGTTTCGAAGTCACAAGTGGCCCAACGAGGACCTGACCAGAATCCTGCGGAACCTTGGTGGGGCCAACTGCAAATAGGAGGCGAAGATACCCCCAAGGAACAAGTGGAAGGAGTCATCCAGGTAGCTAAAAAAAGAAGCTTTCAGCAAATTCCCCACAGACTTTGGCAGGACCACAATGATCAAACATCGGATTCTCACTGGGGACAGTCCACCCATTAAGGAGAGACATCGCCATGTGGCTCCTGGGATGTATCAGACCATAAAGAAGATGCTCGTGGAGATGAAAGAGGCTGATGTCATCCAAGAAAGCCAGAGTCCTTGGGCCGCACCTTTGGTCCTGGTGAAGAAAAAAGATGGGATTATCCGATTTTGCGTAGATTACTGGAAGTTGAACGGCATAACTCATAAGGATGCCTACCCTCTTCCCCGTATTGAAGAATCCTTGACTACACTGGGGTCTGCCGCCTACTTTTCCACACTGGATTTGACGAGCGGTTACTGGCAGGTGCCAATGGCGGAGGAGGATAGAGAGATGACCGCATATGTGACCACTATGGGACTCTTCGAGTTCAAAAGTATGCCCTTTGGACTGTGCAATGCACCGGCTACTTTGCAACGCTTAATGGAACGATGTTTGGGACATCTTAACTTCCAGAGTGTTCTGTTGTATTTAGATGACGTCATCGTCTATTCCCGGACATATCAGGAACACCTGGACCACCTGAAAGAAGTCCTTATCCAACATGGACTCAAGGTTAAACCTTCTAAATGTCACTTGCTAAAGCCACAAGTACACTATCTGGGACTTGTCGTCAGTGCTCAAGGAGTTCAGCCTGATCCGGACAAAATGAGTGCTGTGAAAGAGTGGCCTACCCCCAGGACAGTGCGAGACATCCAAAGTTTCCTGGGATTTGCTGGTTATTACAGACGCTTCATCCCCCACTTTGCTCAAATTGCTGGGCCCTTAACCGAGTTACTGAGAGGGACTGCCCGGGAGAATTATAACCGGAGGCTACCCATACAGTGGGCAGAAGAACAAGAAGATGCCTTCCAAGCCCTGAAGTACCTCCTAACGGAACCCCCCATTTTGGCGTATCCTGACTACAGCCTGCCATTCCGTTCATATACAGACGCTAGTGTTACGCCGAGCGCTCCGGGTCCCCGCTCCTCCCTGGAGCGCTCGCTTCACTCTCCCCGCGGCAGCGCTCCGGTCACGTCCTCTGACCCGGGGCGCTGCGATTCCGCTGCCAGCCGGGATGCGATTCGCGATGCGGGTAGCGCCCGCTCGCGATGCGCACCCCGGCTCCCCTACCTGACTCGCTCTCCGTCTGTTCTGTCCCGGCGCGCGCGGCCCCGCTCCCTAGGGCGCGCGCGCGCCGGGTCTCTGCGATTTAAAGGGCCACTGCGCCGCTGATTGGCGCAGTGGTCCCAATTAGTGTGTTCACCTGTGCACTTCCCTATATCACCTCACTTCCCCTGCACTCCCTTGCCGGATCTTGTTGCCTTAGTGCCAGTGAAAGCGTTCCTTGTGTGTTCCTTGCCTGTGTTTCCAGACCTTCTGCCGTTTCCCCTGACTACGATCCTTGCTGCCTGCCCCGACCTTCTGCTACGTCCGACCTTGCTTTTGCCTACTCCCTTGTACCGCGCCTATCTTCAGCAGCCAGAGAGGTGAGCCGTTGCTAGTGGATACGACCTGGTCACTACCGCCGCAGCAAGACCATCCCGCTTTGCGGCGGGCTCTGGTGAAAACCAGTAGTGGCTTAGAACCGGTCCACTAGCACGGTCCACGCCAATCCCTCTCTGGCACAGAGGATCCACTACCTGCCAGCCGGCATCGTGACAGTAGATCCGGCCATGGATCCCGCTGAAGTTCCTCTGCCAGTTGTCGCTGACCTCACCACGGTGGTCGCCCAGCAGTCACAACAGATAGCGCAACAAGGCCAACAGCTGTCTCAACTGACCGTTATGCTACAACAGTTACTACCACAGCTTCAGCAGTCATCTCCTCCGCCAGCTCCTGCACCTCCTCTGCAGCGAGTGGCCGCTCCTGGGATACGCTTATCCTTGCCGGATAAATTTGATGGGGACTCTAAGTTTTGCCGTGGCTTTCTTTCCCAATGTTCCCTGCATCTGGAGATGATGTCGGACCTGTTTCCCACTGAAAGGTCTAAGGTGGCTTTCGTAGTCAGCCTTCTGTCCGGAAAAGCCCTGTCATGGGCCACACCGCTCTGGGACCGCAATGACCCCGTCACTGCCTCTGTACACTCCTTCTTCTCGGAAATCCGAAGTGTCTTTGAGGAACCTGCCCGAGCCTCTTCTGCTGAGACTGCCCTGTTGAACCTGGTCCAGGGTAATTCTTCCGTTGGCGAGTATGCCGTACAATTCCGTACTCTTGCTTCAGAATTGTCCTGGAATAATGAGGCCCTCTGCGCGACCTTCAAAAAAGGCCTATCCAGCAACATTAAAGATGTTCTGGCCGCACGAGAAATTCCTGCTAATCTACATGAACTTATTCACCTAGCCACTCGCATTGACATGCGTTTTTCCGAAAGGCGTCAGGAACTCCGCCAAGATATGGACTCTGTTCGCACGAGGCGTTTCTCCTCCTCGGCTCCTCTCTCCTCTGGTCCCCTGCAATCTGTTCCTGTGCCTCCCGCCGTGGAGGCTATGCAGGTCGACCGGTCTCGCCTGACACCTCAAGAGAGGACACGACGCCGTATGGAGAACCTCTGCCTGTACTGTGCTAGTACCGAACACTTCCTAAGAGATTGTCCTATCCGTCCTCCCCGCCTGGAAAGACGTACGCTGACTCCGCACAAAGGGGAGACAGTCCTTGATGTCTACTCTGCTTCTCCACGTCTTACTGTGCCTGTGCGGATGTCTGCCTCTGCCTTCTCCTTCTCTACAGTGGCCTTCTTGGACTCAGGATCTGCAGGAAATTTTATTTTGGCCTCTCTCGTCAACAGGTTCAACATCCCGGTGACCAGTCTCGCCAGATCCCTCTACATCAATTGTGTAAATAATGAAAGATTGGACTGTACCATACGTTTCCGCACGGAGCCCCTTCTTATGAGCATCGGATCTCATCATGAGAGGATTGAACTTTTGGTCCTCCCCAATTGCACCTCGGAAATTCTCCTTGGACTTCCCTGGCTTCAACTTCATTCCCCTACCCTGGATTGGTCCACTGGGGAGATCAAGAGTTGGGGGTCCTCTTGTTCCAAGAACTGTCTAAAACCGGTTCCCAGTAACCCTTGCCGTAACTCTGTGGTTCCTCCAGTAACCGGTCTCCCTAAGGCCTATATGGACTTCGCGGATGTTTTCTGCAAAAAACAAGCTGAGACTCTACCTCCTCACAGGCCTTATGATTGCCCTATCGACCTCCTCCCGGGCACTACTCCACCCCGGGGCAGAATTTATCCTCTCTCTGCCCCAGAGACTCTTGCCATGTCCGAATACGTCCAGGAGAATCTAAAAAAGGGCTTTATCCGTAAATCCTCCTCTCCTGCCGGAGCCGGATTTTTCTTTGTGTCCAAAAAAGATGGCTCCCTACGTCCTTGCATTGACTACCGCGGTCTTAATAAAATCACGGTTAAGAACCGCTACCCCTTACCCCTCATCTCTGAACTCTTTGATCGCCTCCAAGGTGCCCACATCTTCACTAAATTGGACTTAAGAGGCGCCTATAACCTCATCCGCATCAGAGAGGGGGACGAGTGGAAAACGGCATTTAACACCAGAGATGGACACTTTGAGTATCTGGTCATGCCCTTTGGACTGTGCAACGCCCCTGCCGTCTTCCAAGACTTTGTCAATGAAATTTTTCGTGATCTGTTATACTCCTGTGTTGTTGTATATCTGGACGATATCCTAATTTTTTCTGCCAATCTAGAAGAACACCGCCAGCATGTCCGTATGGTTCTTCAGAGACTTCGTGACAACCAACTCTATGCCAAAATTGAGAAATGTCTGTTTGAATGCCAATCTCTTCCTTTTCTAGGATATTTGGTCTCTGGCCAGGGACTACAGATGGATCCAGACAAACTCTCTGCCGTCTTAGATTGGCCACGCCCCTCCGGACTCCGTGCTATCCAACGCTTTTTGGGGTTCGCCAATTATTACAGGCAATTTATTCCACATTTTTCTACCATTGTGGCTCCTATCGTGGCTTTAACCAAAAAAAATGCTGATCCCAAGTCCTGGCCTCCTCAAGCAGAAGACGCCTTTAAACGACTCAAGTCTGCCTTTTCTTCGGCTCCCGTCCTCTCCAGACCTGACCCTTCCAAACCCTTCCTATTGGAGGTTGATGCCTCCTCAGTGGGAGCTGGAGCTGTTCTTCTACAAAAAAATTCTTCCGGGCATGCTGTCACTTGTGGTTTTTTCTCTAGGACCTTCTCTCCAGCGGAGAGGAACTACTCCATCAGGGATCGAGAGCTTCTAGCCATTAAATTAGCACTTGAGGAATGGAGGCATCTGCTGGAGGGATCAAGTTCTCCTGTTATTATCTACACCGACCACAAGAACCTCTCCTACCTCCAGTCTGCCCAACGGCTGAATCCTCGCCAGGCCCGGTGGTCTCTGTTCTTTGCCCGATTTAATTTTGAGATTCACTTTCGTCCTGCCGATAAGAACATTAGGGCCGATGCTCTCTCTCGTTCCTCGGATGCCTCAGAAGTTGAACTCTCTCCGCAACACATCATTCCACCTGACTGCCTGATCTCCACTTCTCCTGCCTCCATCAGGCAGACTCCTCCAGGAAAGACCTTTGTTTCTCCTCGCCAACGCCTCGGAATCCTCAAATGGGGTCACTCCTCCCATCTCGCAGGTCATGCGGGTATCAAGAAATCTGTGCAACTCATCTCCCGCTTCTATTGGTGGCCGACTCTGGAGACGGATGTTGTGGACTTTGTGCGAGCCTGCACTATCTGTGCCCGGGATAAGACTCCTCGCCAGAAGCCCGCTGGTTTTCTTCATCCTCTGCCTGTCCCCGATCAGCCTTGGTCTCTGATTGGTATGGATTTTATTACTGATTTACCCCCTTCCCGTGGCAACACTGTTATTTGGGTGGTCGTTGATCGATTCTCCAAAATGGCACATTTCATCCCTCTTCCTGGTCTTCCTTCTGCGCCTCAGTTGGCTAAACAATTTTTTGTACACATTTTTCGTCTTCACGGGTTGCCTACGCAGATTGTCTCGGATAGAGGCGTCCAATTCGTGTCTAAATTCTGGAGGGCTCTCTGTAAACAACTCAAGATTAAATTAAATTTTTCTTCTGCATATCATCCCCAGTCCAATGGACAAGTAGAAAGGATTAACCAGATCTTGGGTGATTATTTGCGACATTTTGTTTCCTCCCGCCAGGATGACTGGGCAGATCTCCTCCCATGGGCCGAATTCTCGTATAACTTCAGGGTCTCTGAGTCTTCCTCCAAATCCCCATTTTTCGTGGTGTACGGCCGTCACCCTCTTCCCCCCCTCCCTACTCCCTTGCCCTCTGGTCTGCCCGCTGTGGATGAAATTTCTCGTGACCTTTCCATCATATGGAGAGAGACCCAAAATTCTCTCTTACAGGCTTCATCACGCATGAAGAAGTTCGCGGATAAGAAAAGAAGAGCTCCCCCCGTTTTTTCCCCTGGAGACAAGGTATGGCTCTCCGCTAAATATGTCCGCTTCCGTGTCCCTAGCTACAAGTTGGGACCACGCTATCTTGGTCCTTTCAAAATTTTGTGTCAAATTAATCCTGTCTCTTATAAACTTCTTCTTCCTCCCTCTCTTCGTATCCCTAATGCCTTTCACGTCTCCCTTCTCAAACCACTCATCCTCAACCGTTTTTCTCCCAAATCTGTTCCTCCCACTCCTGTTTCTGGCTCCTCGGACATCTTCTCGGTCAAAGAAATTTTAGCTGCCAAAAAGGTCAGAGGGAAGAATTTTTTTTTAGTGGACTGGGAGGGTTGTGGTCCTGAAGAGAGATCCTGGGAACCTGAGGACAACATCCTAGACAAAAGTCTGCTCCTCAGGTTCTCAGGCTCTAAGAAGAGGGGGAGACCCAAGGGGGGGGTACTGTTACGCCGAGCGCTCCGGGTCCCCGCTCCTCCCCGGAGCGCTCGCTTCACTCTCCCCGCGGCAGCGCTCCGGTCACGTCCTCTGACCCGGGGCGCTGCGATTCCGCTGCCAGCCGGGATGCGATTCGCGATGCGGGTAGCGCCCGCTCGCGATGCGCACCCCGGCTCCCCTATCTGACTCGCTCTCCGTCTGTTCTGTCCCGGCGCGCGCGGCCCCGCTCCCTAGGGCGCGCGCGCGCCGGGTCTCTGCGATTTAAAGGGCCACTGCGCCGCTGATTGGCGCAGTGGTCCCAATTAGTGTGTTCACCTGTGCACTTCCCTATATCACCTCACTTCCCCTGCACTCCCTTGCCGGATCTTGTTGCCTTAGTGCCAGTGAAAGCGTTCCTTGTGTGTTCCTTGCCTGTGTTTCCAGACCTTCTGCCGTTTCCCCTGACTACGATCCTTGCTGCCTGCCCCGACCTTCTGCTACGTCCGACCTTGCTTTTGCCTACTCCCTTGTACCGCGCCTATCTTCAGCAGCCAGAGAGGTGAGCCGTTGCTAGTGGATACGACCTGGTCACTACCGCCGCAGCAAGACCATCCCGCTTTGCGGCGGGCTCTGGTGAAAACCAGTAGTGGCTTAGAACCGGTCCACTAGCACGGTCCACGCCAATCCCTCTCTGGCACAGAGGATCCACTACCTGCCAGCCGGCATCGTGACAGCTAGCTTCGAAGGTCTGGGAGCAGTCTTATCTCAGGTGCAAGATGGCAAAGAGAGGGTGATTGCCTACGCCAGCCGACATCTCCGAGGCGCCGAAAAGAATGACGGCAACTACAGCTCCTTCAAACTGGAGCTCCTGGCCCTGGTCTGGGCCATTACTGAGAAGTTTAAAGGGGTAGTCCAGTGGTGAAAAACTTATCCCCTATCCTAAGGATAGGGGATAAGTTTGAGATCGCGGGGGGTCCGACCACTGGGGCCCCCTGCAATCTCTCTGTACGGGGGCCAGGCTCTCCGGCCAGATAGCGGGTGTCGATCAACACACGAAGCGGCGGCCGACACGCACCCTCAATACATCTCTATGGCAGAGCCGGAGATTGCCGAAGGCAGCGCTTCGGCTCTGCCATAGAGTTGTATTGAGGGGGCGTGTCGGCCGCCGCTTCGAGCGGAGGTCGACACGCCCCCTTTTCGCGGGCTGTCGGGGCTCCGTACAGGAGATCGCAGGGGGCCCCAGCGGTCGGACCCCCCCGCGATCTGCAACTTATCCCCTATCCTTAGGATAGGGGATAAGTTGCTCACCACTGGGTTCACCACTGGATATCTCCTTTAAGGACTATCTGGCTGCTACTCCCTTCACGTTCTACACTGATAACAACCCCTTGGCCCATTTGAACACAGCTAAGTTGGGAGCTCTTGAACAGCGCTGGGCCTCTCGGTTGGCTAACTATGACTTCAACATTAAAGGGGTATTCCAGGAAAAAACTTTTTTTAATATATCAACTGGCTCCAGAAAGTTAAACAGATTTGTAAATTACTTCTATTAAAAAATCTTAATCCTTTCAGTACTTATGAGCTTTTGAAGTTAAGGTTGTTCTTTTCTGGCTAAGTGCTCTCTGATGACACGTGTCTCGGGAAATGCCCAGTTTTGAAGCAAACCCCCATAGCAAACATCTTCTAAACTGGGCATTTCCTGAGACACGTGTCATCAGAGAGCACTTATCCAGAAAAGAGCAACCTTAACTTCAGAAGCTCATAAGTACTGAAAGGATTAAGATTTTTTAATAGAAGTAATTTACAAATCTGTTTAACTTTCTGGAGCCAGTTGATATATAAAAAAAAGTTTTTTCCCTGGATAACCCCTTTAAGTACCGCAGCGGAAAAACCAACGTTAATGCGGATGTACTTTCTCGCATGGCCCCGGGAGAAGCACCTCCTGCTGAAGATGTGTGGGAAGATGTGGAGATGCCTCCCTTCTACTGAAGGTTCGTGAGCCAGAGTGCTCTAACTGCCCAGGAGGATGACGGACCTGAATCTCCCAAAGTTCCTGAACATTTATCCACATGGAAGACACTTCAGGACCTCTTAGACTATTGCCTCCACAAGAAAGTGCCCACTCGGTTGCACAAGACACAAGGGAACTTTGAATTGAAGCGGCTGTGGCAGCAGAGGAATCGCCTGTTCCTTCACAAGGGGTTGGTCTACCGAAATTCCCTAGACCCAGTCTCCGGAGATCGCATACATCAGATTGTGGTCCCCAGAAGAGATGCAGCCATGGTCCTGAATGCCTATCATGACTAGTCCGGACATTTCATCGTCCAGAAGACTGAAGCCACCCTCAGAAGAAGATTTTACTGGATAGGGATGGGGGGAGACGTTAAGAAGTGGTGCGCCGAATGCTCCGTGTGCAATGTTATCAAAAATCACAGAAGGGACGCAAGGGCCCCTTTACATCCCATCTGTACAGAGAGGCCGAACCAGATTGTTGCCTTAGATCATGTGAAGTTGGCTCCCACTCGATCGGGCTACTGTCATGCTCTGACTATGGTGGATCATTACTCCAAATGGGTGGTCGTGGTCCCTATCAAAGACCTTACAGCCAAGATGGCTGCTCAGGTCTTCTACCGTCATTGGATCCAACCTCTGGAGTGTTCCAAATCGGTCCTCACGGATCGGGGAACCGCCTTTGAAGCCCGCCTGTTCCAAGAACTTTGTCAGTTGCATGACTGCAAGAAGCTCCGGACGACGGCCTACCATCACCAAGGGAACGGGCTCTGCGAGAGGATAAATCAAGTATTCATCAAAATGCTCAGAGCTGCATCTGTCTCAAAACATGAAGAGTGGCCACAGTTGTTACCTGAACTTCTAGAAATTTACAACAACACCGTCCACTGTTCTACAGGGTATACGCCCTTTTTCCTAATGATGGGCTGACACGGCCAATTGCCAAAGGATCGGACCTTCGGGTTGCAGGCACCTTTTAACAATTCCCCTCAGGTTTCTCAAGGTTGGGTGTCGGAGCATCAACGAAGAATCGAGGAGGCCAAAAACATTGTTGAGAAGACAATGGGTGAAGTTCATGAGCGCCAGCAGAAAGATTATAACCGGCATGCTGTGGCTCAGCCCTTACAGCTTGGAAATAAGGTGTGGCTCCGAAAGTTCCATAGAACCTATAAATTGGACTCACTGTGGGAAATGGAACCATATACCATCACTGCAGTCCCTTACCCCGAAACGGATGTATATGAGATACAGAAAGAAGGGTTCGAGCCGCAGGTGGTCCACAGAAACAGAAGAAAAGTGTACCTGAAAGAAGACATGCTTGGCTCACCTCCTTCTACTCCTTCTACTTCAACTCCAACAAGGCCAGTGAGAGAATATGTACCGGGAGAAGGAATTCACCCAGCTATGGACGTTCCTTTGTTCCCATCTCAGCAGCCTACCATGTATTGGGGTATACCGTTTCCAGCCTTATCCAGCCAGCCACCATTGGTTGCTCCGCCCAGCCAGGTGCCAATAGCCGTTCCACCCAACCAGTTACCAATAGCTGTTACCCCCATCAGCCACCATTGGTTGCTACACCAAGCATCAGTCCTACTCCTGTGGTTGTCCCAGGTCTTGATAAACCTTCTTCTTCTGACTTCAGGGAACCTCCCAGTCCAACCGAAGATATTGCTTCTGTTTCCAGCTCTCCTGCTGGTACCTCGGGGACTGAAGTTCCTGCAGAATCACCAAGTGAAGGAACTCCTGATGACTTGGAGGTGGTGTTGCGGCGGTCTCAAAGGACTACACAGGGCAAATTACCCGTAAGGTACCAAGATTCACATTTAGTACCTGCACACATAGTACCTTTGATAACCCACTTCAATGCTCTACCTATAAATTTTCAGTACTCTAGACTACTCACTTAAATGTACTACCTCAATCTACTTCAGTACATACACAAAAACAAAATGTATCTCACATTCAAGAAACACTTAGGAATTGTAGCCTATTGATACCCAATTCCTGCCACTGTTAGGTACACTCATATTTCTCCTTCTCTGTATTGCGTGTGTGAGATGCTCTACCTGGCTAGTAGGTGCTCTTGCGAGTATAGAATTGGGCATGTAGTCCTAAAGGTAACCTAGGTAGGTTATTTTGAAGTGCTCTTGGGGTAAGTAGCGTGTAGCCGATAGACCCTAGCAGCCAATCTTACTGTGACCTAGCTTCCGGCTAGCCAGTATACCTTTCGTGTACTAACAGGTAACTCATTGTTGGCAAAAGGAAAAAAATGTGTGAGATAATTAAAAAATGTGTTTAGTCAGCTTGAAGCTAAATGTATATAGAGCAGTACTAATGTGTCTAGTTAGCCTCATAAAATGTGTAGAAAGCTAAAACAAAATGTTTTAGGAGCTAGCAACTAAATGTCAGATAGCTACCTAATTGTATAGTATACCTAATTTTATAGCTTAGAATGTATAAGTAAGCTTAATTAAAATGTCTAAGAAGCTAGAAACTGAAGGTCTAGATCTTCATAATTGTCCAGATAGCTTCATAAATGTATAGGAAGCCTTTATGATTGTCTAGTAGGATTACTAGTCTAAAAAATGTTTCAACTGCCTAGAAAAATATCTAGTAGGTTTAAAAGTACCTAACGTATATAAAAGTTTTGTCAGGATATAGATTCTGTCTAGTTAACAATCTTATTCCACCTGCCCTAGTTCCTGCCCTAGTTCCAAAGCTACACTACATCCCCCAAGGGCTACCACATATATAAACCTGTGAAATGCTGTAATAAACACGAGGAAGAATTTCTTTACTAAACAGAATGTGTCAGTTTGATATTCACTTCAATATATGCATCAAATAATAATTGATTTGGACAGGAATAGATATCCACTGGGTCTGTAAAGGAGAGTTCTACTTCAATGTATGCATAGCAAGGTAATGATGTAATTGTAGTAAAATATGAGTTGTTTATGCATACACAGTATAATGAAATGACAACTTATCCAAGCTCTGAAAGGGGGACGACATACTCTCAAAGGCAGAGCATGTCCAACACTGCAACATTTAAGAGGGCACAGCTGGCTGCAGTAGAACTTAACAACCGAATCCAAAGCAGATAGTGGTGCAAAGATTACTGGCACCTAATTTGATACTGCCGAAAGCTGCACCGACATGGAGAGTTATGGCCTCTCATGATTCCACAAGTAAAAACCAAACCTCCACCAGCAGATGACCCACCCTGCCTGTAAAAGCTCTCTATTAGCTGATTAAGGGCATAGGCAGTGATGTAGGATGATATATGGATTGCAAGAAAGGAACAAGCACTTGGGACCTATGTGCCTATACTGCAGGCTATGGCCAGCCAAAGAAATACAGCTATACCAGCCATCAACCCAGCTTGCTTTTAACCTAAAGCCTTCACACTGCCTGTAACCATGACAGCCAAAGCCCCTAGTTAATGTGGCATCCCTGCCAACACTCCCTGTCGCTGTAATATATAACCTGCCGGAGCGGTGCTGCATGCTGCCCACTGATGTTCACAAGCTACGTTCTTCTTGTGGACTCCGCTGGCTTCTGAAAGTTATCTGTTACTCCTGCTCCTGAATGCTGCTGTCGAGCAGCTGAATCTGAACCAGAACTCCCGCCAACAGGAACTCATGCTGAGATGATGTCAGTGTAGGAGACGACCTGAGTGCTTTAAGTAGGGACAGCAGCCCCTCCCACAACAGGTGTGAAAGCCTAACTCACCAGTGACACATTAGACATAATTGAGGATAACGTCGACTGCTGCCTGTGAGTGTGGTGTGAATGAGTTGCTCCTCCCACAAACACAGCTGATTTAGCCTAACACACACACACACACATATATATATATATATATATATATATATATATATATATATATCAATTGCATATGAAAAGTTAAAGGAGTACTCTGGCGCGCACTTTTTTCCTTTTATCCTGTCCGGGCTGCAAAATAAAAGAAAACACACTTTCTCTTACCTGCCAACGAGCCCCCAGAGCTCCGGTACAGGTGTTCGGTCCCTGGGCTGTATTCTTCTTACTTCCTGTCAGCCCAGCACGTCACATGGAGCTTCAGCCTATCACCAGCCGAGGAGGGACATCGCTGCGGCCGGTGATAGGCTGAAGCTCCGTGTGACGTGCCGGGCTAACAGGAAGTAAGAAGAATACAGCCCGGGGACCGAACACCTGTACCGGAGTGTACCGGAGCTCCGGGGGCTCGTTGGCAGGTAAGAGAAAGTGTGTTTTCTTTTATTTTGCAGCCCGGACGGGATAAAAGGAAAAAAGTGCGCGCCGGAGTACTCCTTTAAGCACGTTTGTCGTCTGCACTCTGCTCTGTTTAACTATTGAAGCCATCTCCCTATATATGTCAGCTGCCTTAGTTAAAGCTCTATATCACTCTGACAGCCTCACAGAAGATGCAGCTCAAATATGGAGGTGCCGAAGTAGTATAAATAGGCATGAAGAGACAATTAACTGCTCTACTGTTTTTTTAATAAAACCACATAGAGAGCATTTTTATCCAGAATTTACACAAGTGCAAGAATTTTTTTATTTATGGATTGCTGGACAACAACTACAAGAAGGCATCAACTGAACCTCTATCCACCATAATACTGATTCATTATTTATTTAGCGCCAGCATATTCCAAAGCACTGTACACAGCGTGTCATCAATCAAATTGTTCCCTGTCTCCTTCTGGACTCACAATTTAAATCCATCCATATGTTTTGGAGCTATCCTTGGTGGCATTCAAACCTAAGACACCACTGAGTCACCGCAATCGCTAACAGGTAGCTCTGCTATGTACAAGTCTCATAATAACTTCCTCACACATAGTAGCTATAGGAGCTATATGAGAGACTATTCTTGTATAAATAATTTTAATTGCATCGGAGAGGCTGTAGACTGCATTCTACGCAGCAGCATGTATTTCACAGGCAGTGCACAACATTTTTTACATCGTTGCAGAGTTTGTAAGGTTGAAAAAAAGACAAGAGTCTATCAAGTTCAACCTATATCTCTACAGTGTGTAATGTTATTACCCTCCAGAAATTCAACCAGGCCTCATTTTAAAGGGGTACTCCGGTGAAAACCTTTTTTTTTTAAATCAACTGGTGGCAGAAAGTTAAACATATTTGTAAATTACTTCTATTAAAAAATCTTAATCCTTCCTGTACTTATTAGCTGCTGAATACTTCAGAGGAAATTATTTTCTTTTTCGAATGCTCTCTGATGACATCACGAGCACAGTTCTCTCTGCTGACGTTATTATAATAATGCTTTATTTGTTGTTGTCCTTAGTGGGATTTGAACCCAAGTCCCCAGCACTGCAAGGCAGCAGTGCTAACCACTGAGCCACCATGCTGCCCTTAGCGTACATCTGCTATGCATGGTTGCTGAAATGGACAGAGATGTCAGCAGAGAGCACTGTGCTCGTGATGTCATCAGTGTTCCAAAAAGAAAGGAATTTCCTCTGTAGCATTCAGCAGCTAATAAGTACTGGAAGGATTAAGATTTTTTAATAGAAGTAATTTACAAATATGTTTAACTTTCTTCCACCAGTTGATTTAAAAGAAGAAAGGTTTTCACCGGAGTACCCCTTTAACTCATTGCGTTCATCCTGACCACTTCTTATGGCAAAAAGTTCTATAGTCTCACTGCTCTTACAGTAAAGAACCTCCAAGCCTGAGAAGACTTAGAGGGGAATGTACTAAAGTCTGCAACAGGCACACTTTTATGAGCAAACACTTTCTGTTAAATTCACAGCAAAAACTGAAAAAAATACAGCAAGAGCACAGCCTCAGGACAGGTATATATCTACTATATATCTTGATTTCATAGAGATAGCAGCAGCAACATACAGATAGAGATGGGTGGGAAGCAGAGGTGTGTATATCCTGATTCTTATGGAGACAGCAGCAGTATACATATAGAGCTGGGAGGAAATGGGAGGAGTCTGTGAGTTAACAAGCATGATCAAGCAGGCAATGATGACATCCTGTAGTTCACAGGAAGTCAGCTGACCCAGGACTTACTTCCTTTTGACACTTTAAGCTATGTAACTTTCTGAGTAGTCCAAGTAATGAAAAGCATAGATGCAGCTGTTTTGCAATGAAACAAATGGCCCTGTATAACTCTATGGGACGCTGATATGGAAAAAAAACAATTGATGCTTCAACCTAAATGGTGAGATATTTAATAATTAAAAAAAACTCCTGTAGAAGAAGAAAAGGGTGGTCAATGACAAGGATTAACTCTAGAGTTACAGAATTTTTAATGTGTTTGTGATATGGGTTCATATCAATGGGAATTCCATGAGACACTGCAATAGGCCTGATAATAACTCATATTGTCTCAAATCTATCACTAAGCTTCAAATATGATTCTATTCACAGGTTGGTACCAGGTACTGGTAATGGATGACACTTTTGGCACTAACATCTGCAGATTGGTGGACATTTTATACTAGTGTTTACTACTCCAGGGTGCCTCCAGCTGTTACAAAAATACAACTCCCAGCATGCTTGGACAACCATTGGGAGTTGTAATTTTGCAACATCTGGAGGCACCCTGGTTGGTAAACACTATTTTATGCTATCAACTTCCGCCAGCTAGTCTGTTGCTAAGCAATGGCCTAAATGTATTTTGGTACAGAACAAACAGTGCACTCCAAAACTGATTCATTAGGGTGACTGGAGGGCTCTGGAATTATCACAATAGGAAGCTGCAGTTTTACATTTTGTTAGCCATCATTTAATCTGTGACCCTATTAGTAAAAGTTTTTGACTATTATTTTTGCATGTTGCATTTAAAAAGAAAATGTTAATGACAACGTTCAGCTTATGTTGGATTTGTTCTATTTATATATTTAACTTAAAAATATATTTTCTTTTTCTCCATGACAACTGCACAATTTCATGTACATAGGCGTGCGCAGCCTACTGCATTAGGGTGTGCACCCTAAAGCACAAACTCACTCCGCGCACGCGTGTGTTTATGTATATATATATATATATATATATATATATATATATATATATATATATACATACATACATATACACACACACACACAGTCCTGCATGCATAGTATAGGAGGATTGGATCCAGGGCAGGTTTTAGGCTTAGCATGGCCCTGGGCAAAATCAGAAGTGGGGTCCCAAAAGTTGTAATAGTGCACTAATCAGATTAGCACATTTTTGGTCACTTCAAATACCATAAAAAATATCTAAAAAGCAAAAAAAAATAAAAAATGATACCGATAAAAACTACAAATCACAGCGCTAAAAATGACCCTCATACATCCCCATATACAGAAAAATAAAAGTGCTATAGGGATCAGAATAGTACAATTTTATATTTTTGTATAGTTCCCCCACATTAGGTTGGCAGCATAGTTCCTCCACATTAGGTTGGCAGTATAAATCTCCCACATTAGGATGGAAATATATTTCCCTCACATTAGGTTGGCAGTATAGTTCCCCCACATTAGATGGTAGTATAGTTCCCCCACATTAGGTTAGTAGTATAGTTCCCCCATATTAGGTTAGTAGCACAGTTCCTCCACATTAGGTGCAGTACAGTTCCCCCACATTAGTTGCAGTACAGTTCCCCCACATTAGATGCAATATAGTTCCCCCACATTAGGTGCAATATAGTTCCCCACATTAGGTGCAATACAGTTCCCCCACATTAGGTGCAATATAGTTCCCCACATTAGGTACAGTATAGTTCCCCCACATTAGGTGCAGTATAGTTCCCCCACATTAGGTGCAGTACAGTTCCCCCACATTAGGTGCAGTACAGTTCCCCCACATTAGGTGCAGTACAGTTCCCCCACATTAGGTGCAATAAAGTTCCCCACATTAAGTGCAATATAGTTCCCCACATTAGGTGCAATACAGTTCCCCACATTAGGTGCAGTATAGTTCCCCCACATTAGGTGCAGTATAGTTCCCCACATTAGGTGCAATATAGTTCCCCCACATTAGGTGCAATATAGTTCCCCCACATTAGGTGCAGTATAGTTATAATTGTAGGGAGGAGGACAAGTCTAGAATTTACCATGAGGCTTACGGGACTAATTCTACCCCTGATCTTATATTTGCCAAGGGGTTCAATGGGCGGAGCCAAAGGGTTGTCAAAATTAGGTTTTGCCAGAGTGTCAAAAATCCATGCACCAGCCCTGACTAGACCTCCCACTTGTGTGTATGTTACTGGTGTTTATAGGGAGGCATTTCATGTGGATTTGAAAAAAAAATTGTAAGTTGAATGGTAAAACTCATGTTTTTCTTTACTTGGCAAACAGAAGAACGCTTTTACTATAAGATGGGGGCACAGAGGGGGGAATATTCCAAATAGAATTTTTTTTTGCACCAGATTGGTTGAAAAAGTGATGCGGCACCCAGCAAGCTTGGAGCAGCATGCACGTTGTAGTTTTGGGTCTGCAGCTGACCCAAAACTAGGACTCCCAGCATGTTACACCATAATCTAAATTGTACTCCTATATAGATGTGTGGAGTTGTAGTTTTGGTCATCATAGATTGTATCAGGGCATGCTGGGAATTGTAGTTGGTAACTGCACCTCCCAGCATTGCATTCCTTCAAGGAATGCAATGCTAGGATGTGCAGTTACCAACTACAATTCCCAGCATGCCCTGATACAATATATGGTGACCAAAACTACAACTCCCATTATGTTGCACTGGGGGTGCTGTGTGTGTGTGTGTGAGGTGCTGTGTGTGTGTGTGAGTGTGTGTGTGTGTGTGTGGGGGGGGGGGGTGAGGTGCTGTGTGTGTGTGTAGGGGTGCTGTGTGTGTGAGGTGCTGTGTGTGTGTGTGAGTGTGTGTGTGTGTGTGTGGGGGGGGGGGTGAGGTGCTGTGTGTGTGTGTAGGGGTGCTGTGTGTGTGAGGTGCTGTGTGTGAGTGTGGGTGGGTGCTGTGTGTGTGTGTGTGAGGTGCTGTGTGTGTGAGTGTGTGGGGGGGTGGTGAGGTGCTGTGTGTGTGTGTAGGGGTGCTGTGTGTGTGAGGTGCTGTGTGTGAGTGTGTGGGGGGGTGCTGTGTGTGCGTGTGGGGGGTGCTGTGTGTGAGTGTGGGGGGGTGCTGTGTGTGAGTGTGGGGGGGGGGTGCTGTGTGTGCGTGTGGGGGGTGCTGTGTGTGAGTGTGGGGGGGTGCTGTGTGTGAGTGTGGGGGGGGGGGTGCTGTGTGTGAGTGTGGGGGGTGCTGTGTGTGTGTGTTTGAGGGGTGCTATGGGTGCTGTGCAGGGGATTGGGCACATAATACATTCATAATATAAAATATATACATAATACATAAAAAAAATGTTTATTTCAGCTCCCGGGTCGGTGCTGTAGTAGTTTTTAGTATTTTTGCTGGTAGAAGAGCACGGACTACAGAGAGTGGGCCGTGTCCCGTGTATCAGAACAAAGGAAAAAAGAAAGTTATGTATGTATTATGGATGTATGCTGTATTATGTGTGCATGTGTATATTATGTATGCATGTATTATATATGTATGATGTTTGTATTTATGCATTATGTGTATATATATATATATATATATATATATATTTTACATACATAATGCATAAATACAAACATCATACATATATAATACATACATAATATACACATGCACACATAATACAGCATACATCCATAATACATACATAATACACACCATACATACATATAATACACATCATACATACATAATACACACCATACATACATATTATACATACATACATACATACATACATACTACACATCATACACACCATACATACATATTACACACACCATACATACATATTACACACACCATACATACATATTACACACACTATACATACATATTACACACACCATACATACATATTACACACACTATACATACATATTGCACAAATCATACATACATATTACACACACCATACATACATATTACACACACTATACATACATATTACACACATCATACATACATATTACACACACCATACATACATATTACACACACCATACATACATACATACATACATACATACTACACATCATACATACATAAAACACACCATACATACATATTACACACACCATACATACATATTACACACACCATACATACATACATACTACACATCATACATACATAATACACACATCATGCATACCTATTACACACACCATACATGCTACACACACCATACATACATATTACACACACACCATACATACATATAACACACACCATACATACTACACACACCATACATACTACACACACCATACATACATATTACACACACACCATACATACATAATACACACATCATACATACTACACACACCATACATACATATTACACACACACCATACATACATACTACACACACCATACATACTACACACACCATACATACATATTACACACACACCATACATACATATTACACACACCATACATACTACACACACCATACATACATATTACACACACACCATACATACATACTACACACACCATACATACTACACACACCATACATACATATTACACACACACCATACATACATACTACACACACCATACATACATATTACACACACACCATACATACGTATTACACACACCATACATACTACACACACCATACATACATATTACACACACACCATACATACATAATACACACATCATACATACATAATACACACCATACATACATATTACACATCATACATACATACATATTACACACATCATGCATACATATTACACACACCATACATACTACACACACCATACATACATATTACACACACACCATACATACATATTACACACACCATACATACATAATACACACCATACATACATATTACACATCATACATACATACATATTACACACATCATACATACATACATAATACACACACACCATACATACATATTACACACACCATACATACATAATACACACCATACATACATATTACACATCATACATACATACATATTACACACATCATACATACATACATAATACACACACATCATACATACATATTACACACACCATACATACATATAATACACACCATACATACATAATACACACATCATACATACATAATACACACCATACATACATATAATACACACCATACATACATAATACACACATCATACATACATAATACACACCATACATACATATTACATATCATACATACATATTACACACACCATACATACATATTACACACACCATACATACATATTACACACACCATACATACATAATACACACCATACATACATATTACACACCATACATACATATTGCACACCATACATACATAATACACACATCATACATACATAATACACACCATACATACATATTACATATCATACATACATATTACACACACCATACATACATATTACACACATCATACATACATAATACACACCATACATACATATTACATATCATACATACATATTACACACACCATACATACATATTACACACACCATACATACATAATACACACCATACATACATATTACACACATCATACATACATATTGCACACATCATACATACATATTACACACATCATACATCCCACCCCCCTCCCGTCCTCGGTCTGTGCACTTTTCTTACCTGCGGCAGCCATGTTGGGGTCAGAGGCCGGGCACGTCCACTCCCATCTGCTGCACACTTTGCACCATCGCCCACTTCTTCCTCATGCCGAGGAATGGACACTCGGTGCCAGGAGTTGCGGCCAGGATCATCCCAGTAGGTGGAGGCAGACGTGCGCAGCTGCGGGGCAGCCCCTGCGTCTGCAGTTAGCGCAGCAGTGTGTGTGGCTGGGGAAGGGGGAGGAGCGGCCCGGAGGAAGGGGAAAAGAGTGGCCCAGAGGACGGGGGGATAGAGCGGCCGGAGGACAGGGGATAGAGTGGCCCGGAGGACAGGGGATAGAGCGGCCCAGAGGACAGGGGATAGAGCGGCCCGGAGGACAGGGGATAGAGCGGCCCGGAGGACAGGGGATAGAGCGGCCCGGAGGACAGGGGATAGAGCAGCCCGGAGGACAGGGGATAGAGCGGCCCGGAGGACAGGGGATAGAGCGGCCCGGAGGACAGGGGATAGAGCCGCAAATTCCGCAAATTAAAAAAAAAATGCTTTTTTAAACATCCGGTGTGCCCTGAAAGTCTTTCAGGGCACACCGGATGTTTAGAAATGCATTTTTTTTTTAAATTTGCGGCTCCGGCCGCTCTATCCCTGCTGCCTGCTGCCATACATGATGGGGATGTAGTCCTGAACTGTGAGCCTACATTATGTAGGCTTACAGCTCAGGACTACATCCCCATCATGTATGATTGTTACTGTCGGGGATGTCCGGTGGGGCTGGGGTTTAGTAGGGAGGAAAAAAAGTCCTGCAGCAGCGGGCCGCGGCGGCTGTGATTAGGGTGTGCCTGTGCGCACCCGGCACACCCCGTGCGCACGCCTATGTTCATGTATATGACTGGTTAATGCTCAAAATCTTTGCATGCAAACAATACAAGTTGCAAGTTTAGTGCCTACTCAGAAACCACGGTCCATGTGCACTGGCTACCTCTGTACCTCCCTCTAGTTATAATATGCATCCATTCCGGAAAAAATCCATTATGGGTTAAAATACTCCAACATGTGCAGCCCTAGTGTCACGTTGGGCAGGGATAAGTGCAACCCTGAACTGACTCACACCCTCTGTCCCTGCCTTTTGGGGTGCTCCCCTCCTTAATAGGGTGCTGGTCTCTACCCTACTAAGGTGCAGAGTGTAGTGAAGTTAAAGGGGTACTCCGGTGGCAAACATTTTTTTTTTAATCAACTGGTGCCAGGAAGTTAAACAGATTTGTAAATTTCTTCTATTTAAAATTCTTAATCCTTCCAGTACTTATCAACTGCTGTATAATATAGAGGAAGTTCAGGAACAATTCCCCAAAGCAAACCTCTCCTGCTCTGGACAGTTCCTGACATGAACAGAGGTGTCAGCAGAGAGCACAGTGGTCAGACAGAAAATAAATTCCTCTGTATTAAAGAGCAGCTGATAAGTACTGGAAGGATTAAGATTTTTTTATAAAGTAATTTACAAATCTGTTTAACATTTTGGCACCAGTTGATTTAAAAAAAATGTTTTCCACCGGAGTACATCTTTGAAGTAACAAATAAACACAGTGTGGAAGTCAGAAACAGGTCAAGGTACAAAAGGGTCAACAGTGCAGCAAAAAGATGGATAGGGAAACTTATACAAATGTAAAGTCAGTAGAGTCAAAGAAGCCAAGTGGGTTATGGAGAAAAAGGGGGAGCTGGAGCTGCTGTTAGAATGAGAGCCAGGCACACCTGTTACACCCAGCTGTTGCAAAACTAAAATTCTGTCCACGGACAACCAAGCACTACATCAGAGTTGAGCGAGCTGAGCCCCCCGAACCAAGATTTGATCCGAACTTTGGGGGTTCACGGCTCGCTGAACTTTCAAACATTGCCAGGTTCAGCTCGCGCGAACCTGGCAGTGTTGGTGCTGAGCTGCGTATACAATGAAGAGAGTGATACTTACCATCTCATTGCTGGTCTGCCCCCTAGTGATGTAATTGCTAGAAGCGAGGCTCAACAAGAAGAGGCTCAAACCAGCATGGAAAGAAAGTACCACTCTCTTCACTGTACACATTATGCAGCCATATACTGTAGATACTGTAGGTTGACAACATGTCTAGTGATGATTCAGGCAAAAAATTATGGCAACATAGCCTAGTACCTCCCGACTGCAACTGTGCCATCATAACAAAGGCAATCTACAACACTACACCCAAGCATTGTTTCACACAAGTTTATTGGTGTACAGTATGTTCATAATACAGATCCAAAAAATTTACTTATTACAGATTAAAAATCATTAGTATGTTATTGGGATTTCACCAGTATTGCTTCAGTATTGCATCTGTATTTCTGTACAGTAAGTCTTGAAGCTCTGTCTACCAGGCAGGAAATTGAACCACACTCTGAAAATGGATGTAAAATAGATGAGGACAATAAAATATGAATACACTGTGGATCAAATACAGATGCATCAGTGTATTAACCCCTCTCCTTAGAATTTAATAGGAGCTTTACATTCACAAAAAGAAGCCCATTCTACAAACATACTGCAAACCCACAGAGCAAACCTCTGAAAGGAAAACAATTTTTTTTACAATCAGCAGGTGCCAAAAATTTACACAGATTTGTAAATTACTTCTATTTAAAAATCTTAATACTTCCAGTACTTATCTGCTGCTGTATGCTACAGAGGAAGATGTTGGTTCTTTTCTGTCTGACCACAGTGCTATCTGCTGATGCATCTGTCCAGAGTAGGAGCAAGTCCTCGTAGCAAACCTATCCTGCTCTGGACAGTTCCTGGCATGGACAGAGGTGTCAGCAGAGAGCACTGAGGTCAGACAGAAAATAACTATACAGCTTCCTCTGGAGAATACAGCAGCTGAAAAGTACTGGAAGGATTAAGATTTTTGAATAGAAGTAATTTACAAATCTGTTTAACTTTCTGCCAGCAGTTGATTAAAAGAATTGTTTTCCACCGCAGCACCCCTTTAATTCTCCTTATAACCTCCAATAGGTATGGATCCACTGTACTACCAAACTAGTTTTGCTTTGGGTCACATCCAGAAACAAAGTCTAAGTACATTCTAGGTCTTTACCTCTAAAAGTGAATGCAAACGCTGTATTGCTACTGCTAGAGGGTAGGAAGTGGTCCCACAATGACCAGATGTCTACTTGTGTGTGGATTCAGGCAGGTCAATCAGATAAAGCTAGTTAGTCAGCAAGGTCATACACTGGAGAGACAGAACAGTACAGGGATGAGACAGAGGCTAATACAGACGGATGGTCAGGGAAGGTGACACAGGTTTAGGTCAGCAAACCAGATAGGCAACAGAAGAGATAGTATGGTACAGAAGGGTCAGCCAGAGCAGTAAACAGGCTCAGATCAGGATACACAGAATAACAGGAACAGAGTAGCAAACCTTCGTTATGGACGTTAGTAACAAACAATGCTCAGGCAATCGGGAGTGGGTGGAGCAGCCTTATATAGATGTAAAGTAGGTGGACTATGATAGCTAGGGGAAGGATAAGGCATGTGCACATTGGCCCTTTACATTTATACAATCTGACAAGAACACCCTAGAGGCCAGGGACAGAAATGTGGCACAAAAACAAGCATAGTGGCAGCAGACAGAAGGGGCAGCACGTGTATGAATCGGGAGCCAGCAGCAGGTAGTTAATGTCAGGACATCAGTGAGAGCAACTCACTGAAATTACACTCCTGCTCTGGACAGTTCCTGACATGGACAGAGGTGGCAGTAGGGAGCACTTAGGCTGGGTTCACACCACGTTTTTCAAATACGGTTACCGTATACGATTTTCCACTAAAAAACTTATGGCAAAACCGTATACAACCGTATGACTCCAAATACGTTTTTTCCCCATATACGGTTCCAAAATGTATGTACGGTTCTATCCGTTTGCATCCGTCTTTGCCAACGGTTTTGCTATTTTGTTGGAATTAGTTTTCAAGCAATTTAATAAAGTTACTATTGTTCTATTGAAATTCCTTCTGCGCATGTGTCAACTCCAAAAACGGATTAGAAAAACCGTGTGCAACCGTATTCTGAAATTCTGTGTACGGTTCTCATAGACAACAATGTTAAAAGAACCGCATACGGTTCACATACAGTTTTCCAACTGGAGGCAAAAACGTGGTCAACAGTGTTTTTGCCTACGGTTGAAAAATCGGCAAAACCGTATCCGAGGCAAAACGGATGCAACCGTACACAACATTTGGAATACGGTTTACAATGCATTCTCTATGCATACGGTTACAGATACAGTCGTATAGGTTTTTTTGCGGAAAACCGTATACGGTTACCATATTTGAAAATCGTAGTGTGAACCCAGCCTTAATCAGATTGATTTTGAGAATAAGTTATTTCTTCTCTCCAGAGCACCCCTTTAACATTCACTCCATATTATGATTTGCAAACTACAGATGTAATGAAAATGCTAAATGCTCACGTGAAAGCTACCTTTATCTGAGCCAGAGTGCAACAGAGAGCCATGAAAAGTGAACCAAGTTTTCGACAGTCAGCCTGCAACACTGCAGCTACTGTATAACAGTGCCAACCTGTAGCAATGCCAAGAAACCTGTCTGACACATTTATAGAATAAATCTTTTTTTCACAAAGACTCTCTTTTCATTATTAAAAAAAAAAAATCAATGGCAACCAAACTTTATTTAAACTTTCACAATCAAAACTAACTAACATTAATGAACCTTTTAATCATTAATTTTATATAGATATGGTTTTTTTTTACTTTTTGTGTCCACTTTTTCTTTGACAAAAAAAAGCTGCATCATTTTATATGCCTTGATGGTTGTTAATTTGGCTGTTTCATGCAGTAAACTCTGCACAGACCCCCCGTTGTCTAGAAGCAGCTTGTCACTGCAAATCAGCTTAGTGAACCAATTAATAAATTCCTTCAAAACACATTGCAGTCATTCTACTTAGCAGGCTTGTTTGTATTACCTTTTAAAGTCTTCATACCGCACTGCTAGCACTGGGATTCTATATGCTGTGGATGTTTAATTTCCAACATAGGAGTCATCATGTGGAGGAAGCATCCTTTCTGCATTATAGCATTTTTCTTCTTATTTTATCTACTCTACATGGAAGCACATGCTGAATCCCGCCATGAGGAAACCAACCAGACCTACAGCTCCAGAGGACTTCTGCAGACTCTTCACACTTTTTTGCCTGGGAATGAAACAGATCTTCGCAGGAACAGCTCAAAAGAGATTTTAACATTGTTGTTAGAGAAGGTGGAATGTCCAAGCAATTTAAATGGAAGACAGCAAAGTTGTGATCGGGTCAGTAAGTAAATCATGAAAGCTAGCGCGCCAAATGCTTTTATAGAAATATTGCTATTATTCAGTCTATAGTTTTCAACTTTACACTTTTAGATTCGAATTTAGATTTGTTTATTTTTTTACTTTTTTTATAAGGTTGGTGTTTTAGTAAAAATTTTATTAATTAATTATATTTTTTAATTATTTAGTTTTTTTAGTTAATTACATTTAATTTACTTAATTATGTCTGTTTATTTCTGCCAAATGAGAGTTTAAAAGAAATGAGTATTTTGTAATTGGGTAATTTCACACAATTTTATTTTATTTTTTATATAAACAGAAACACAGAGAGAGTATTAACTAAACTAAAATGTAATATACTTGCAGGACAAAATAGTTTCTATATAGTAGTAACTTTATTTAAAAGTAAGTATGTTGGCACAAATGATTAGTATTCCATCAGCATTCTTTATGCCACACCATGGTTATTGTGTTAGCATACGTGCTCGGAATATTTTATCTTCAGTTCAGCAACACTGAACATCTAAAGAACTTGAGTTAAACCTAGTTTAGAGAGAAAACTTAAGCTTTTGAATTACAAAGCAAATCATTTTGGGAGAACATTGTTTGTTCAAGAACTTTTTTGCATGGCATAAAAATAAGTATGGCATCCATTTAAAAAGAAAAAAGAAGAAGCTCTAAATTGTCTTTATGAATTTATTTGGTTTTGTAAAATTTGATATATTATATTATATATTATTACTGTTTAAAAGGGGAAAGTATTTACAATAATATTAATAATTATTACAACCAACATTACTGATCAATCATTTCTTATGTAAAAACTTACTCAATAATCGTTCCTTTTATAGTACTTGTTGTATTCCAACCTTAACTACAGAATATAATACATTTTAAAACTTACTAAGGATTTACAGACTATTACTCAAAGTCATAGATAGTGGGGAAAGTCTATATAAATATATCTATTGTTATTGTAACAAAAGGTCAGATAATTTGAGGGAATTTTAGCCATTTTTTGGAACTTCTGAAATAGAAAAGCTCATGAATATGCTAATTCTTCTCATTGTTGAAATTGTTGAAACAAAAGAAAAGGGAAAACACTGTTATTATCTATCTACCTATGAGGCAATAATCAACTAAAGAGTTTACTTTACTTCTTTGCCAAATAAGTGGGCTCATGGAGCATACCCATAGCATTTTTAAAGGAACAAAGTACATTGTGTTACTTCTAGTGCTCGTCCTGTGGGATGGATGGTGTCTGACACAGGGATTAAAAGAACTCCAAACATATAATTCCTCTTGTATGGCCATCAAAGTAAAAAAAAAAAAAATTGGAGGGAATTTATTAAGACTGACATCATAGACAACAGTCTCAAGTTAAAGAAGGCTGGCTTCAGAAGCACCAGATTTATTAAGATTATCTCACATACAGTCTGGCTTAGATATCTACACCAGCTCCAAGCTGAAGTAGATTTCTGACAGATCTTGTAATAAATCATGACAAATCTGTCGATTCACTGAGGCAATGCCCCTCCCTCTAAGCCCCACCCCCTTTTCCCTAAAATTGCAGAATGGCTGAAAGTCTCACATTTTTGCCCAATATAAAAATACAGCCTCGATAAATTTCCCCTTAGGTCTTGAGGAAACTGGGTCACTGAGACAACACTCTTCCTTTAAAACCCCACACTCCTTTTCCTAAAAGTAGTATAGGTCATGCAAAATGACAAACAAAAAGTCACACATTTTACAGCCTTGATAAATTCCCCCACTTAGATCTTCTTTATAGTAATATGTTAATAAAGCTTAATCATTGTATAATGAAATGTTATAACATTTTCTAATATATTGTGTGTTTCATCAAGAAGTTTAAAAATAGGCTAAATTTACATCTAGTCTTGGAAATCCTCTGTGAGCGAAAAAAAACAGCATGGACTTCAGTCTAATGGCAAACCCAGGGAGCCTGTATGATGGAATATTTAGTCCTTATGTTTTGCATTTATAAGTCATAGAAGTAATATTTTGATGAGAGAAGGTTTGATATCAGCAAGAAAACATGTATATATTAGCAACTCATAGAAAAATTCCTAGACCAGTAGTTGTCGAGTAGTAGACTGTAATCTACAGGTAGACCTTGGAGAGAACCAGTCTCAACCACTGCTAGTTTGTGTTCCACCCATTGGATGGTCAATATATACTCTAGTTTAAAACACGAGGAAAAAAAACACGGTCATCATGTATGAAGAAGGTATAGCTATGTCGTACAACTACCTAGGCCACTGATTAGCTTGCTTAGGATTTACAGTTCAAGTATTGGAAAAGCTTGGCTACTCTTGACCAATAGTTGATACATTGTAACAACAGATGTTCAAAATTACTACTGTTAGGTCTTTAAATCCAAAAAAGGATGTTTCCTTTCATTAGTATGAAAAAACTTTAAAACACTTTAAAACGATTACAACAATTAGGAAAGAAACCCAAATGATATTATAGTAAAAAAGAAAAAATAATTTTGTACAATTTTTCAATAAATAATGGTAATGATTATTTACATGAGACAAAAAAAAACTTTCAAGCACAGATATATCATACAAACCATTAAAGGGGTTCTCCAATTTCAGATATTAATGGTTTATCCCTTCTCTTTAAGTTAGTGTTTTACTGCAACCTGGAGTCTAAAAAACTAACAGGAGTATGCAAAGCTCTTTTTCCATTTGGAGAGATCTCTGGCTTGGAATACATTCCCAGACAGTTTTCAAGGCTCCTGGTTGGAGTGAAACACTAATTGAAGGGACAGTCTCCTGAAAAGGTGGTGTGTGAACTGATTTGCATATCCTTTCTTCCCAGAAAGTCTCCACACATTATGATGACACTCTCCTTAAAGAGAAACATTGCTCCTTTAGTCTATGATGATAAGCCTCTTTCTATCTAACATACACCCTGCTCTGTATTGATGAATGGCAAAACCCTCGAAACATCTATCTACAGATGGGTATTCTCTCATTCTGAAGAGCTCTTTTGCTTAACACATTCCCAGTTAGTTTCCAAGACTCCTGGTTGGAGTAAAACACTGACTTGAAGGAAAAGCCTAAGAAAAGGTGGTGTCAATGGCCTGTAGGTCTCTACACATCTTTATGGCACTCCCCTTAAGGAAAAACATTACTCTTTTAATCCCACAAGCACAGGATGCACACACTGATCTGTATTATAAAGACCTTAGTCATTGGAAAGAAGTCAACTAAGCAAAATTTTTCTTGAAAAAAAACGTTTCTTTTTTTTAGGTAAGCATATTGTTACATATTTAGTACGGTTGACAAAGACATATGGCCATCAAGCGCAACCATGGAATTGAAAAGAAAGGGTAGGGTTGGATGAAGGGGAAGGTTTGTTGTTTTATGTTTTAGTTGATATATAAAAAAAAGTTTTGGCCTGGAATACCCCTTTAATGCTATTTTGTACTAAGAATGTATCTACCCTTGTTTTGAAGCTTTCAAGTGTTCCTGCTGTGACCAGTTCCTGAGGTAGATTGTTCAATAAAGTCACACTACTTATGGTAAAGAAGGCTTGTTGTCACCCCTTGAGACTAAACATTTTCTTTTTTAGATGGAGGTAGTGACTCCTGGTCCTTTGAGGGTGTTTAACCTGGAACAGTTTTTCCCCATATTTTTTGTATAGGCCATATATGCACATGTATACATTGATAATATCCCCCCTTAAACATCTCTTATCAAGACAAAAAAAATAAAAAATTCTTCTATTCTTTTCTCATAGCTAAGATGTTCCATGCCCCTTATTAGATTGGTCACGCTTCTCTGCACCCTTTCCAGTTCCACAATGTCCCTTTTATGAACTGATGACCAAAACTGAACATTCCAGGTGAGGCCGTACCAATGCTTTATAAAGGGGTAGTATTATATCCATGCCTCTTTTGATACATGACAATATTCTGCTGGCCATAGAAGTGGCTGCCTGACATTGCATGCTATTCTACAGTCTATGATCTACAAGTAGTTTTTAAAACCCAGATACATATCTTTAGATTTATCCACATTGAACCTCATTTGCCAATAGGATGCCCAGACAGTCAATCCAAGTCATCTTGTAACTTATGCACATCCTCTATAGACTGCGCCGTACTACAAAGCTTGGTGTCATCTGCAAAGATAGAAAAAGAGCTGTTAATCCCATCCTCTATATCAATAATGAAAAAAATTAAACAAGAATGGGCCCAATACTGAACCTTGGGGTACCCCACTAATAACCGGGAAACAATCAGAGTACGAATCACTGACCACCACTCCCTGGGTACAATTCATAAGCCTGTTTTCAATCTAATTACAAACCAAAATTTTCAAACTCAAAGACCGTGAGGGACAGTATCAAAAGCTTTTGCAAAATCCAAAACCACTATGGGGGGTATTTATGAAGCATTTTACCCTTGTTTTCTTGGGTATAATTGTCACAATATTTTGGCGCAGTGTGTTTATTGCGACTTTTCAGATACGCATATACCTGTGTTTGGCTGTGATCAGGTTTTTGCAGTGGTCAGGAATTTATAAAAATGCGACTTTTTAAAACGGCACAAAATTTGGCGCAAACCCTTTAAAATGTGCAAATCACCTCCATAAAATACTGGCATAGAAAATATGCATTACAAAAATTTGTTGAAATTACTCATTAATATAAGCAGATCACCTTGTTATTTGAAAAAAATAAATATATATATATATATATATATATATATATATATATATATATGTATATATATATATATATATATATATATATATATATATATATATATATATATAACTTTGAAAATTTAAAACCACTTTTCAATATGGTTAGGATGGAAATGCCTAATAGTCTGGATATTTGGTGCAATTAAGTTTACAAGCCATAGTTGTTAACATGGTTATCCAAATTATTACTTTAAAATTGTTTTTTATGGATGCAAATTAGATACCTTTTGTAATATGTTTGTTTCACAATTTTCTAGTAGTTTATCAAGAAAATAGCTAATCAGAATCCCACCACTAGGGGTCCTCATACGTACTGGGACACTAACTAGTCGTGTAGCAGATTTGGGCTTGTCCATGAGTCATGGACAAGAGATGATTCATGGACAAGGCTGCATGAGCAGTTGCACTGATCACATCCTACCACCACAAGGTAGGGACACGCCCCCTTCCCCTCATTGGATTTATAACCCTGTGAGCTAATGAAAAGATGTAAAATGAAATGTAAAATAAAGTACATTCACAATGAAGCTGCTAAACTTCCTTGCAGTAACACACAAGGAATCACCTCTGAAAAAGCTTCCTTGAACCATCACCTGAAAAATTCACACATATGGCATATGTCATTTCTGAAATTGCACCAAATTTATAGCCCGATTTGCTCCTTTTTGCTAATTTGGTGCAGTGAGTTAAAAAACCATCCATGAAAAAAGAAGTAAAAAAACACATACCACCACATTATTCGGAAATACCCACCTTCATCTACAGCCATTCCTCTGTCAAGGCTTCTCAGACTTTTGGCTAAGATCAAGTGTAGTACCTTCCTGTTAGTTAGCGGTGTGGAAAACCACCAAGGCAGGATACAGGAACCACACAGAATGGTGCAGGTGTACCAGAGCCAGCTGTATCTTTTGGATCTCGCCTTAAAGGGGTACTCCGGTGCTTAAACATCTTATCCCCTATCCAAAGGATAGGGGATAAGATGCCTGATCGCGGGAGTCCCGCAGCTGGGGACCCCCGGGATCATGCACGCGGCACCCCGTTTGTAATCAGACCCGGAGCGTGTTCGCTCCAAGTCTGATTATGGTCGACCGCAGGACGGGCGGCGTGTGACGTCACGCCTGCGCCCCCGTGTGACATCACGCTCCGCCCCTCAATGCAAGCCTACGGGAGGGGGCGTGATAGCTATCACGCCCCCTCCCGTAGGCTTGCATTGAGGGGCGGAGCGTGATGTCACATGGGGGCGGAGGCGTGACATCACACGCCGCCCGCCCTGCGGTCGACCATAATCAGACTTGGAGCGAACACGCTCCGGGTCTGATTACAAACGGGGTGCCGCGTGCATGATCCCGGGGGTCCCCAGCTGCGGGACTCCCGCAATCAGGCATCTTATCCCCTATCCTTTGGATAGGGGATAAGATGTTTAAGCACCGGAGTACCCCTTTAAGGTTTGGTTAGAGCAAAGGCCGAGGTGCAAAAGTGCCCTGGGTGACTCTAATTGTGACCCCATGGTGCCGAAACACACTTGGGAGTAGCAACCCCACTTGACAGATGGCACGCAGCCCGCACTTCATCTCTCACTCTTCTGAGCACTTACCTCTAGCATTCCAGCCTTTTGGCTCTTGATCTGCAGAGGAATTTTCATAGATCCGGCCGGATGTGTGGGCAGTATCACACTGTGCACATCCACTTATTTATTTTATATGTTTTTTGTCACTGTGCTCACAATTGTGTTCTTTTTATGTACACTGGGATTTGGTCAGGGTGCGGTATCCCTTCTGGGTGTCCCTCCTAGAGGAGGTGTGTATGGCCATCAGGTTCCTCACCTCCCTACCATGCCCGGTGGCATTCCTGCTTCGGCAGGAATGCCGAACAGGTTTTACTGGTTCTTTGATGGCAACTTGGTTAACGTCTAGTTGTTTGACAGGGAATCACTTATAATACTAGGGAATCACTTATAATACTAGTATTCCTGTATGTAGTCCATAATGAGTCCTTCAAAAAAATTCCCACAATGCATATTAAGCTTATTGGTCTATAATTACCTGGGGAAGACCAAGAGCCATTTTTGAAGATTGGTACCACATTGGCCTTATGCCAGTCCCTCAGTACAATACCAGACATTAGAGAATCTCTAAATATAATGGACAAGGGTACAGAAACTTAGTTCTCTAAGAACTCTTGGGTGTAATCCAATCTGGTCCTAGAGATTTGCTTACATTTACTTTTACTTACTTTGGATCATATCTACAGTAAGCCAGTTCAAGTACATTACATAATATGCTACCAGCACCGGCCAGGCCTACGTCAGCTCCTCCCTCTTCCTTCATATATACAGAACTAAAGAACCCATTCAGTAGCTCTGCCTTCTCTTGATCGCCAGTGTGGAAGACATCCTTTGGATAGGGAATAAGATGCATGCCGCTGGGACCCCCTGCGATCTCCATGCAGCACCCCCATTCTATGCGGAGCTGCGTCTCCAGTCTCGGAAAGCTCTTTGTTTCTGGGACTGGAGAAGTGAAGTAAAAAAAATCACAGAAAAAAGGCTGGTTACTGGTTACTGATACAAGAGAAGGCTAGAAACCTATTTCCATTATGATGAAGATCACCCACAATGCTATATAAGGGGAGCATGCACAGGTGCAAAATAGTGATGAACAACCAATCCCATGCCTCCTATTCATGAGGTGGGGGGGGTTGCTTAGTGTTATAGTTGCACACAGATAAGGCAATATACAGGGTGCCAGTACCATGATAATGTGTAGTGCACCATGCTGGCTTACAACGGTGATGCCCATACTATTCAATCAGGCGGGCTGCCCAGCATCTTTCATGTGCACCCCACAAATGCACTGACAACCCAGGCTCCCCCAGCATCACAAGGCCAGACCACATCTCAAAACTAAATAAATATATATATATATATATATATAAGGGAATATGCAATGCAGCTCTCACACCACCTTCTCAGCTAGCATGCCCTAGAATCAGCTTTAGCTCCAAATACTGGGTCTCAAAAACTGATTAGGTTTTAGGCCAAGCCAGAAATTTCCCCAAAAGGGAAGAAGACCCATCTACAGACAGCTGTTCATTCAGTCATTACAAGTCATACAATAAATTACAATCACACAAAGCATGACAGTACGATACACAGCAAAGGTTCCCTAAGCTACACATTACACGGCATGTTACTCTAACACTCCACTCAATCCTGTAAGAGAAAAGCACAAGAAATCGAAAAAACCAAACAATACAATTTGTGATCGGGGTAGGGGCGTGGGCTATGGGTCGGGGCTGGGGGCATGGGGGAGTGGGCAACTGTGTGGGGGTAGGGCGGGGGGGGCGGATCACAGGGCCAGACTAATGGGCTACATCTTCAGGGGGACATGGGGGAAGGAAAGGAGTCTTCACTCATCTTCTTCATCGATGGCCAGACTGTCCAAGATGGAATAGTCTTTGAGCAGGCTCCTGATAAACCTGCGGCAGTCCCTAATGAACTCCTGGGTGGGGCACCGCTTCCGGTGTACAGAGATTCAAAAAGGCCATTAGCACTCCACGGGCTAAAGCTGATTCGAGGGCATGCTACCTGAGAAGGTGGTGTGAGAGCTGCTTTGCATATTCTGACTAAATATTCATATGATAAACATGAGGTATTAGTTGATATTTTGGCCAGAATTCGCAAGCTCGCAACCCACGTCCCAAGTCACTACACTAACAATTTTGAAGAAAAACACAAAAAAAGGCCATCATGCGGGGGGGGGTATATATATATATATATATATATATATATATATATATATATATATATAGACCATCTTCCTGTTTACAGCATTGCATCCATCATTTCTCTTTTAACCTGGTGTTATTCTATCCCTCAGTCTTCACTCATGACACCCAATTTTTACTCCAGACAAAGACCAACATGATTAGTCAAAGTCTTTTTAAATCTACAAAGTCTGCAAAGACCTATTAAGATAAACAAACAGATAAACACATTTTTCAGAAATTTCATGCATCTAATTAGATTTCTTTTTGTCATGGTTTTTAAATTTAGAAACAACTTTTTCGGTTAAGAAAAATCTATTTGTTTTCTGTAGTTTGGTAATTGAATTAGATATAACATTACACATTTATGTTTTTTATTCATTATATTACATATGCTGGAAACAGATTACATTGTCATATTTTTCTTCTCACATTTCCGAAGTGGCATAATGCGACATCTGTGGATTTTATGATTTCATGCTGCAGTGGGAGGATATGTTTAGAAAATGGATTCTGTATAGGTCACATTTCCCCATATTTAGAGGAAATATGTTCAAATAACTGTCTCCTGTTTTGATTTTTAACAATTCATTAAATTAGCTACAAAATTCATGTGGGATTTTTGTCCTAAAAAACAAAACAGGTGCCTTTTTTCAAAAATATTTTGAATTTTTAACAGTTTAGTTTTAAAACAAATTGGCCCACACAAGGGGTCTTAACCCCTTAAGGACGCAGGACGTAAATGTACGTCCTGGTGAGGTGGTACTTAACGCACCAGGACGTACATTTACATCCTATGCATAACCGCGGGCATCGGAGCGATGCCCGTGTCATGTGCGGCTGATCCCGGCTGCTGATCGCAGCCAGGGACCCGCCGGCAATGGCCGACGCCCGCGATCTCACGGGCGTCCGCCATTAACCCCTCACATGCCGGGATCAATACAGATCCCGGCATCTGCGGCAGTTCGCGATTTGAATGAATGATCGGATCGCCCGCAGCGCTGCTGCGGGGATCCGATCATTCATAACGCCGCACGGAGGTCCCCTCTCCTTCCTCCTTGCGGCTCCCGGCGTCTCCTGCTCTGGTCTGTGATCGAGCAGACCAGAGCAGAAGATGACCGATAATACTGATCTGTTCTATGTCCTATACATAGAACAGATCAGTATTAGCAATCATGGTATTGCTATGAATAGTCCCCTATGGGGACTATTCAAGTGTAAAAAAAAATGTAAAAAAATGTAAAAGTAAAAAAAAGTGAAAAATCCCCTCCCCCAATAAAAAAGTAAAACGTCCGTTTTTTCCTATTTTACCCCCAAAAAGCGTAAAAAACATTTTTTATAGACATATTTGGTATCGCCACGTGCGTAAATGTCCGAACTATTAAAATAAAATGTTAATGATCCCGTACGGTGAACGGCGTGAACAAAAAAAAAAATAAAAGTCCAAAATTCCTACTTTTGTAATGCATTTTATTAAAAAAAAAATTATAAAAAATTAATTAAAAGTTTTTCATATGCAAATGTGGTATCAAAAAAAGTACAGATCATGGCGCAAAAAATGAGCCCCCATACCGCCGCTTATACGGAAAAATAAAAAAGTTAGAGGTCATCAAAATAAAGGGATTATAAACGTACTAATTTGGTTAAAAAGTTTTGGATTTTTTTTAAGCGCAACAATAATAGAAAAGTATGTAATAATGGGTATCATTTTAATCGTATTGACCCTCAGAATAAAGAACACACATCATTTTTACCATAAATTGTACGGCGTGAAAACGAAACCTTTCAAAATTAGCAAAATTGCGTTTTTCGTTTTAATTTCCCCACAAAAATAGTGTTTTTTGGTTGCGCCATACATTTTATGATATAATGAGTGATGTCGTTACAAAGGACAACTGGTCGCGCAAAAAACAAGCCCTCATACTAGTCTGTGGATGAAAATTTAAAAGAGTTATGATTTTTAGAAGGCGAGGAGGAAAAAATGAAAACGTAAAAATTAAATTGTCTGAGTCCTTAAGGCCAAAATGGGCTGAGTCCTTAAGAGGTTAAAGGGGTTATCCAGGAAAAAACTTTTTTTTATATATATCAACTGGCTCCAGAAAGTTAAACAGATTTGTAAATTACTTCTATTAAAAAATCTTAATCCTTTCAGTACTTATGAGCTTCTGAAGTTGAGTTGTTCTTTTCTGTCTAAGTGCTCTCTGATGACACGTGTCTCGGGAAATGCCCAGTTTAGAAGCAAATCCCCATAGCAAACCTCTTCTAAACTGGGCGTTTCCCGAGACACGTGTCATCAGAGATTACTTAGACAGAAAAGAACAACCTTAACTTCAGAAGCTCATAAGTACTGAAAGGATTAAGATTTTTTAATAGAAGTAATTTACAGATCTAATGTGCAAGGAGAAGGTGAAAAAGTCGGCAGACTCACCAAGGCTTCTTTTTTCAGGGTTGCTTCTTTATTAAATACTCACATACAAAACTTTGTGCGAAAGGGGAGAGAGGATCACATGGAGGGGGGTATTCACTGTCTGGCGACAGAATCTGTTTCACTCGGTAATCGAGCTTCTTCTGGCCATGATTGTTAGGAACACTGTGCTGCTTCTTATACAGGTGGGTACTCAGGTTCAATCACTTAGAACCTCCCATCTGTCTTGACGAAAGACTTCAAGGCGTTGGCTTTTAATCCAGCCCTATAACGCCTTTACTATGTAAACGTCATAAGAATCCAGCGTATAATAATATCAATGGAAGGGATGGGGGAAAAAGTGCATTAAAAACAAAGTACATTAAAAACAAGGTGCATAATCTATCTTATCATTCAGGCCTATAGGGCCTGTTGCTGATGTACGAATTATCCAGTGAGTTTCTCGCTGCAACAGTAAGCGATCTGTATCTATCCCCGGTCTGGGTTTAACTCTCTCCACGCCGGAGAAAGTTAATACATCAGACTTCCCTCCGTGAACTTCCACCATATGGGATATAAAACGAGGAGCTCCTTTTAGTGTGCGAAGCGAATACATATGTTCCCTTATTCTCGCACAGAGCTGACGAATCGTTTTCCCAATATAGTGGTAGCCACAGGGGCAGAACATAACATAGACTACATATTTTGTTCGACAAGTTATTAGATCTGTAACAGTGTGTGTTATGGATCCCATGCGCATCGTTTTCAACTCAGCATTATATTTACAAAAATTACATGTTCTACAAGCGTAGTTCCCCTTTGGTGTCAATTGTTCTAGCCACTGTGTCTCTTTCTTAGGAGGCATCATTCTACTTTTTTGTAGTATATCTCCTAACGATTTATTCTTTCTATATGAGATAAGCGGTTTACGACTAGCTACTTCTTTCAGATCTGGGTCTCCTTCTATTATATGCCAGTTACGTCTGACTGCCTGTTCTATGACTTCATTGAGTGGTGAATTTTGAAAGGTGAATGCAAAGCGTTTTTTAGTGGGTACTGATTCTTTTTCTTTTTTGGTGTTCAGAAGGGATTTTTCTCTGGCACTTATCTGCTCGTTTGCGACCTTCTTTTATTAAGGTCCTCGGATAGGACCGTTCCAACAGGCGCTTTTCTAGATCATCTGCCTGTTCCCCATAAATCTCATCCGATTCATTGTTTCTTCGTAATCTCACAAATTGTCCGTAAGGGACACCCCTCTTCACTGAGTCTGGGTGAGAACTACCATAGTGAAGAAGGGTGTTCCTTGAAATAGGTTTTCTATAGCCTTCGCTGGTGAGCCTCTTTCCATGAACCCTAAGTTTTAGGTCTAGGAACTCTAATGATGTTCCCCCATATTGCGAGGTGAAGGACATATTCACAGAGTTAGTTGTGTTTAGATATGTGACAAAGTCATGAAATTGTACCTCTGAACCTGACCATGCTATAAGAATGTCATCCACATATCGCATGTATAATTTGAGGTTTAGTTTTTTTTCCCACAGAATGTACATTAATGGAAAAGAAATGTATTGAAATGTTAGCCTATGATTTTGAAGACCCTGCGAACAGAGCCCAGCCTGGGCACTGTCGGAGTGCCTTCACCAAGGGTAAAAAGTCCAAATTTAACCCCCCGATACCCCCGGGAGGACAACTGGATTTATTTCAGAATTCAGTATTACAAGACGTCAGGTCTATATTGTACAGAGAAACCCCTGTCAATTTGTCAACTGCAGAACAAATAGCTCTCAACGCTCTAAAAAAGAGAGAAGACCTAGTTATTATTAGGGCTGATAAAGGAGGGAGTGTCGTATTAATGTATAAGACCATGTATACACTAGAAGCCGAAAGGCAATTGAGTGGTAGGTCTACTTACACCCCCCTTAAAACGGACCCAACACCAAAAATTTTAAAAGGTCTTACTACACTTTTACACAAATTTGTAGAGCAAGGGATGCTATCAAAAAAGAATGCAGAACGATTAATACCTGATTCACCTAAACCGGCAACATGGTACCATCTTCCAAAAGTACATAAAGAGCAGACCCCACCCCCGGGACGTCCGATAGTCTCGGGAATGGGGTCTGTAACCGAATATTTATCCCACTATCCAGAATGGTTACTATCTCCACTTCTTCCATCTATACCAGCTTACATTAAGGACACTCTCCATCTTTTACAGAATATTCAAACAATGACTTGGGAACCGGGTTGGAGCTTATGCTCCATTGATGTTGTTAGCTTATATACCCGCATCCCGTCGGAGGCGGGTATAGGAGCTATGAAAGACTTCCAAAGATGGTCGAATAAATCTAACGAATTTATTCTGTTCATAGAGGAAGCCCTTTCCTTCCTTCTATCGAACAGCACATTCAAGTTTGCTGATCAGTGGTACAAGCAGGACACCGGGACCCCGATGGGTACCCCGGTGTCCTGCACGTACGCAAACATATTTTTGGCCGTTTTGGAAAGCCAGATCGTCTATTCTTCCAATAATCCATATATCGCATGTATCAAATTATACATGCGATATGTGGATGACATTCTTATAGCATGGTCAGGTTCAGAGGTACAATTTCATGACTTTGTCACATATCTAAACACAACTAACTCTGTGAATATGTCCTTCACCTCGCAATATGGGGGAACATCATTAGAGTTCCTAGACCTAAAACTTAGGGTTCATGGAGAGAGGCTCACCAGCGAAGGCTATAGAAAACCTATTTCAAGGAACACCCTTCTTCACTATGGTAGTTCTCACCCAGACTCAGTGAAGAGGGGTGTCCCTTACGGACAATTTGTGAGATTACGAAGAAACAATGAATCGGATGAGATTTATGGGGAACAGGCAGATGATCTAGAAAAGCGCCTGTTGGAACGGTCCTATCCGAGGACCTTAATAAAAGAAGGTCGCAAACGAGCAGATAAGTGCCAGAGAAAAATCCCTTCTGAACACCAAAAAAGAAAAAGAATCAGTACCCACTAAAAAACGCTTTGCATTCACCTTTCAAAATTCACCACTCAATGAAGTCATAGAACAGGCAGTCAGACGTAACTGGCATATAATAGAAGGAGACCCAGATCTGAAAGAAGTAGCTAGTCGTAAACCGCTTATCTCATATAGAAAGAATAAATCGTTAGGAGATATACTACAAAAAAGTAGAATGATGCCTCCTAAGAAAGAGACACAGTGGCTAGAACAATTGACACCAAAGGGGAACTACGCCTGTAGAACATGTAATTTTTGTAAATATAATGCTGAGTTGAAAACGATGCGCATGGGATCCATAACACACACTGTTACAGATCTAATAACTTGTCGAACAAAATATGTAGTCTATGTTATGTTCTGCCCCTGTGGCTACCACTATATTGGGAAAACGATTCGTCAGCTCTGTGCGAGAATAAGGGAACATATGTATTCGCTTCGCACACTAAAAGGAGCTCCTCGTTTTATATCCCATATGGTGGAAGTTCACGGAGGGAAGTCTGATGTATTAACTTTCTCCAGCGTGGAGAGAGTTAAACCCAGACTGGGGATAGATACAGATCGCTTACTGTTGCAGCGAGAAACTCACTGGATAATTCGTACATCAGCAACAGGCCCTATAGGCCTGAATGATAAGATAGATTATGCACCTTGTTTTTAATGTACTTTGTTTTTAATGCACTTTTTCCCCCATCCCTTCCATTGATATTATTATACGCTGGATTCTTATGACGTTGACATAGTAAAGGCGTTATAGGGCTGGATTAAAAGCCAACGCCTTGAAGTCTTACGTCAAGACAGATGGGAGGTTCTAAGTGATTGAACCTGAGTACCCACCTGTATAAGAAGCAGCACAGTGTTCCTAACAATCATGGCCAGAAGAAGCTCGATTACCGAGTGAAACAGATTTTGTCGCCAGACAGTGAATACCCCCCTCCATGTGATCCTCTCTCCCCTTTCGCACAAAGTTTTGTATGTGAGTATTTAATAAAGAAGCAACCCTGAAAAAAGAAGCCTTGGTGAGTCTGCCGACTTTTTCACCTTCTCCTTGCACATTGTATTTGACTCGTCTCACAAGTCAGAGCACTACCTCAGCTTCGGGGATTACTCCTATTCATCCTAGATCCAGGTCCTTTTCGGTGGTCAGCAGCAGTGCCGGACATTGATATCTCTGTTTTTTGCCTAATTTACAGATCTGTTTAACTTTCTGGAGCCAGTTGAGATATAAAAAAAGTTTTTTCCTGGAATACCTCTTTAAGGTTGTTCTTTTCTGTCTAAGTAATCTCTGATGACACCTGTCTCGGGAACCGCCCAGTTTAGAAGAGGTTTGCTATGGGGATTTGCTTCTAAACTGGGCGTTTCCCGAGACACGTGTCATCAGAGAGCACTTAGACAGAAAAGAACAACCTTAACTTCAGAAGCTCATATGTATTGAAACGATTAAGATTTTTTAATAAAAGTAATTTACAGATCTGTTTAACTTTCAGGAGCCAGTTGATATATAAAAAAAAGTTTTTTCCTGGATAACCCCTTTAAGGCGCCATAATATTAATGGCCTATCCCTTAGATAGGGAGGGTCTATCTTAAAGGAGAACTCCAGAATAAAAAAATTGTCCTCCATACTGCCGGGGCCAAAAACGTCACACTGCCGCACAGCCTATCGACGGCCGAGTTGGGACTTCGCTGCGGCCGGTGATTGGCTGAGTGCAGTATGACTCGCCGACCACCGGAAACCAGAAAGAGGATCGCGGCGGAGACCGAAGTGGGTTACCGGAGGCACCGGGAGAGCAAAGGAAGGTATGTACATCTTTATTTTTTTTTACTGCCGGCAGTATGGAGGCCAATTTTTATATTCTGGAGTTCTCCTTTAAGGCATCCATACTGATCAGCTGTTTGTTTAATAGTCAACAAGGCATAGTAGTGTAATTTTGGTATATATATATATAATTTTGTAGCCTTATTCCAATGCTGTTTTTCCTTTGTAACTTTGCTCCTCTGTTCACACAATATATAGGATGGGGGGGAGATTATAATTGGTCCTTGGTCCTTTGTGGAGTTGAGGAAAATGTATTAAAAGTTTGCACCATGAGTGGTAAATTTCACACAAGTACACTAAAGTCTTTTTCTAGAGTTCTGCTTGGGTTGGTGTAGATTTGCAAATTTATGGACCACTTGAAGTGTGTTTTTGTGTTGGTGTTGCGAAAAATCTAAAAAAATATGCACAAAACAGCACAGGCAAAAAACTATGCAAGCAATATATACCAAAAGAAAGTCCAAAATCAATGATCAAATTTTACTTTTTGGTAGACTATTTACAGTTAAGATAGTCAATCCCTTTATCTTGGCAATGGAGAAACATAGCAATAAAATAAAAGCATTGTAAGAATCAGGGTATCTGAGGCTACACTGTTATATATATAAAAAAAGAATGTATTCTAGGAACTTTATTTCTTCAGCCTTTGAGCCCATAATGCCAAGTTATTAGAGATGAGTGAATCGAAGCTGACGAACCAGAATTTGTTACGAATTTCATGAAATATTCGCAACAAATGCGAATATCACTGTGATTCTATTGCGCAAATCACTTCATTAAACTCCATTTACTGCAGTCCAGGCTCCAGGGCATCTAAATTGGCAGATCCACAAGTCAGTACATGGGGCAAGGAACGTTGGGAAGGTGGGAAGGCGAGGCGGGAAGGGAAGTAGGCAGGATGACCCTGAATCACATGCAGGATGCATCAGTAGCCAGTCACCCCTGTGATGTCAAAGCCCAATATATTTGGCAGCCATTTTGCAGCTCTTCATTTCATTCATTACACTGCATCGAGATAGGACGGACATCGCTGTGTGTGTGTGTTACACAGAAAAGCTCATTCCAGCAGCGTTTCACATCCTAGTCACATCAGCTTTCTGGTGGACAGAGAAGTGTTTTTTTCACTGAAAAGGATTTTTACTGCAGCCATAAACCTACCAGTCACTTTCTTCAGCATTGTATTACAGAGAGGGGCAGATAGCTGTGTGTTTCCTCATACATTTCAACAAGCTGCCTCAACTTCATAAACCTTTGCAGAGGAGGCAGGAATAATTTTTCAGTGCAATTCTGTGTCTTTGTGCCACAACAAATCATCTGCTGGTTAAACTAGTCTGTTGATGGTATAATACCCAGTAGTCCCTTCCTAATTGTCTTTGACAGAGTGCAATTTTGCGTTTAGTACACAGCTTTTTTTGTGCTGCATCACTGTTGTGTACTGCTGGTGTTGTGCAAAAATAATTTTTTTTTAAGTGTACTGTACCACATTTTTCTGCCCTCATAAGTGCATATCACATACGTACATCTAAGTAGTGTACTATGTTGTACCTGTTAATCTGTCAAGGGCCTAGATACTGTGAAAGTCCAGGCAAAAGTAATCACCGGCTGGTGTTTTACTAAAAATAATTTTTGAAGCGAACAGTAGTGCATTTTTCTGCCCTCAGTAGCGAATTTTTCTACACTCATAAGTGCATACCACATACTTACATCTAAGTGCTGTACTATTTTCTGCCTGTTAATCTGTCAAGAGCCTACATACTGTAAAAGGACAGCCAAAAGTCATCACCGGCTGGTGTTTTATTCAAATAATTTTTGAAGCGAACAGTAGTGCATTTTTCTGCCCTCATAAGTGCATAACACTTACCTACGTCTAAGTAGTGTACTATTTTGTACCTGTTAATCTGTCAAGGGCCTACATACACCAGTTGGTGTTTTATGCCAATACGTTTATTAAGCATTTTTCTGCCCTCGTACATGCATACCACATTCCTACATCTAAGTAGTGTACTATTTTGTTCCTGTTAATCTGTCAAGGGCCTACATACTGTGAAAGGACAGCCAATAGTACACACCTGCTGCTGTTTTAGAGAAATACTGTTTTAAGAGTAGTGAAGCGTATTGTACTCCCCTCATAAACGCAATAAGTATGTTAAGGAAGAGTAGTGCCAGGACATGCACAGTGGAGTGGCAGAGGCCTAAATTCATCAGGCGCAGGCAGATGTCGCAGCAGAGTAGGGGCGTGTGGCAGCCGGAGTCGCAGCGAGAGGTCTGAGCTCCTGGTGTCAGCTAGCAGTCTTGTCTCGACCAGCAACCCAGCAGCTGTGATTGATCGGTTCACTCGGTCATCCACTTCATCCCAAGTGACAGCTAACACCCCCAGTCAAGAGTCGGTGGGTTCCACAGACTCACCTGTTTGCATGGCCCTCATGCTGCTGCCACCTCAAGGCTCTCTCATTGTGCTGCCATGTGACTCCTTGCTAAATTTGGTCCTGTGTACTCACAACGAACAGCGGGACACTAAAACTTGGGAGTTAAAATTTCTATTCAAAAATCCTTCATTTCAATTTCAAAATCTTAAATTTCAAAATCTTAAATTTCAATGGTCTCCTCATGATTCAGCCACCTCCAGGCTGTGCAATTCCACCACTATATGGTCTCATGATTCAGCCACTTCCAGGCTGTGTCATTCAGCCACTATATTGTCTCCTCATGCTGCCACAAACTCCAGGCAGTCATTCAGCCACGATATGGTCTCATCATACTGATGCCATCTCAAGGCTCTGTCATTGTGCCGCCATGTGAAATGTGACTCCTTGTTAAATTTGGTCTTTTGTACACACACGCAGGGGCCCGGGGCACTAAAACTTGGGAGTTAAAATTTCAATGTGAAAATCCTCAATTTCAATGTAAAAATCTTTAATTTCTATTTAAAAATCTTAAATTTCGATGGTCTCCTCATGCTTCTGCCAACTCTAGGCTGTGTCATTCAGCCACTATATGGTCTCCTCATGCTTCTGCCAACTCCTGGCTGTGTCATTCAGCCACTATATGGTCTCCTCATGCTGACAACACCTCCACACTGTGCCATTCAGCCACTATATGGTGTCCTCATGCTGCCAACACCTCCACGCTGTGTCATTCAGCCACTATATGGTCTCCTCATGCTGCCGCCACTTCCACGCTGTGTCGTTCAGCAACTATATGTTCCCCTCATGCTGCCAACACCTCCACACTGTGTCATTCAGCCACTGTATGGTCTCCTCATACTGATGCCACCTCCAGGCTCTATCATTGTGCCGCTCTGCGGCAGTGATTCTAAAATTGTTGCCTGTAATCTACATGTCATACTGAATAACAGTATTATTTCACTACCCCAGCACACTCCATATGCATGTTAGAACAAAGCAAAGTGTTCTATACCCTTATTGAGGCTCTCTGTAGTCCATAAATAGCCATTTTTAATGTAGATTTTCCGCAAATAAATTCGGATTGGACCAAATTTTTTTGAAAAATTCGGCGAATAAGCCTAATCGAATTTTTCAAATGTTCGCTCATCTCTACAAGTTATAATATTGTGTTCTATTATCTATTGGCCAAGTAGCTATTATGATTCTATTATCTCTGTGCGCTGCTTTGTCCCATTATCATGCACTGGACACACACCCTGGAGTGCTTGAGTGCAAGTCTTTTTATTTTACTGTTGTCTCTGACCTCTCCCAGTGTTCCATGCGGCAAAAGACAATGGGGGAGATTTATCAAAACCTGTCCAGAGGAAAAGTTGCTGAAAAATGAAAGAAGCAATCTGATTGGTTGCTATGGGCAACTCAGTAACTTTTCCTCTGGGTAAGTTTTGATAAATAAGTCACATGTTCTTCAGGGGGTGTGGCTATGCTGCAGTGGGTGGGTGAAAAGCAGTGCTAACCACTGAGCTACCCATAAAAAAAGAATCCTGGAATACCCCTTTAAAAGGGTACTCCACTCCTAGACATCTTATCCCTTATCCAAAGGATAGGGGATAAGTTGTATGATCGCGGGGGTCCCGCCGCTGGGGACCCCCGCCATCTCCCTGCTGCACCCGGTGTTTGTTTAAAGCGTCAGGTGCAGCATCAGAGGAACATGACGTCACGGCCATGCCCCCTCAATGCAAGTCTATGGGAGGGGGCATGACGGACGTCATGCTCCCTCCCATAGACTTGCATTGGGGGTGTGTGGCTGTGATGTCACGAGCGGGATGTGGCCTTGATGTCACAAGCCTCCAATGCTGCACCTGATGCTCTAAACAGTCCTCTGACATGGAGCAAAGTTCGCTCCTTGCACCAGATGTCTGGGGTGCTGCAGCCAAGTGGTGGGACCCCCGTGATCAGCCATCTTATTCCCTCTCCTTTGAATAGGGGATAAGATGTCTAGGGGCGGAGTACCCCTTTAACTCCTTAAGGACTCAGGACATACCGGAACGTCCTGAGCCCAGCTCCCGGTGTTTAAAACGGGGTCACGCTGTGACCCCGCATCACACCGGGTCAGTCCCGGCTGCTACTCATAGCCGGGACCCTGGGCTAACAGCGCGCGGCACCGATCATTGTGCCACGCGCTGTTAACCCTTCAGTTGCGGCGATCAAAGTTGACCGCCGTGTCTGAAAGTGAAACTAAACGCTTCCTGGCAGCTCAGTCGGGCTGATCGGGACATCGCGATAAAATCGCGATGTTCCGAACAGCTGGGACGCAGGGGGAGGTCTCCTTACCTGTGTCCGTGGCGTCCGATCGGGGTTTGATTGCTCCAAGCCGGAGCTACAGGCTTGAGCAATCGAGCCCCTATCTAGCTGAACCGTGCAGATCTATGGCTCTGCAGGGATCAGCATAGGAGATCAGTGTGTGCAGTGTTATAGGTCCCTACGCAACACTGCAAAAAAAAAGTGAAAAAAAAGTTAACAAAGGTCATTTAACATTTAACCCCTTCCATATTAAAAGTTTTAATCAACCCCCTTTTCCCATAAAAAAAAACCGGTGTAAATAAAAATAAACATATGTGGTATCGCCGCATGCTTAAATGTCCGATCTATAAAAATATATCATTAATTAAAGTGCACGGTCAATGGCGTACGCGCAAAAAATTCCAAAATCCAAAATAGCTTATTTTTGGTCACTTTTTATATCATAAAAAAATTAATAAAAAGCGATCAAAAAGTCCGATCAATACAAAAATGGTACCGATAAAAACGTCAGAACACGGCGAAAAAAAATGAGCCCTCATACCGACCTGTATGCGGAAAAAAAAAAGTTATTGGGGTCAGAAGATGGCAATTTTAAACGTATACATTTTCATGCATGTAGTTATGATTTTTTTCAGAAGTACGACAAAATCAAACCTATATAAGTAGGGTATCATATTAATCGTATGGACCTACAGAATAAAGATAACGTGTCATTTTTACCAAAAAATGCACTGCATAGAAATGGAAGCCCCCAAAATTTACAAAATTAAATTTTGTCGCACAATGATTTTTTTTTTCCGTTTCGCTGTGGATTTTTTGGTAAAATGACTAATGTCACTGCAAAGTAGAATTGGTGGCGCAAAAAATAAGCCATCATTTGGAATTTTATGTGCAAAATTTAAAGCGTTATGATTTTTAGAAGGTGATGAGGAAAAAATGAAAATGCAAAAACGGAAATACGCTGAGTCCTTAAGGGGTTAACTAAAATATATGAAGGCTAATATGTTTTTAAACTGAGAAGAGAAAAGATGCAAATATTTTAAAAAATTTTTGCTCTACATTTTTTTAAACAAAAAACAATAATACAGTCTCTTCAACTGAAATAGGTGACAAGACTAAAAATAAAAAAAGACAACTTCTTCTGTAACATACAGCAGCTGATGAGTTCTGGAAGGGTTACATTTTTTAGTTAGAAATCATTTACAGATCTGTATAACTTTCTGGCACCAGTTGGTTGGGGAGAAAAAAAAATACTTCTTCCCCGGAATACCCCCTTATAATAGATAAAGACGTATTTCCAACTTTTTATTCGAGTACAGCAATGTTTGGAAACCCCACAGGGAATAAACAGAATTCAGATCATGTGCATTGTGTTTTATTTGGTTTTATATGTTCTTGTGCTGATGACTGATGATATTCAGATACGAGATGATGTTCCCAATACATACATGTGTTTTTTTGTTTTTTTTCTTCATTATTTCAAAATGTCCCTTATTTATCAAAACTTTATGGGTCCAATTTTCTTGCATATTACCTACAAATAAATGGTTTCATCTAACATAGAGCCTTTACCATGAGTTAGTACTCGGGTCATCAGCAAAATTTACACTGAAGTAACATTCGCTCAACAAGATCTCCTCCTCAACAACTTGATATATTTCTTGTATATTTGCTTGGTTTTAGTGCCTTCAAGCTGATACTCTTCTGTCCATGGCTGGTAAGGGAATCGGGAGTAAATTGGATGATGATACAATGCAAAAGATATCAGTCATACTACTGTTTTATATATTAAACAAAAAGGACTTCTGCTCCTCATCGTCCGATGTGTTGAACATGGACTATTTATTCTATCGCAACAGTATACTCAACCTAAGGAAAGAGGAAGACTGCCATTATTTGTCTAGCAATGAATTAGAGGACATTCTACAGGAAACAATGCGCTATTTCCAGATATCTAATGGACAAGGGGTAAGATAATTGGTAAGATTGTGGAGATGATCCGGTTAGGAGATGGTTAAATGGAGTCCATTGTTCTTGAAGTTGATGTGTTAGAATTAGAAAAACTGAGAAAGTGTATAGGTGGCCATACATTTTAGACTATAGCTGGCTGAATGTGCTACCTTTATCGGGTTCTGTGGACTGTCTAAGTGTATGGTGACCATCCAACTCTCCACCAACAGATTATGTTGGAGAGAGAAGGGTCAGTCATTGTTCTGGGAGAAATAAGTCACCACCCAAGCTGTCTGGCTGTGACCTTCCACTCCCTTTAGAAAACACATGAACGTTCATCCATCAGGAGGGAATGTTAGGAGAGATGGTTGTTGACCAAACAAAAGTTAAGCCAACAGTCAACGAAAATGTATGGATAGGAGATAAGATGTCTGATTGCGGGGGTCCCGCCACTGGGGACCCCTGCGATCTCGGATGCGGCACCCCAGTCATCCTGTGCACGGAGCGAACTTTCCTCCGTGCCGGATGACTGGAAATGCGGGGCAGAGCCTTGTTACGTCACGGCCATGCCCCGCTCATGACGTCACTGCCACGCTCCCTCAAAGCAAGTCTATGAGAGGGGGCGTGGAGGCTGCCACGCCCCCTCCCATAGACTTGCTTTGAGGGGGCGTGGCCGTGATGTCACGAGCGCGTGTGGCCGGGACATCACAAGCCTCTGGCGCTGCACCCGATGCTCTAGACGAACACAGGTGCAGCAGGGAGATTGCGGGGGTTCCCAACCCCCTCGATCAGACATCTTATCCCCTATCTTTTAGATAGAGGAAGAGATGTCTAGGGGTGGTGTACCCCTTTAACAGGTGCCAAATTGTGATGCCTAGACAACTGAGATGAATTAAAGGGGGACTCCGCCCCTAGACATCTTATCCCTATCCAAATGATATTAGATAAGATGTCTGATCACAAGGGTCCTGCCTCTGGGGACCCCCGCGATCTCCCTGCTGCACCCGGCATTTGTTTAGAGCATTGGGTGCAGCGCTGGAAGCTTGTGATGTTATGGCTGCGTTCCGCTTGTGACATCACAGTAATGCCCCCCTCAATTTAAGTCTATGGGAGGGGGCATGATGGCCGTCACGCCCCCTGCCATAGACTTGCATTGAGAGGGCATATCCGTGACATCACAAGCTTCATGAACCTCCGCCCCGCATCACATAGACTTGCATTGAGGGGACGTGGCCATGATGTCACGAGCTTCATGAGCCTCTTCCCCGCATTGCCAGTCATCTGGCACGGAGCAAAGTTCACTCTGTGCACCGGATGTCTGGGGTGCCGCAGCCAAGTTCGTGGGGTCCCCAGCGGCGGGACCCCTGCAATCAGACATCTTATCACCTATCCAAAGGATGAGGGATAAGATGTCTGATCGCTTGGGTCCTGCCGCTGGGGACCCCCGCGATCTCCCTGCTGCAGTTGGCATTCATTTAGAGCATCGGGTGCAGCGCCGGTTGCTTGTGACATCACGGCCATGCCCCGCTCCTGATGTCCCGGCCACAACCCCTCAATGCAAGTCTCAAGTGGGGTGTGATCGTAATTCCACCCCCTGTATCACCAGTCATTTGGCATGGAGTGAAGTTCGCTCTGTGCACCGGATGTCTGGGGTGCCGCAGCCAAGATCGCAGGGGTCCCCAGCAGCAGGACCCCCGCAATCAGGCATCTTATCCCCTATCCTTTGGATATCTCCTTCTCCCCTATCTCCTTCTCCATTCAAATGAGGCACTCTAATGAATGGTGGTGGTCCCAGTGGTTGGATTCCCACTGAACAGACATTTATCCATGATCCTGTGGATAGAGGATGAATGTTCTTTGTGGAAAACCCCTTTTATTGATCTGCTGTGGAGATCTTGGTATTGTTAAGGTCACAGACATTTTACTGTAGTTATTGTCCTGTGTACTAGTCATGACATAAGACTATTATAGTCCCTTTTTTGGTTTGTCAGTGTTCAGATGTAGATTCTCTGGAGAAGGACTTTGGGGTTCTGCACAGTATTGATGAAATGAGTCTCCCCAGACTGTCTGAAGTGATTCTCACGGCTTCCATACAACACATCTGCGTCAGAAGAGACACCTTACCCAGTGTGGACTTCTTTACCGATTCCATCTTCAAATCCTTAAATAAAACTAATGAGCTGTATGCTACAGGTAAAGTTTCCAAAAGTGTATGAATATGTATAAATGTATATGACTATGTATGAATTGTTGCATTATTTACATTATGTTTGTCAGTTTTAGGCCAAGAATACACAAAGATTTTTACAAAGCAAATTTCTGTTTTGTGACCAAAGTCTCACCTAGTTAAGATCAAGTGACTTGGGTGATTTTAGATAAAAGTTTTTCACGCCATTTATTTTAAGCCATTTATTTTCATTAACAGCTGCAGGAAAATTTAAAGGGGTACTCTGGTGGAAGAAGACATTTTTTTTTTATATCAGCTGGTGCCAGAAAGTTAAACAGATTTGTAAAGTACTTCTGTTTAAAAATCTTAATCCATCCTGTACTTATCAGCTGCTGTATGCTCCAGAGGAAATTGTATAGTTCTTTTCTGTCTGACCACAGTGCTCTCTGCTGACACGTCTGTCCATGTCAGGAACTGTCCAGCAAACCTATCCTGCCCTGGTCAGTTCCTGACATGGACAGTGGTGTCAGCAGAGAGCCCTGTGGTCAGACAGAAAAGAAATTCAAATAGAAAAGAACTTCCTCTGGAGCATACAGCAGCTAATAAATACTTGAAGGTTAAGATTTTTAAATAGAAGTAATTAACAAATCTGTTCAACTGTCTGGCGCCAGTTGATTTAAAAAGAAATTCCACTGGAGTATCCCTTTAAAGCGGAAAAACTTTTGATATGTCCCACAAAATTGTCAACAGTTTTGATCAATCAGGGTCTCAGTGTTGAAACCTCCACCGATCATAAGATATAGTCGGGAAAAGAAGTGTGCTTTACTCCCTGATTCAGTGCTCAATGTAGTCTTATTGCAGGACTCCTTGGGAACTATGAGGGGAAACTTATCAATGTTGGTGTGAGTTCGAAGTTGTGTTTTTTTTTATGTTTTTGCACCAAATATATCAAAAGTAGCAAACTGTAGATAAATTAGGTGCAGGTCTACATACCTTACCTTACACATGCAAAAATGTTGAAGGCACTTTTCCTAAGTCAGCAAAATGGTGGTGTAGACTGGCACCAAAATGTTATCCATTGCGCAAATATTTGCGCCTAAATGTAAAAAGGTGCAGTTCTTAAAGAGTACCTGTCACCAAATAAAACTTTTAATATAGTGATTTTTGTGTAATTAGCAGGCACTTTCCCATTCACTTGCTTTTAACCCCTTAAGGATCAGGCCAATTTTCACTGTAGGACCAGTGCGTTTTTTTTACCACTTTCACTGTATGCATTAATAACTCTGGGATGCTTTTACCTATCATTCTGATTCCGAGATTGTTTTTTCGTAACATATTCTACTTTATGTTATTGGTAAAATTTTGTCGATACGTGCATAATTTCTTAGTGAAAAATTCCATGATGAAAAATTCCATGATGAAAAAATTGAAAATTTAGCATTTTTCTAACTTTGAAGCTCTCTGCTTGTAAGGAAAATAGACATTCTGAATAAATTATATTTTGATTCACAAATACAATATGTCTACTTTATGTTTGCATCATAAAGTTGACATGTTTTTACTTTCGGACGACTTCAGAGGGCTTCAAAGTTCAGCAGCAATTTTCCAATTTTTCACAAAATTTTCAAAATCTGAATTTTTTATGGACCAGTTCAGATTTGAAGGGCCTTCTTATTAGAAATGACCCCCAAATGACCCCCATTATAAAAACTGCACCCCTCAAAGTATTCAAAATGACATTCAGTAAGTGTGTTTACCCTTTAGGTGTTTCACAGGAATAGCAGCAAAGTGAAGGAGAAAATTCAAAATCTTAATTTTTTACAATGGCATGTTCTTGTAGACCCAGTTGTTGAATTTTTACAAGGGGTAAAAGGAGAAAAATCCTCTCAAAATTTGTAACCCAATTTCTCTCGAGTAAGGAAATACCTCATATGTGTATGTCAAGTGTTCGGCGGGCGCAGTAGAGGGCTCAGAAGGGAAGGAGCGACAATGAGATTTTGGAAAGTGAATTTTGCTGAAATGGTTTTTGGGGGGCATGTCACATTTAATAAGCCCCTATGGTGCCAGAACAGCAGAAAACCCCGCACATGGAATACCATTTTGGAAACTTCACCCCTCAAGGCACGTAACAAGGGGTCCAGTGAGCCTTTAAACCCCACAGGTGTTTGACGACTTTTCGTTAAAGTCAGATGTGTAAATGAATAAAAAAAAATTTCACTAAAGTGCAGTTTTTCCCCCAAATTTACCATTTTTATAAAGGGTAATGGGAGAAAATGCCCCCCAAAATTTGTAACCCCATCTCTTCTGAGTATGGAAATACTCATTGTTAGGACGTCATTTTTCATTTTCATAGACCACTGTTCCAAAAATCTGTCAGACCCCTGTGGGGCGTAAATGCTCACTGTACCCCTTATTACGTTACATGAGGGGTGTAGTTTCCAAAATGGGGTCACATGTTGGGGGGTCCATTGTTCCGGCACTATGGGGGCATTGTAAACACACGTGGCCTTCAATTCTGGACAAATTTTCTCTTCAAAATCCCAATGGGGCTCCTTCTCTTCTGAGCATTGTAGTTCGCCCGCAGAGTACTTTACATCCACATATGGGTATGGTCTTAATCAGAAGAAATGGGGCTACAAATTTGGGGGGCTTTTTTCCTATTTTCCCTTGTGAAAATGAAAAATTTAGGGTAACACCAGCATTTCATTGAAAATTTTTTTTTTTTCCATTTTCCCATCCAACTTTGATGAAAATTCGTCAAAAACACCAGTGGGGTGTTAAGGCTCACTATATTCCTTGTTACATTCTGTGAGGGGTGTAGTTTCCAAAATGGGGTCACATGTGGGTATTTATGTTTTTGCGTTTATGTCAGAACCGCTGTAAAATCAGCCACCCCTGTGCAAATCACCAATTTAGGCCTGAAATGTACATGGTGCGCTCTCACTCCTGAGCCTTGTTGTGATCCTCCCCGAGCATTTTACGCCCACATATGGGGTATTTCCGTACTCAGGAGAAATTGCGTAACAAATTTTGGGGGTCTTTTTTTCCTTTTACCTCTTGTGAAAATAAAAAGTACGGGGCAACACCAGCATGTCAGTGTAAATCTTTTTTTTTACACTAACAGGCTGGTGTAGACCCCAACTTTTCTTTTTCATAAGGGGTAAAAGGAGGAAAAGCCCCCAAAATATTTAGTGCAATTTCTCCCGAGTAGGGGAATACCCCATATGTGGCCCTAAACTGTTTCCTTGAAATACGACAGGGCTCCAAAGTGAGTGAGCGCCATGCGCATTTGAGGACTAAATTAGGGACTGCATAGGGGTGGACATAGGGGTATTTTACGCCAGTGATTCCCAAACAGGGTGCCTCCAGCTGTTGCTAAACTCCCAGCATCCCTGGACAGTCAGTGGCTGTCCGGAAATGCTGGGAGTTGTTGTTTTGCAACAGCTGGAGGCTCCGTTTTGGAAACACTGCCGTACAATACATTTTTCATTTTTATTGAGGGGACAGTGTAAGGGGGTGTATATGTAGTGTTTTACCCTTTGTTATGTGTTAGTGTAGTGTAGTGTTTTTAGGGTACGTTCACACTGGCGGCAGTTTACAGTAAGCTTACCGCTAGGAGTATGCGCTGCGGCGAAAAATCTGCCGCAGCTCATACTTGAAGCAGGAAACTTACTGTAAACCTGCCCGTGTGAATGTACCCTGTACGTTCACATGGGGGGGAGGCGGGCAAACCTCCAGCTGTTTCAAAACTACAACTCCCAGCATGCACTGACAGACAGTGCATGCTGGGAGTTGTACTTTTGCAACAGCTGGAGGCACACTGGTTGGAAAACCTTCAGTTAGGTTCTGTTACCTAACTCAGTATTTCAGCCAGTGTGCCTCCAGCTGTTGCAAAACTACAACTCCCAGCATGTACTGATTGCCAAAGGGCATGCTGGGAGATGTAGTTATGCAACAGCTGGAGGTACGCAACTACAACTCCCAGCATGCCAAGACAGCTGTTTGCTGTTTGGGCATGCTGGGATTTGCAGTTTTGCAACATCTGTAGGGCTACAATTTAGAGCTCTCCAAACTGTGGACCTCCAGCTGTTGCAAAACTACAGATCCCAGCATGCCCAGGCAGCAAACTGCTGTTTGGGCATGCTAGGAGTTGCAGTTTTGCAACATCTGGAGGGCCACAGTTAGAGATCACTGCCAGTGATCTCCAAACTGGGGCCCTCCAACTGTTGCAAAACTGCAAATCCCTGCATGCCCAAACAGCTGTCTGGGCATGCTGGGAGCTGTAGTTTTGCAACATCTGAAGGGTTACAGTTTAGAGACCACCGTATAGTGGTCTCAAACTGTACCCTCCAGATGTTGCTAGGCAACTTACCGGCTTCCGTCGGATCCAGGGAGCCAGCCGTACGACATCGCCGGACTCCGATCTCCTCCACCAATGGTCACCCGCAGCCTCGCCCGCGGGGTAAGTGGACGTCGCCGCCGGTCCTCTGTCGGTTCCCCGTTCTGCCCCGCCTATTGTGGGTGGGCAGAATGGGGAAACCGAAAGTAAAGCCCCCCGCCCCCGATCTGCTATTGGTGGTCGCGTCTAGACCACCAATAGCAGGGATTGGAGGAGTGGCATCCCTGCCACCTCACTCCTATCAGTTTAGGGGGATTGTGGGTGTCTTGGACAACCGTGAACCCCGTTATATTCCGGGTCACCATAGACCCGTATGCCCCGGAATAGCCGCAAATCGCAAGTTTGAATTCACTTGCGATTTGCAACGATCGCCTGGGTATTTGTGATGGGTGACTTCTGATCGATATCAGCAGTCACCCCTGTTCGGTCCCTGCCTGGCGCGAGGCAGGGACCGAAATTCCCACGGATGTATGAGTACGTGCCTGGTCCTTAAGACCCAGGGCGCAGGGACGTACTCATACGTGCCTGGTCCTTAAGGGGTTAAAATTATCAACATAAATATGTTTAAAATGTAATATAAAAAATGGCCACTAAGTGGCTCTGTTCTGTTCCTTGCCACAATTAAAACAGTGAGTTAGGTCTCCTTCTGGCCTGACAGGAGACCAAACTCAGGAAGTGTTTCTCTGCACTGAGATTGTCAGCAAAAAGTGAAAGCTCTATAGATTCTCACAGAAAGCTGCACAGGCTGAAACCTGCAGGAGAGCCTCATTGATAGCAACACAGATTGAAACATGCACAGAGCCTGAGGTCTTCTATTCACAGCACTGCAACAATGTGAGGGCGGAAGTGGTCCCCAGCAGGCTTCAGTGATTTCATGCCTGCTGGGAAACACCCACTTTCTCCTGCTGGGAAATTGTGCTGCGCGAGCAAGAGGAAAGATATGATACACAGCTTTTTAAAACTCTGAAATTGTTTTTGGTGTTAGGAGTAGCTAGGGAACATAGCCTGAGGTAGTTGAGAACAGTGTATTTGGTGACAGGTACTTTTTAAATATGCTACCACTGCAAATCACAGCTGGAAACTTGTTCTACTACAACACTTGCAGCTACACCATTTGAAAAGGTGCAAATAAGCCATGGTACAAATAATTCCTCCATAGACTGATAATGGAGCATGTCTCCTGCAATGAGATAGACTGAGCTCTAAGCTGAAGAATCGGAGGAGTCTCTATCAATCAAAACTTTTGATATGTCTGACGCATGAAAAGCTTTTTTTTATTTTATTTTAAATGACCCTTAATGCACATGTCACCATTGGCATAACTTACACTATGGTGTGACTGCTACTTCTTCATGCCATATAGCCATGCTCCTGGATAACAGAGCAAAAGTATGTCATTGTTATATTATTAAAAAACGAAAAAGCAGCACTCAATATCAAGCATCCGCTGGAAAGTAGAAGTAAATTAAAGGTATATAAATGATAAACAATTAACTATTAAAGAGTAATGATTTATGTTTGATCGCCACTTAGAAATAGATGAACTTATAGGAAGATTGAAATCAGCAATGACCTGTATCAAGACCGACCATAACCACAGAAGGAAGCTGCGAAGTCTCGTAATCCCAGGAACAAGCCATGAACCATTACCTGCTCCAGCGGTGGAAACTAATGAAGAGCCTAAGGGAAGACATAATGATGTTCCTGAGAGCCAGGGCCATGCGGCAGGATGGAGTATGGTACTATGTGAATAGTCTCCACCATATTAACAGCTACAGTATAAAAGTCATTCCAGGGGTAACGTTTTGAGTGCATTAAAGGGGTACTCCACTGCCCCAGTGTCCGGAATATTTAGTTCCGAATGCAGGGTACGGGCTGTGGGGGTTGTGACGTCACACCACGCCCCCTCAATGCAAGTCTATGGGAGGGGGCATGACTGACGTCATGCCCCCTCCCATAGACTTGCATTGAGGGGAGGTGACGTCATGAGGGGCGTGGCCGTGACATCACGACCCCTGCACCCAGCGTTCTGAACTAAATGTTCCGGACATTGGGGCAGTGGAGTACCCCTTTAAGGCTATGTTCATTCGACGGAACGATTCTCTGTGTAGACATTCCGCAAACTGCAGACCACAGGAATGCGCCGTCTCATAGACAGCTTTGCATTCCGTGCGGACTCCGCACAAAGAATAAACATGTTCATTCTTTGTACGGAATATCCGCTGTGTGCACTGAGCAGCAGAATCCCGTTGAATTCTGCGGGACGATTCTGCAGCGGAATTTCCGTGCAGACATTCCAAGCAGAATTCCGCATGGAAATTGTGGCATGTGAACGTGGCCTAACAGTAGGGCCCCATTAGAATTTTATTAGTGAGCCCTAAGATTTCAGTGTCTCTAGGTGTTGCTTTAACGGGGTACTCCGATGCTCAGGATTTGGCACAAAATGTTCCGAATTCTTAGAGCTGCCGCCGGGAGCTCGTGGCGTTATGGCCCCTCCCCCTCATGACATCACACCCCGCCCCCTCAATGCAAGTTTATGGGAGGGGGTGTGATGGCTGTTTGGACCACCACCTATGCCCCCTTTGTGACAGAAACACCGGCTTTTCACAGGCAGTTTGTTCCAAACGCCGAGCAGCGGAGTACCCTTTTAAGTATGTACGCCATTATGCTTGGGAAAAAGAAGTGACACATTTTTACACAATGCTCATCTGCACCCGAATCTGCGACTTTTCTGTATATTTACACCAAATTTTCTTAGTCTAGATGTCAATGTGGTGTAAGGACAGTCAACCATGTGCCAGAATTCTTAGCAGGCCAATGAAGGCTATGACGCTCTCCCCTGAGACCAGAACATAAAATGATGTCAGGCTTTAAGAAATCTCATCCTTAATGTTTAAATTTTTCAAGCTGATTTATTTTCTTATTTTAGAGTCATCGTTGCTTTTCTTCTTATGAACTTGTGAAAATTGTTCTACAAAATAGCCGATCTCCAGTTTCCTTGGAACAATTTAAACAAATTAGTCCGGCAATAATTCATCAGCTTCTTTCTTGCACGTGCCCAGTGGAGGACTTTACAAGTACACAGCTTCCCCCTCCCACCACTCTTGAAAGTGAGTCTTCTGCTATATTGTCAACTTAAAGGTGTATTCAAGCCCCAGGAAAAAAATAAATTAAAGGGGTACTCCGCCCCTATACATCTTATCCCCTATCCAAAGGATAGGGGATAAGATGTCAGATCGCCGTGGTGCCGCTGCTGGGGAGCCCCGGGATCACCGCTGCGGCACCCCACCATCATTACAGCACAGAGCGAGTTTGCTCTGTGCGTAATGACGCGCAATAAAGGGGCCGGAGCATCGTTACGTCAGGGCTCCGCCCCTCGTGATGTCACGGCCCGCCCCTTTCAATACAAGTCTATGGGAGGGGGCACGGCGGTCGTCACGCCCCCTGCCATAGACTTGCATTAAGGAGACAGGCCGTGATGTCACGAGGGGCGGAGCCATGACGTCACGCGGCTCCGTCCCCTGTATCGCCAGTCATTACGCACAGAGCGAACTCGCTCTGTGCTGTAATGATAGCGCAGTGCCGCAGCGGGGATCCCGGGGATCCCCAGCAGCGGCACTGCGGCGATCTGACATCTTATCCCCTATCCTTTGGATAGGGGATAAGATGTCTAGGGGCGGAGTACCCCTTTAAACGGGTACTCTGGTGGAAAACAATTTTTTTTTTAAATCCACTGGTGCCAGAAAGTTAAACAGATTTGTAAATGACTTCAATTTGAAAATCTTAAGCCTTTCAGTACTTATCAGCTGCTGTATGCTCCACAGGAAGTTGTTTTTCTTTTCTGTTTGACCACAATGCTCTCTGCTGCCACCTCTGTTTATGTCAGGAACTGTCCAGAGTACAAGCAAATTCCCATAAAAAAAAAGCCTCTCCTGCTCTGGACAGTTACTGATATGGACAGAGGTGTCAGCAGAGAACACTGTGGTCAGACAGAAAATAAATTCAAAAAGAAAAAAACTTCCTCTGGAGTATACAGCAGCTGATAAGTACTGGTAGGGGTCGTTAAGATTTTTTTTTAATACAAATCTGTTTAACTTTGTTGCACCTGTTGATGTAAAAATAGCTGTTTTCCACTGGAGTACCCCTTTAAAATAAGGCAAGGAGTTAAAAATATAAAAAAGAAACATACTTACCTGCCTTGATCCCCACTGCTGCTATTCTATTGTACTGTGATGGGTCTATCCTGCCAGTCACTGACAGAGGTGGGTAACTGCTGAGGTCAGTGATTGGCTGATAGGGCAAGTCCTGCAGAGTCTAAAAGTCACATAAACCAGGAATCAGCAGTGAGTTGTGGGGACCAGAAGCTGTCAGAACAGCAGCAGCAGGGGATCAGGGCAGGTCAGTGTTCTTTCCTTTTTATTTATTTTTAGCACCAGGAATTTTTGTTTCTATGGCTGGAATACCCATTTAGCCATTAATTTGCACTATGTTGGTGTTGTTCTGCAATTCCATGGTTTTGTGGTATTACATAGGTTGTAGTACTAACTACGAGTTGTAATGTTCCACAGGGTATGGATACAGCACGATTGCAGTTTTGCTTCTTACAATCGGATCCATGTTCGGAGCGACTCTCATAATCTTCAGTTCTTGTGAGGAGAGCTATAAACTCATCTTACAGCTGTTTGTCGGACTGGCTGTAGGGACTCTCTCCGGAGATGCCTTGCTGCACCTGATCCCTCAGGTAAAGCTTCTTTCCAGTTATCGATTTATTCAGAAAAATAATATATCTTATTTTCATATTGCTAACATTCTCATGGGAGCATATTTTGGGTTGAAAGCGAACCTTATGAAATCACTGCCATCCCGCCTATATCCTATATAATTGGATGTATGGCTTCAGAAGAACCCGGCTCACGGCGCTGATCGACCAGACAGGTGGATTGACTAAAACAGGTTTATTGACCAAAATGCAACGCGTTTCGCTGCGCATGCGCAGCGAAACGCGTTGCATTTTGGTCAATAAACCTGTTTTAGTCAATCCACCTGTCTGGTCGATCAGCACCATGGGCCGCGTTCTTCTGAAGCCATACATCCCATTGCCGCATATGCTCCGGAGGGCAGCGAGCGACCTACTCTATATACCTTTTCCATTGTTGTGTATGTGCTTACACAACCACCCAGGGTGAGCAGCTAATTTACATACTAAACTCACGCTTCCTTTTCCTTATAGACTAGTGTTGCTCTCGAATATTCGCAATGCGAATTTTATTCGCGAATTCGCGAATATTCACGAATATAGCACTATATATTCGCAATTACGAATATTGTTTTTTTTTTTTTTCACAGTACACATCACAGTGATCATCCCTCTCTGCTTCCAGCTTGTGTGGTGTAAAGAAGACTCTAATACTACTGTGTGAGACGGGCGTACAAATTTTCGCATATGTGAAAATTAGCATATGCTAATTTTTGCATATGCAAATTTCCGTTTATGCAAATGTTCGCAGGTGCGAATTTTCGTTTATGCTGCTTTTTGCATACGCAAATTTTCACATAACGCAAATATTACGAATATGCGAATTTAGCGAATATATGACGAATATTCGTCCATATATTCGCGAAATATTGTGAATTCGAATATGGCCTATGCCGCTCAACACTATTATAGACAGTGAAAGGCAGAGCTCATCTAAGGGTGCATGCACACCACATTTTTGCAATGCAGTTCCCGTATCAGGATTTTGATGAAAAATGGATTCCTCAAAACCAGACTAAACTGTTTCAAAACGTGTGTACAAATTTCAACCCTTATATGGTTAAAAATCGTATACGATTTGAAAAATGATGTCTGGTTGCATCCGTTTTTTAAGAAAAAAAGTATAAGTTTTTAACTTTTCACTCCATTTTGAATAAAGCTTCACTTGTTTGATTGAAATTCCAAGAAAATAAACTGTGCAAAGTCAAAAACCGTATGGTGAAAACCGGATGGAACCGTACGCACATACGGTTCTGTACTGTTCCCATTGACTCCCATGTTGAAAAACTAAATGTTGACGGTTTAATACGGTTTTTCACCCAGACCAAAAAATGTGTTAGTCTATGGTTTTGGGTACGAGTAAAAAACCGGACCGTGCAAAACCATATAAGACGCAAAACGGACTAAACCGGATGATGCGTTTGATATACGGTTTACAATGTTAAATCAATGCATACGGTTTTCTTTACGGTTCCGCACTTTTTTTTACCTTGAAACCGTATACGGGAACTGTATAGCAAATACGTGGTGTGCATGCACCCTTACACCGCCAAGCCTTGCTGAGGCCCAGAACCTGGGCCACTAGAATGACATCGGGGAGAGAGGCCGTAGCCCATTTGTCTGGTGGCGCAGTGAGTGTGACAGGTTTGGAATTGGCTGCAATAGTTCTCACCACACCTGCCCGGCCATGCGAAATCTCAGCACAAGTGCAGGACCCCAGCAAGCCGTATTGGTGTGGGCGGAGCCTTGTCTCTCTGTCAATGGACGGGAGGGCAACCCTAAGGCACAGAATAAGCTACACCAAGCCGAATTTTTTTTTGTAGTGGAATAACCACTTAGATAGGAATAACAGGTATCCTTTTATTGAAATGTATGTGACAGTGCCATTGGTTTAATTTCTTTTTTTTTTCATATTTTTTCGACAGTAGTATTAAAATAAGAAAATGCTTTATTCGGGACAAGGCGTTTCTAGAGGCATTCTACTCTATTTGTCAGATCAAAAGCCTCTAGAAATGCCTTGTCCTATTTGAAACAATTTTCTTATTTTATACCTACTGCCCATACGTGAATATTAAACCCATCATGAGCGCTATTCTGCAAAACCAAATTTCTGGAGTTTTCGAGTTACCACTTTGCCTTAGTACAGAACAAGGGAAACAAGGCATTAAAGGGGTACTTCGATGGAAAACTTTTTTTTTTTAATCAGCTGGTGCCGGAAAGTTAAACAGATTTGTAAATTACTTCTATTAAAAAATCTTAATCCTTCCAGTACTTATTGGCTGCTGAATACTACTGTGGAAATTATTTTCTTTTTGGAACACAGAGCTCTCTGCTGACATCACGAGCACAGTGCTCTCTGCTGACATCTCTGTCCATTTTAGGAACTGTCCATTTTAGGAACTGTCCAGAGCAGCATATGTTTGCTATGGGGATTTTCTCCTACTCTGAACAGTTTTTAAAATGGACAGATATGTCAGCAGAGAGCACTGTGGTCGTGATGTCAGCAGAGAGCCCTGTGTTGCAAAAAGAAAATAATTTCCTATGTAGTATTCAGCAGCTAAAATGTCCTGGAAGGATTAAGATTTTTTAATAGAAGTAATTTACAAATCTGTTTAACTTTCTGGCACCAGTTGCTAAAAAAAAAAAAAAACGTTTTCCACCGGAGTACCCCTTTAAAGGGGTACTCCACTGCCCCAATATTCGGAACATTTTGTTACGAACGCTAGGTGCGGGCTGAAGGGGTTGTGACATCACGGCCATGCCCCTTGTAACGTCACACCACACCCCCTCAATGCCACGCCCCCTCCCATAGACTAGCATTGAGGGGGTATGGCGTGACATCACCAGGGGACATGGCCATGACATCACGACCCCCGCAGCCGGCACCCAGCGTTCGTAACAAAATGTTTTGAATGCTGGGGCAGTGGAGTACCCCTTTAAGGCTGATCATGGTGGAGCTCTGACAACATCTGAGTCATGAAACACATTGCAGGTTGTCACAAAAGTGAACATATAAAAGAGCTATTTCTATTATAACAAGTTTTGTTTTGTTGGCAGATAAAATTAACTAATTGAAAATGTAAGCTGACTACATAGTAAAATCATAGAAATGATCTATTTTGGGTAAAATTACCTTTAAATAAGGAATATACGGTGATCTTCATTGAGAGCTTGTAAGCTTTGACCTCCATCACTTTTAACAGTGGTGAATAGTGTTGCTCGCGAATATTCGCAATTCGAATTTTATTCGCGAATATCGCATATTCGCGAATTCGCGAATATTCGCGAATATAGCGCTATATATTCGTAATTACGAATATTCGTTTTTTGTTTTTGTTTTTTTTTTCACAGTACACATCACAGTGATCATCCCTCTCTGCTTCCAGCTTGTGTGGTGTAAGAAGGCTCTAATACTACTGTGTGAGACTGGTGTGCGAATATTCGCATATGCGAACATTTGCATATGCGAATTTTCGCTGATGCTAATTTTAGTATATGCAAATTTTCGTATATGCTAATTTTCGCATATGCGAAAATAAAACGAGAATATGACGAATATGCGAATATTCGCGAATATGACGAATATTCGTCCATATATTCGAGAATATTCGCGAATTCGAATATGGCCTATGCTGCTCAACACTAGTGGTGAATACAAAAGAAAGGGGGCCCAATAAAAAAAGATCAAAATGGGCCATATAGTGCCTGGTTTGACATGGTTTCTGTTTTCCCCACCATGCTTTTCCTGACCATTGGGACCATTCCACCCCTCCGAACTTGTCAACACTGCAGTTTATCTGAAGAGGAAAAGAATACACAGGTTCTTACTACCCAGTAACAAAGGGGAATAAATAGCAGAGGCTATCCTCTTTTATCCAATGGTCAATTGGGGAGATTTATCAAAACCTGTGCAGAGGAAGAGTGGTGTAGTTGCCCATAGCAACCAATCAGATTGCTTCTTTCATTTTCCACAGGCCTCTTTAGAGGCCTGTGGAAAATGAAAGAAGCGATCTGATTGGTTGCTATGGGCATCTGCACCACTCTTTCTCTGCACAGGTTTTGATGAATCTCCCCCAATATGTACCCTTGCATTAGCCGAGCTGTCCGAAACCCTTCAGTACCTCTTCTATATGTGGAAGATGACATAATTTCACAATTTACATGACCCCCAATTAAAGGGGTACTCCGCCAGAAAAAAAAAAAAATTCAAACCAACTGTTACCAGAAAGTTAAACAGATTTGTAAATTACTTCTATTTAAAAATCTTACTCTGGTGGAAAACCTTTTTTATTTTTTTTTATTTTTTTTATAAATCAACTGGTGCCAAAAAGTTAAACGGATTTGTAAATGACTTCTATTAAAAAATATTAATCCTTCCAGTACTTATTAGCTGCCGAATACTACAGAGGAAATTATTTTCTTTTTGGATTTTTTTTTCTGTCCACAGTGCTCTCTGCTGACACCTCTGTCCGTTTTAGGTACTGTCCAGAGCAGCATATGTTTGTTATCGGGATTTTTTCCTCCTGCTCTGGACAGTTCCTGACATGGACAAAGATGTCAGAAGAGAGCACAGTGGACAGACAGAAAAGAAATCCAAAAAGAAAAGAATTTCCTCTGTAGTATACAGCTGCTAATAAGTACTGGAAGGATTAAGATTTTTTTAATAGAAGTAATTTACAAATCTGTTTAACTTTCTGGCACCAGTTGATTTAAAAACAAAAAGTTTTCCACCGGAGTACCCCTTTAATCCTTCCAGTACTTATCAGCTGCTGTATGCTCCACAGGAAGTTTTTTCTTTTAGAATGTCATTCCAGTCTGACCACAGTGCTCTCCGCTGAAACCTCTGTCCATGTCAGGAATTGTCCAGAGTAGGATAAAATCCCCATTGAAAACCTATCCTGCTCTGGACAGTTTCTGACACGGACAGAGGTGGCAGCAGAGAGCACTGTGGTCAGACTGAAAAGAAAGTCAAAAAGAAAAGAACTTCCTCTGGAAGTTCTGGAAGGATTAAGATTTTTAAATAGAAGTAGCTAACACATCTGTTTATCTCTCTGACACCAGTTGATAAAAAAAAAAAAAAAATGTTTTCCACAGGAGTACTCCTTTAAATTTAAAGGGTACCTCTCATCAAAAAAACTTTGATATATTGTATATTAATGTATGCAGAATAACTTCACAATTGCATGTTATTAAAAAATATGCTTCTTTCTATTTAATTTTCCACTTTGAAGAAATGACCACTAGGGGTCTCCCTACCAGTCCTGGCAGCAAGCATTTCAGACTCATGCTGGAGTCCTAAACACTACGAGCTGCCAGTCTGCTTTGTTCACAAAGGAGAACACTCAGAGCTGCCAGCCTGCTTTGTTCACAGCCTGTTTGGCTGTGAACAAAGCAGGCTGGCAGCTCTGAGTGTTTAGGACTCCAGCATGAGTCAGAAATGCTTGCTGCCAGGACTGATCAGGAAAAATACAATAGAAAGAAGCATATTTTTCAGTAACATGCTATTGGAAAGTTATTCAACATTTATTAATCTAAAATATATCAAAAGTTTATTTGATGAGAGGTACCCTTTAAATAACCATAAACTGAGAGCCATACAAGCTTCATTACCTGCAGAACAATATTGAAGGACCCTTTTACACTACTATATTAGTAACACGTCAGAATATCATTTTTGGCATCTAAATCGAGAGATACACTATGATGACCCTACACGTTTCACAATTGTTACATTTTCTACAGGTTTTGGGTATTCATGAAAATATTTCCCATGAACATCACGGACAAGATGGGGAACTTTACTTAGAGGAGAAGCAATATTTGTGGAAAATATTGGCAATGATCGGAGGCATCCATGGGTTCTTCCTCATCAACAAAATTTCCTTCCTCATTATTTCGTCTACGAGACAGGTGGGGGACGTTTGTATTCTTATTACTTGTTATCTGCATTTATTATTCCATGCATACTGTAGGCTTTCTCTCTATTGGGGAATGGGGTTATTGTGGGGCCCTTTAAAAGGTGGTCTGAACTTACACTGTCCATCGTGCTTTTTTAACTTGCAAAGTGCTTCCTCCTATACACAACAAGAGAGTAATTTCACCTGTCCCACCAAGAAAAGAGTAAAAAAGTAAAGATCTTGTTGCATTAGGCTGTTCTAGCTTTGAGTGGTGTTAAGGGGTACTCCGGAGTAAAATAAAATAATATTTCCAAATCAACAGGTGCAGGAAAATACTTCTATTCAAAAATGTAATCCTTCCAGTACTTATCAGAAGCTGTATGCTCCACAGGAAGTTGTGTAGTTCTTTTCTGTCTGACCACAGTGCTCTCTGCTGACACCTCTGTCCATGTCAGGAACTGTCCAGAGCAGGATAGGTTTTCTATGGAGATTTGCTTCTACTCTGGACAGTTCCTGACACGGACAGAGGTGGCAGCAGAAAGCACTGTGGTCAGACTGGAGAGAACTACACAACTTCCTCTGGAACATAAAGCAGCTGATCAGTACTGGAAGGATTAAGCTTTTTAAATATAGGTAATTTACAAATCTGTGTAACTATCTGCCACCAGTTTTCCCCTCTGTAGTACCCCTTTAATTGCTAGCTCGATTAAGCAATAGCATCACCTATAAAGACCACAACAACATAATTTCTTAAAATAAATTACCTATTAACAGATGTGAAATTTAATTTCTGGGAGCGGGCATAAGAGACAGTCTGAGAAGGACAACCTGAATAGATTGATGGCACCCATGTAGGACGTATGATCCCTCTCACCCAATCATTCTAGGGTGTGATCAGAGTCGTTAGTTGAAGTCTATGGGCCACAATGCAAAATATGAATTAGGGTCCCCCACCTACCATGTGCTGTTCATAATACTGATGTCATATGTGAAAGAGGGGCCTTTGGGCTTCCTCTGGCACCAGGGACAGGTGTCAACTGCCCCATCTATAGCAGTGGTTTTTGAATTGTGCAACTCCAGATGTTGCAAAACTACAATGCCCAGCATTCTCGGACAGCTGTTGGCTGTCTGGGCATACTGGGAGTTGTAGTTTTGCAAGAGCTGGAGATTTACAGTTTGGAGACCTAGGATCTATAGGTATGTCCATCTATATGAATATGCATCTGTGAAGTAGAGTTGGCAAGTAGGTCCATAGGCACCCTCTAACCTACTGTTAGGCTATGTTCACAGGCAGGGCTTGACTGGCCTACCAAAAATTCCCGGTAGGCCGACTTCCTTGTGGGCCGACAGTGTCTGAAGCACAGTCTGCCTGAGTCCCGACAAGCAGGGCCAGCGTTAGGGTATGGAAAACTAGGTAATTGCCCAGGGCCCCTGTCCTCCAGAGGGCCCCCTGCAGCTGCTATAGTGTTTGTAGCTGGGGGAAGCAGTGTAGCCCTGCAGCCAGCAGCATCCAGGATTGAGCCTCACTGCAGAGTTCATTTACAAAGCGCTGGCAGTAAGAGGTTCCTTTAACACCCCCCCCCCCTCCTCCTTTCCTCATCTGGAAGACAGTCTGCAGGCACCAGGAGGCTTGAATATCTAGCAGCTAACTAAAGTATTTAATGCACCCAGCCAGCCTTCAATAAAAGTAAGTATAAGTTATATTTAATGTGCAGATGTACATGTGTGATGTAAACAGTTTCTGTTACATGTATTCCAGTATAGTGTGCTGTACGTGTGTGTAATGCAGGTATGTATATACACATGTATGATATATGTGTGAGTGAGTATGTATGTGTTGTATGTATGTGTGTGTAAATGTATAGTTTTTTTAATATATGTGATATAAAGTGGTGCATCTGTCACTATCTGTCACTAGGTCTATCTAAGGCCCAACCCTAGTGCAGCAAATATTGCAGCAGTGGCAAAATCTCATGGCGCTAACATTTGATATATATATATTTGATATATATATATATATATATATATATATATATATATATATATGCCATTATTAATGTTTCCCAACCAGGGTGCCTCCAGCTGTATAGGCTGTTCTGGTATGCTGGGATTCGTAGTTTTACAATAGCTGGGAGCATCCTGATTGGGAAACACTGATTTATGAATGTGTGTATATATCAATGTTTCGCAACCAGGGTGCCTCCAGCTGCTGAGAGTTGTAGTTTTGCATCAGCTGGATACTCTCTGGTTGGGAAATATACATATATATATATATATATATATATATATTATTTTTTTTCTTTCCTATGATATATACACACACGCACAGTAGTGTATTTCAGGGGGTGTAATCCAAACTTTTCTCTCCGGTGTGTCCAACCATCTGGCGTCAAAATTAAGACGCTGAATGATTGTGAACGAGATCAGTTCAAGCATCAGTTTCCCTCCAGTGCACGCCTGATATATGTAATTTAAAGGAGACAGATGTGTGGAGGGTGGAGAATTAATTCACAAACTTATAGGCAACCCAAAAAAAAACAAAGTACCGAAGTAGCGTTGTCAAGAGGCAAATGGGCACTAAGAGAAAAAAGCTGTGCCGGGGGTTCTTATCACCTCCTTCATGAGGTCACAGGAAGCTATATTTAGAATGGTCACCAATGAGGTTTGTCCCACTATGATTGATTGGCCACTAAACATGGCCAGAAAAGGCAGCCTATCAACAACAAAATATACAATCTGCCAATCCAGGTTGCTTAGTTGCCCATAGCAACCAATCAGCTCACTTCTTTTCTTTCTGAAAAGTCTGACTGTTTTGCTTACTACTATAAACTATTGGGATTGAGCACCAGTCTGTATGCAGGAACCTGCAAAGTCGTTAAAAGGTGTTTGCTGTCCGTGCGTCAGTTAAACAAGTCCCTGGTGGTAGTGTTGGACTTTGTAGTGCTGACCACTGTGCCTTCCGTTGTCTCCCTATACACTGCTAGGGAAAGACGTGTTAATTAATCCGGCTGGACAGGGAGCAGCCAACAGGACCCGTCTATGTGACTATTTACACGCATTCTGATGGCATTTTTAAACTATGATTACTCTGAAACAACCGGACGTCTCAATGTAATTCATAGTGTCCCGGAATCGCAATGCCTGCACCAGTTTTATACTGCCCAAATCGTGATCACAGGTTCCCTTTAAACCCTGCATGCCCATGCTGTAATTATGATGTCTCTGACCTAAGTCTGGTCCGAGGTGTTTATTTGTATTCATTGGGATAAGTGGGTTAGTGTTAGCGTTGTACTAGCTGTGCGAAATATAACTGGAAAAATTGTGAAAAAAAAACATGTTTAAACAGCCACATTTCAAAAACTGAAAACTTGTTGTGGTCATTTAAAAAATTCTGACTCCTAGATTCAAAACAAATTTGTTAAAGGGGGACTCCAGTATTTTAACCCTATGTAATATCTACTACAGGAGGACAGAGAGTAAAACAAAGAAACCCCTCTCTTAAATTCCCCACTCCTGCACTGCCGCAGAAATGACGTAATTCTGTTCCTGGTATTTGGCACTTCCGGGTCAGGTGACATCACACTGCCAGCCATCCAATCAGCGGCTGAGGCTGGGCATGGCCCGTAATTAAGTGAGCAGCCATGTAACATCACGTCACCTAACCCAGGAGTGCTGGACACCAGGAACTGAGTTCCATGAATCTGATGGCAGCGCAAGAGCAAGGAAGAGCGGATTTTCTTACTGTCTTCCTTCCTAATCCTTGTTGGGGAGGAAAATAAACAAAGGAGGAAGCTTTTGACTTCATATCCCGTCCTCATATATTGTTGTCATATCCCAACCCCATATCCCATCCACATATCCCGTCCTCCTATCCCAGCCTCCTATCCCGTCCTCCTATCTTGACCTCCTATCTCGACCTCCTATCCCTTCCTCCTATTCCTTCCTTTCTATCTTTACCTCCTATCCTGTCCTCCTATCCCGTCCTCCTATCTCGACCTCCTATCTTGACCTTCTATCTCGAGCTCCTATCCCGACCTCCTATCCCATCCTCATATCCCGTCCTTCTATCTCGACCTCCTATCCCTTACTCCTATCCCGTCCTCCTATCTCGACCTCCCATCTCGACCTCCTATCCCGACCTCCTATCCCGTCCTCCTATCTCGACCTCCTATCCCGTCTTCCTATCCCGTCCTCCTATGTCGACCTCCTATCTCGACCTTCCATCTCGATCTCCTATCCCATCCTCCTATCCCAGCCCTTCTATCTTGACCTCCTATCCCATCCTCCTATCCCGACCTCCTATCCCGTCCTCCTATCTCGACCTCATATCCCGACCTCATATCCCTTCCTCAAATCCCATCCTCCTATTTAGATCTCCTATGTCAACCTCCTATGTCAACCTCCTACCCTGTCCTCCTTTCCCGTCCTCATATCTCGACCTCCTATCTCGACCTCCTATCCCGACCTCCTATCCCGTCCTCCTATCCCGTCCTCCTTTCCCGTCCTCATATCTCGACCTCCTATCCCGACCTCCTATCCTGTCCTTCTATCCCGTCCTCCTTTCCCGTCCTCATATCTCGACCTCCTAACTCAACCTCCTATCCCGACCCGTAATATGTGTACCAGGTATTGAAACATCTCCAGCCTTACTGAAGTTATGTGGGAACATACATTTCCCATTGATTTGCATGGGACTTTAAACAAAAACCCTAACCCTCACAAATGGGGGTAGTTAAGGGTTAAATTAACTATCCTATATTTTAAGTGGACATATAAGTAACATGTGACCAAGTATTATCGAAATATCTCCAGCCGTTTGGAAGTTATGCAGTAACATATATTTCCCATAAACTTGTATGGGACTTTAAACATAAACCCTGACCCTGGAAAATAGGGGTGAGTAAGGGTTAAATCACCTATCCAATGTTTGTTGTTAACATATAAGTAACACGTGTGCTAAGTTTCATGTTAATATCTTTAGCCGTTTGGACGTGATGCTGGAACATACACACACACATACATACATACATACACACACACATACATGCACACATACACACATACATACATACACACATACACACACACACATACATACACACACACATACATGCACACATACATACACACATACATACATACACACACATACATACATACACACATACATACACACATACAAACATACATACATACACACACACATACATGCACACATACACATATACATACATACACATATACACACACATACATGCACACATACACACATACATACATACATATATACATACATACACACACATACATACACACATACATACACACATACATACATACATACATACACACATACACACACAAATACATACATACACACATGCATACATACATACATACACACACAAACATACATACATACACACATACATACATACATACATACACACATACACACACAAATACATACATACACACATACATACATACACACATTGCGTTTTATATACATAGATTAATACCACATTTCTGTCTGATAACACAACTGTCTAACACCACAACATAGTTCTCTTTTTGGGCCTGGCAAATAAAATGCCAGGCTTCCCAGTCCCTTCCCTGCACCCAGTGACTGCCACAATGACACAATGCTGTGGGGCTGGTATGCTAATTTTTCCAGGATTGGTTGTTAGCCCCAGTCCGATCCTGTTCACAAGACAGACTTTCTGAGTGGAATTCCGAATGAAAATGCTGAAACTGCTGGGACTCTGCTGCACTGTGCATACAGCGGAATTTTCACAGCAGATGGTTCTGCTGTGGAAATCCCAATTCCAGTTTCCGAAATCCCAATTCCAGAATAGACATGTCTATTCTTTTTGCGCATTCTGCTTGGAAATGCATTGGCATCTATGAAACATTTTCGAGTGGTCCGAGCACCCACTGGATCATGTAAATGTGCGGAATATCCACCGTGGACATTCGCAGAGAATCGGCCGCGTGAACATGGCCTTATGGTGACCTTATATATTAACACAGCTGTCTGGTTACACATTCTCTTTTGCCTATACCCTAGTTGTTGAAAGGGTCATCCTCCTCTAGGCATCTTATACCCCAACTAAAGGAAAGGGATAACATGTCTGATTGCAGGGGTGTGTGTGTGTGTGTGTATGTGTGTTTGGGGGTCTTAGCAGCTCAGAGTCAAAAATCCCTATGGCGCTGCCTTGATACTCCTCAGCATGAGTCAAACAATGTGACTTTGTTTTTATGTTGTGGTTTACAGGATCTGCACCAGTAAATGTATTTTTAGTTTACATAACTTACAATAATACACTTGAGCTCATTTAAGGATTACAGAGGAATTATTTATTTTGCTGTTCCATTTTGTTAGATTTCCAAAGCTGTTCTGTGTCGCAATCACTTCTATAGAAAAATCTTAAGCCTTCTGTGGTGGCTTGATGCGGAACACTCTTGTCCACCTGCCCTGTCAGGTGGATGTCACTTTAAGGTGTCTGCTCTGGCTCACAGGTCCAGGTGAATGTATAGGGAATCACATATGCATTTTGCTCAATCAGGACCTTCAGCCCTTCTTCACCCAGGTCTGTCTAGACGGGGAGTAGTTAGTTAGTTAGTAGAGTAGTGTAGAGGAAAGTGAGTGGGGGTCCAGTCCAGACCTCTGCTGTGTGACCTGTACCTCACCACATGAGGACAGGCCAAAAAGACCCAATTTTAAAGATTTCTGTTCCTGAGCGACATTACCCTTCACCAGGATCCCGCCAAACAGGTCATCAATCCTGCCAAGTCTAAAGCTTTATGGAGAACAGGGGCCCCATAGCCAAACTACAGATAAAGTGAGTGAAGATCCTCCAGCCACTCCTGTGCATACAAGTCCATCCTGGCGGTAAACACCTACTTTGGATTCCCCACAGTGAAGTAGCGAATGGCAGTGATAGTCAGCTCCCAAGTCAAGTCTACCGCAGTCAAGTCTTAGTCAGTCCAATCTAGACACATCAAGGCTACCTAGTGAAGTCAGTCCAAGTCAAGCTCAGACAAGTCTAAATCACAATTCAGTCATGAAAGCAACTGTGGTTTCCCTCTACATCCATCAGCCAAAATGCAAAACACTTTAAGTACTTATCAGCTGCTGTATGCTCCAGAGGAAGTTGTGCAGTTCTTTTCAGTCTGACCACAGAGCTCTCTGCTGACCCCTCTGTCCATGTCAGGAACTGTCCAGAGTAGGAGAAAATCCCCATAGCAAACTTCTCCTGCTCTGGACAGTTCCTGACATGGATTGTTACTGTGACCTTATATATAAACACATCTGTCTGGTTACACCTTCTCTTTTGTCTATACCCTAGTTATTAATAAGATTTTCTCTTTATGTTTGCAATAGAGTCTAAAATCCCTATGGCGCTGCCTTGATAATATCCAGCATAAGTCGAAGAATGTAACTTTGTTTTGTCGTCATCCTTTCCAGTATCTGCTCCAGTAATGTGCTAGGTTTAAGTGTATTTTCAATTACATAACTTTACAATAATACACTTGAGCTTATTTAGAGATTACAGAGGAATAATTTTGCTGTCCCCTTTCGTTGGGTTTCCAGAGCCGTTCCGTGTCACTTAACAGCCCAACTAAGGAGCATACTTAGCTCTATGTTATATTAACTTACGCAGTATGAGGTCTCTCAGCGCTTCTAAACAAGACGTGATTGATGACAGGATTCTAGAATGCTTTGTTCTGAGCTTCCTGTAACCTAGAATGCAGTAAACAAACGTGAATTATCATAATGTAGCGCTGCCTTTTTGGATCCGATTCATGTTCTTATCTTAAAGGAGCACTGTATGTGCAAAATACACACAAAAAATGGTTGTCCATATACCATTGAGCAGAAACCAATGGATGGTCTTCAAACTAAAAAAAAAAGAGTTGTTCTATTCTTTGCAATGATAACTGTAGGAAAGATATAGAAAAAAATTCTTCTATATGTCTCAGGAGATCAGCCACTTTAGTCTGCCTACCACCCCCAACCTCCGCCCTGTTAAATTTGGCTGCAGAAGGAATAGGAAATCGGCAACACCGAACCACGTCTCTTTAACTATGCGGTCCCCTATTTGTATCCTGTTCTCCAAAACTACAGGGTGGGCCATTTATATGGATACACCTTAATAAAATGGGAATGGTTGGTGATATTAACTTCCTGTTTGTGGCACATTAGTATATGTGAGGGGGAAACTTTTCAAGACGGGTGGTGACCATGGCGGCCATTTTGAAGTTGGCCATTTAGAATCCAACTTTTGTTTTTTCAATAGGAAGAGGGTCATGTGACACATCAAACTTATTGGGAATTTCACAAGAAAAACAATGATGTTCTTGGTTTTAACGTAACTTTATTCTTTCATGAGTTATTTACAAGTTTCTGACCACTTATAAAATGTGTTCAATGTGCTGCCCATTGTGTTGGATTGTCAATGCAACCCTCTTCTCCCACTCTCCACACACTGATAGCAACACCGCAGGAGAAATGCTAGCACAGGCTTCCAGTATCCGTAGTTCCAGGTGCTGCATATCTCGTATCTTCATAGCATAGACAATTGCCTTCAGATGACCCCAGTTTCCAGGAAACTGTTCATCTAGGAATGCTCGGACCTGACACCCATAATGTGGTGGCGCACCATCTTGCTGGAAAAACTCAGGGAACATGCCAGCTTCAGTGCATAAAGAGGGAAGCACATCATCATGTAGCAATTTCAGTGGCATTGCTAGGGTTGGTGTCACCCGGTGCGGTAGAAATTGGTGTCACCCCATACCTCGTCCCCCCCCCCCCCCCTCAGTAAGTTTTTAGCCTGTTGTGACAGACACCACTGGTGTAGCGCATTGTGAGAAATTCCAGTATAATAATCAGATATACCAGTTGCCACAGAATGGGAAAGTGTTAAAGAAGTTTTCACCATTTAAATGTACAGCTCCCTGAATTACTTAAAGGGGTACTCCACTGGAAAACATTTACTTTTATATCAACTGGTGTCAGAAAGTTAAACAGATTTTTAAATTACTTCTATTTAAAATCTTAATCCTTACATTACTTATAAGCTGTTGTATTCTCCACAGGAAGTTGTGTAGTTCTTTCCAGTCTGTCCACTGCTCTGTCTGTCCATGTTAGGAACTGTCCAGAGCAGGATAGGTTTGCAATGGGGATTTGCTCCTACTATGCACAGAGCACTGTGGTTAGACAGAAAAGAAATTAAAAAAGAAAAGAACTTCCTGTGAATCGCTTATACAGCAGCTAATAAGTACAGGAAGGATTAAGATTTTTAAATATAAGTAATTTACAAATCTTTTCAACTTTGTAGCACCAGTTGATTAAAAAAATGTTTTCCAGTAGAGTACCCCTTTATGCAGTGGTAAGGTTATGCTGGGAGTTGTAGTTTCACTCACCATAACTGTAGCACTTACAAGTGACTACAGCTCTGATAGGACATAGTGAGGAGAATGTACAATGATATCAGTGACTACAGGTGATGTCTTCTCTATAGTGAGGAGAATACACAATGATATCAGTGACTACAGGTGACGTCTTCTCTATAGTGAGGAGAATGTACAATCATATCAGTGACTACAGGTGACGTCTTCTCTATAGTGAGGAGAATGTACAATCATATCAGTGACTACAGGTGACGTCTTCTCTATAGTGAGGAGAATACACAATCATATCAGTGACTACAGGTGACGTCTTCTCGCCTTTCCTTATCTAATTCAGATGGTACATACCGCCTGGTCCAGCTAAAACTTCTGTCTGTAGAATGTGACGCCCAGACGTCTCCTCACTATGTCAGCGCATTATCATCCTCTTTATGAAAACAAGTATTATTATAAACCTGCCAGACACTGTATCCTCTAAATATAATACTACTATACACTATACTCTGATTATAAACCTTACATACACCATACCCACTGAATATAATACTACCACACACTGTACATTCTGAATATAATACCAACACATACTGTACACTCTGAATATAAATCTGCCACATACTGTACACTCTGAATATAAATCTGCCACATACTGTACCCCTGAATATAATACCTGCCCCACACTGTACCCTCTGAATATAATACTACCACATACTGTACCCTCTGAATATAAATCTGCCACATACTGTACCCTCTGAATATAAATCTGGGGGTGTTGCTAGTAGTGTTGAGCGGCATAGGCCATATTCGAATTCGCGAATATTCGCGAATATATGGACGAATATTCGTATATATTCGCGAATATTCGCATATTCGTTATATTCTCGTTTTATTTTCGCATACGCGAAGATTCGCGTATACGAAAATTAAAATATGTGAAAATTCGCATACACAAAATTAGCACGTGCGAACATTCGCATATGCGAAAATTAGCATATGCTAATTTTCGCATATTTGAATTTTTGCACGCCAGTCTCACACAGTAGTATTACAGCCTTCTTTACACCACACAAGCTGGAAGCAGAGAGGGGTGATCACTGTGATGTGTACTGTGAAGAAAAAAACAACAAAAAAAAACGAATATTCGTAATTACGAATATATAGCGCTATATTCGCGAAATTCGCGAATTCGCGAATATGCGATATTCGCGAATAATATTCGAATTGCGAATATTCGCGAGCAACACTAGTTGCTAGTGGATGATGGGGGTGCTAGTACTGGGGGTGTTGCTGGAAGATGATGAGGGTGCTACTGGCCATCCCCCCTGGCAGTATCACCACCATCATCCATCGGCAGGATCATCCTCCTGGCAGGAGCACCCCCATCATCCACCATCAGGATCTGCTGACGGAGGTGATGCTGCTGGGGGGGTTTGCTGGTGGATGATGAGGGTGCTACTGCCAGGGGGGGAGCATTAGGTAGGCAGCAGTTCCCCCACTTAAGGTAGGTAGCAGTTCCCCCACATTAGGTAGGTAGTAATTTCCCCACATTAGGTAGCACAGATTCCCCACATTAGGTAGCACAGATTCCACACATTAGGTAGCAGTTTCCCCACATTAGGTAGCACAGATTCCCCACATTAGGTAGCAGTTTTCCCACATTATGTAGCAGCTTTCGCACATTAGGTAGCAGTTTCCCCACATTAGGTAGCAGATTCCCCACATTTCGTATTCGTTTCCCCCCATTAGGCCGCAGGTTCCCTTGCATGTTCCCCACAATAGGTCAAAGTCTCCCCACTTTAGATCGCTGGTTCAAACAACCCCCCCCCCCTCCCCCCGCACAAAAAAAAACACATACACACAACACAGTCAGAGAGACACATACACAGTCAGAGAGACAAACACTCACAGACAGAGAGACACACACACAGACAGAGTCACACACAGTCACACACACACAGAGTCACACGCAGTCACACACACAGAGTCACATACAGACAGAGAGTCACTCACAGACAGAGAGTCACACACAGACAGAGAGTCACACACAGACAGAGATAGCGACAGACACACACACAAACACACACACACTCACAGACAGAGACACACACACACAGAGAAAGTCACACACACACAGTCACACACACAGAGTCACACACAGACAGTCACACACAGTCACACACACAGAGAGTCACACACAGTCACACACACAGAGAGTCACACACACAGAGAGTCACACACACACACACACAGACAGAGACACACAAACAGAGATAGAGTGAGACAGACACACACTCACTCACCCATCCAGCGCAGCGCTCCTTCTCTTCGGGCGCTCTGCGAGTGACATCACATCCTCCTGCGCGGCCATGCGGAGACACGTCAGGCCGGCGCAACAGAAGACGTGGGGGCGCAGGCCGGTTCACTGTGCAGGTGACGGGGGGATGGTCCTACTAATACGGAGAGACAGCGCAAGTGAGGACGGGCAGGGGTGCTGCTAGTACGGAGACAGCACAACTGAGGACCGGGGGCGTACCTGGTGTCACCCCATCAGGATGGTGTCACCCGGTGCGGGCCGCACCTCCCGCGCCCGGGTCGCAACGCCACTGAGCAATTTCACATATCCAGTGGCCTTGAGGTTTCCATTGATGAAGCATGGCCCCACTATCTTTGTACCCAATATACCACACCATACCATCAATTTTTGTGTTCCAACAGTCTTGGAGGGATCTATCCAATGTGGGTTAGTGTCAGACCAATAGCGGTGGTTTTGTTTGTTAACTTCACCAGTCACATAAAAGTTTGCCTCATCACTGAACAAAATCTTCTGCGTAAACTGAGGATCCTGTTCCAATTTTTGTCATGCCCATTCTGCAGCACCTGAAACCACGGATACTGGAAGCCTGTGCTAGCATTTCTCCTGCGGTGTATATAGTAGTATATAGCAGTGTATACGGTTACTGGAAGCCTGTACTAGCATTTCTCCTGCGGTGTTGCTATCAGTGTGTGAATAGTGGGAGAAGAGGGTTGCATTGACAATCCAACACAATGTGCAGCACTTTGAACACATTTTATAAGTGGTCAGAAACTTGTAAATAACTCAAGAAAGAATAAAGTTACATTAAAACCAAGCACATCATTGTTTTTCTTGTGAAATTTCCAATAAGTTTGATGTGTGTCATGACCCTCTTCCTATTGAAAAAAAAAAATTGGATTCAAAATGGCCGACTTCAAAATGTCCGCCATGGTCACCACCCATCTTGAAAGTTCCCCCCCTCACATATACTAATGTGCCACAAATAGGAAGTTAATATCACCAACCATTCTCATTTAATTAAGGTGTATCCATATAAATGGCCCACCCTGTATAAGGCATAAGGTGAACAAATATTACAAACAATGCAGATTCCTAAATGAGTTGTCTCACAAAGACCACCTCTTTTTCAACACAAGCCAACCCAATGATAACCTGATCTCAGTGGGTTGGGCTTCTCTAATCCCTTCCTTCCATCCCATGATTAGCTGTAAAAGCCAAAGGAAAGCTATCAATCAGTGGACAGCGACGCTGGAAGTGGCAAGAAAGAATATGTAAATCTGCTCTAACACCCCTTTTTCTAAGTGATTTTCCCATTAAAATCTGTGTTTTTTTTTCATATTCAAAGGATAAGTTGAGAAATGCAAATCATATAAAGCAACAATAGATACGGCAAGCACAGCTTCACATTAGCTTCATTTAGTAGATTGAGGAAGGAAAAGGGAGGAGATAGGAGGGGAAGGGGGTGTTTCACTCCAACTAGGCATCTTGGAAACTGACTGGGAATGTATGCAAATCCAAAGATCTCTTCAGAAGCAGAGAATACCCATCTGCAGACAGCTGTTAAAGTATAATTGCCCCTCATCAGTACAGGGTAGGGTGTCGGAGACTTATAGGTCATTTACGTTTCACTGGAAATCATGGTAAGAAACAACATGCAAAGCTGCTCTCACACTACTTTTTAAAATAGTTTTCCATTTAAAAATCAGTGTATCATTTAAACTAGGAGTCTTGGGGAAACTGACAGGGAATGTATGCCAAGCCAGAGATCTCATCAAATGGAAAAAAATACTGGCTGCAGACAGCTGTTACAGGATTATTGCCCCTCATCAGTACAGAAAAGGGTGCTGTCAAATGCGGGGCCTACCATTGTAGGGCTAAAGGGGTATTATTTCTCCAATTATTAGCTATAGGTCGTGTGTCCTTTGATGCCTGTCGTTTAGATGGCGTAGTTCCCTTATTTACACTTCTGCACATGCGCTAACTCACCATAGGTTGAGCGATGCCCATATCTATAATGGCAGAGTTTGCATTCTGTATCTGTAAGCGCATGCGTAAGTCTGGACAATGACACGCATCACATGTGACCAGTTTTCTCATATGCTGATTGGTTTAATGAAAAACGATGGGTAGGGCTTTCACGGACTGAGCTTCCGGAACGCCAAGAGGCCCGTACACGCTGCTACATATGTTTACAAGTAATGTATAACTACTGTATTTTATTAATTGGCTCCTCTGGTTGTTATTGTTTTTAAAGTCACGGATTTTAAGTGTGTGACAATGTATTTCACTGAATCTAGATTGCTGATGTTGAGCATACACTGAATGTATAGTCACACTACTCTGTACAATATTTTTATACTGTACCTTAATTGCACTGATTGCACTTTATTATTTCACTAATTGATTGAGGAGTCACATTGCTGCTGTGTATAAATTGCACCTCAGTTCTGTTGTGAGTTGTTTGAAAAAGATCCTGGAGAGGATCAAAACGTTGCTGCCTTTTCACATTTTTTGATGGAGTAAACACGCTATGGAGTTCTGCAATGGACTCTATATATATATATATATCACACAAGAAAACGTCCGGCACTCAGGAAGTTGCAGATAAAACTTATAAATGGCCTTATTCACACGCTGTAAGGCAGGACACAATCTGATGCATTTCGCACGCTCAGGTGCTTACGACTAAGCACCTGAGCGTGCGAAACGCGTCAGATTGTGTCCTGCCTTACAGCGTGTGAATAAAGCCATTTATAAGTTTTATCTGCAACTTCCTGAGTGCCAGACGTTTTCTTGTGTGACTTCTATTGAGCCGGGAACGGTACCGGTGTCCGCAGCACGAGGACGTGCAGTAAACGCAGGAGTGGTGAGCAGCCTTACCTTGTCTGCACACATATATATATATATATATATATATATATATAAACAGTCAGGTACATAAATATTGGGACATCAACATAATTCTAACATTTTTGGCTCTATATACCGCCACAATGGATTTGAAATGAAACAAACAAGATGAACTTTAACTGCAGATTGTCAGCTTTAATTTGAGGATATTTACATCCAAATCAGGTGAACGGTGTAGGAATTACAACAGTTCGCATATGTGCCTACCACTTGTTAAGGGACCAAAAGTAATGGAACAATTGGCTTCTCAGCTGTTCCATGGTCAGGTGTGTGTTATTCCCTCATTCTGCCAATTACAATGAGCAGATAGAAGATCTAGAGTTCATTTCAAGTGTGCTATTTGCATTTGGAATCTGTTGCTGTCAACTCTCAAGATGAGATCCAAGGAGCTGTCACTATCAGTGAAACAAGCCATCATTAGGCTGAAAAAAACTAAACAACCCCATCAGAGAGATAGCCAAAACATTAGACGTGGCCAAAACAACTGTTTGGTACATTCTTAACCCCTTAAGGACCAGGCCATTTTATACCTTAAGGACCGGAGCATTTTTTTGCAATTCTGACCACTGTCACTTTAAACATTAATAACTCTGGAATGCTTTTAGTTATCATTCTGATTCCGAGATTGTTTTTTCGTGACATATTCTACTTTAACTTAATGGTAAAATTTTATGGTAACTTGCATCCTTTCTTGGTGAAAAATCCCAAAATTTGATGAAAAAAATGAAAATTTTGCATTTTTCTAACTTTGAAGCTCTCTGCTTGTAAGGAAAATGGATATTCAAAATATATTTTTTTTGGGTTCACATATACAATATGTCTACTTTATGTTTGCATCATAAAATTTATGAGTTTTTACTTTTGGAAGACACCATAGGGCTTCAAAGTTCAGTAGCCATTTTGAAATTTTTTACAAAATTTTCAAACTCACTATTTTTCAGGGACCAGTTCAGTTTTGAAGTGGATTTGAAGGGTCTTCATATTAGAAATACCCCATAAAAGACCCCATTATAAAAACTACACCCTCTAAAGTATTCAAAAAAACATTCAGTAAGTGTATTAACCCTTTAGGTGTTTCACAGGAATAGCAGCAAAGTGAAGGAGAAAATTCAAAATCTTCTTTTTTTACACTCGCATGTTCTTGTAGACCCAATTTTTGAATTTTTGCAAGGGATAAAAAGGAAAAAATTTTTACTTGTATTTGAAACCCAATTTCTCTCGAGTAAGCACATACCTCATATGTCTATGTTAATTGTTCGGCGGGCGCAGTAGAGGGCTCAGAAGGGAAGGAGCGACAAATGGTTTTTGGGGGGCATGCCGCATTTAGGAAGCCCCTTTGGTGCCAGGACAGCAAAAAAAAAAACACATGGCATACCATTTTGGAAACTAGACCCCTCGGGGAACGTAACAAGGGGTAATGTGAACCTTAATACCCTACAGGTGTTTCACGACTTTTGCATATGTAAAAAAATATATATTTTTTTACCTAAAATGCTTGGTTTCCCAAAATTTTTACAATTTTAAAAAGGGTAATAGCAGAAAATACCCCCCAAAATTTGAAGCCCAATTTCTCCCGATTCAGAAAACACCCCATATGGGTGTGAAAAGTGCTCTGCTGGCGCACTACAGGTCTCAGAAGAGAAGGAGTCACATTTGGCTTTTTGAAAGCGAATTTTGCTCTGGGGGCATGCCGCATTTAGGAAGCCCCTATGGTGCCAGGACAGCAAAAAAAAAACACATGGCATACTATTTTGGAAACTAGACCCCTCGGGAACGTAACAAGGGGTAATTTGAACCTTAATACCCTACAGGTGTTTCACGACTTTTGCATATGTAAAAAAATATATATTTTTTTTACCTAAAATGCTTGTTTTCCCAAAAATTTTACATTTTTTAAAAGGGTAATAGCAGAAAATACCCCCCAAAATTTGAAGCCCAATTTCTCCCGAGTACGGCGATACCCCATATGTGGCCCTAAACTGTTGCCTTGAAATACGACAGGGCTCTAAAGTGAGAGCGCCATGCGCATTTGAGGCCTAAATTAGGGACTTGCATAGGGGTGGACATAGGGGTATTCTACGCCAGTGATTCCCAAACAGGGTGCCTCCAGCTGTTGTAAAACTCCCAGCATGCCTGGACAGTCAACGGCTATCTGGCAATACTGGGAGTAGTTGTTTTGCAACAGCTGGAGGCTCCGTTTTGGAAACAGTGGCGTACCAGACGTTTTTCATTTTTATTGGGGAGGGGGGTTGTATAGGGGTATGTGTATATGTAGTGTTTTTTACTTTTTATTTTATTTTGTGGTAGTGTAGTGTAGTGTTTTTAGGGTACAGTCGCATGGGCGGGGGGTTCACAGTAGTTTCTCGCTGGCAGTTTGAGCTACGGCAGAAAATTTGACGCAGCTCAAACTTGCAGCCGGATACTTACTGTGATCCTCCGCCCATGTGAGTGTACCCTGTACGTTCACATAGGGGGGGGGGAACATCCAGCTGTTGCAAAACTACAACTCCCAGCATGTACGGTCTATCAGTGCATGCTGGGAGTTGTAGTTTTGCAACCGCTGGAGGCTCCGTTCTGGAAACAGTGGCGTACCAGACGTTTTTCATTTTTATTGGGGAGGGGAGGGGGGCTGTGTAGGGGTATGTGTATATGTAGTGTTTTTTACTTTTTATTTTATTGTGTGTTAGTGTAGTGTTTTTAGGGTACAGTCGCACGGGCGGGGGGTTCACAGTAGTTTCTCGCTGGCAGTTTGAGCTGCGGCAGAAATTTTGCCGTACCTCAAACTTGCAGCCGGATACTAACTGTAATCCTCCGCCCATGTGAGTGTACCCTGTACGTTCACATTGGGGGGGGGAACATCCAGCTGTTGCAAAACTACAACTCCCAGCATGTACGGTCTATCAGTGCATGCTGGGAGTTGTAGTTTTGCAACAGCTGGAGGCACACTGGTTGTGAAACACCGAGTTTGGTAACAAACTCAGTGTTTTGCAACCAGTGTGCCTTCAGCTGTTGCAAAAGCTACAACCCCCAGCATGTACGGACAGCGGAAGGGCATGCTGGGTGTTGTAGTTATGCAACAGCTGGAGGCATACTACTTTGGCTGGGGATGCTGGGGATTGTAGTTATGCAACAGCTGGAGACACACTGGTTTACTACTTAACTCAGTGTGCCTTCAGCTGTTGCAAAACTACAACTCTCAGCAGTCACCGACAGCCAACGGGCATGCTGGGAGTTGTAGTTATGCAACCACCAGATGCACCACTACAACTCCCAGCATGCACTTTAGCTGATTGTGCAAGCTGGGAGTTGTAGTTACACAACAGCTGAAGGTACACTTTTCCATAGAAAGAATGTGCCTCCAGCTGTTGCAAAACTACAAGTCCCAGCATGCCCATAAGGGCATGCTGGGAGTTGTGGTGGTCTGCCTCCTGCTGTTGCATAACTACAGCTCCCAGCATGCCCTTTTTGCATGCTGGGAGCTGTTGCTAAGCAACAGCAGGAGGCTGTCACTCACCTCCAACGATCCTCGCCGCACAGGTCAGTCCCTCATCGTCTCCGCCGCCGCCGCTGCTCCTGGGGCCCCGATCCCAACAGGGACGCCGGGGATCGGGGTCCCCAGCACCGGGGGTCGTCTTCCCGCACCCGCTCACGTCCTCCGGAAGAGGGGCGGAGCGGGTTGCGGGAGTGACACCCGCAGCAGGCGCCCTGATTGGTCGGCCGGTAATCCGGCCGACGAATCAGGGCGATCGTGAGGTGGCACCAGTGCCACCTCACCCCTGCTGGCTCTGGCTGATCGGGGCCGTCTCTGACGGCCCCGATCAGCCAATAATTCCGGGTCACCGGGTCACTGGAGACCCGATTGACCCGGAATCCGCCGCAGATCGCTGGACTGAATTGTCCAGCGATCTGCGGCCATCGCCGACATGGGGGGTCATAATGACCCCCCTGGGCGATATGCCCCGATGCCTGCTGAACGATTTCAGCAGGCATCGGGGACCGGCTCCGCTCCAGATGGTTGCGGGGGGCCGGTAAAACACATGACGTTCTCATACGTCATGTGTCCTTAAGGACTCGGAAATGGAGACGTATGAGAACGTCATGTGTCCTTAAGGGGTTAAAAAGAGCTCAGCAACACCAAAAGACCCGGAAGACCAAGGAAAACAACTGCAGAGGATGAGCGAAGAATTCTTTCCCTAGTGAAGAAAACACCCTTCACAACAGTTGGCCAGCTGAAGAACACTCCCCAGGAGGTAGGTGTATGTGTGTCAAAGTCAACAATCAAGAGAAGACTTCTCCAGAGAGAATACAGAGGGTTAACCACAGGATGGAAACCATTGGTGAGCCTCAAAAACAGGAAGGCCAGATTACAGTTTGCCAAACGACATCTAAAAAGCCTTCACAGTTCTGGAACAACATCCTATGGACAGATGACACCTAGATCAACTTGTACCAGAGTGATGGGAAGAGAAGAGTCTGGAGAAGGAAAGGAACATGATCCTAAGCATACACCTCATCAGTGAAGCATGGTGGTGGTAGTGTCATGGCATAGTGGGTATGTATGGCTGCCAATGAAACTGCTTCTCTTGTATTTATTGATGATGTGACTGCTGACAAAAGCAGCAGGATGAATTCTGAAGTGTTTCGGGCAATATTATCTACTCATTCAACAAAATGCTTCAGAACTCATTGGACGGCCCATCACAGTGCAGATGGACAATGACCCAAAGCAAACTGCCAAAGGAAACAAAGAGTTTTTTTTTCAAGGGAAAGAAGTGGAATGTTATGCAATGGCCAAGTCAATGACCTGAATCCGATTGAGCATGCATTTCACTTGCTGAAGACATAACTGAAGGGAAAATGCCCCAAGAACAAGCAGGAACTGAACATAGTTGCAGTAGAGGCAGCAGAGCATCAGCAGGGATGAAACCAAGCAATGTCTGCTGATGTCTATGCGTTCCAGACTTCAAGCTGTAATTAACTGCAAAGCATTTGCAAACAAGTATTAAAAAGTGAAAGTTTGATGATTTTTATCCTGTCCCATTACTTTTGGTCCCTTAACAAGTGGAAGGCACATGTGCAAACTGTTGTAATTCCTACACCGTTCACCTGATTTGGAAGTAAATATCCTCAAAATAAAGCTGACAATCTGCAGTTAAAGCACATCTTGTTTGTTCCATTTCCAATCTTTTGTGGTGGTGTATAGAGCCAAAAATGTTAGAATTGTGTTGATGTTCCAATATTTATGGACCTGACTGTGTGTGTATATATATATATATATATATATATATATATATATATATATAGTATTTACATAATATGTAAAAAATTCTGATCATATATTAATTTTAAGGTCCACTACATTAGACTGCAGATACTAGACAGTGTTATCACTAATAAAACAAATAAAATAGCATGTTATCAAGAAACTCACAATAAAGTAAGGAGGTGCTGGTGCTTCTTCTTCCTTTTTTTATTTTTTTTTATTACAACTGACCAGCCACTTGTATTCTCACAACTTTGTACTTTTTCAGGAACTTATCTGTATACAGGTCCAGTCCCAAATCTTGAACAGAAAGAATAAATAGTAATGTACTGTATTTGAGTAATGGCATCTTGCCAAACTGAAGGGCTGCCAAGGCCATGGTTGTTCAGAAAAGCCATGAGCACTGTCTGGTCCACGTGCCAAGGTGAAGAATAGTTGCTGCCTTGATTGGTTCTTTAAGAACTGGTTGGTATATGGACCACAGCCAAAGTGAGGAAATTGAAGATTATATTGTCTTTTAAAGGGTTATCTGTTTTCATGCATTCCAGATTGGCGCTTGTTAACTCTGTAGCATTGACCCATGTAGTAGGGTCCTAAGTTTTCAGTTTTCCTGCAGTGCCACTGAAGCGTGCCAACGGGAATGAGCAGGTCTGAGGGGGGTCTGGATACTTTTCTGGAAAACTTTAATAATACAGGTTATGGATACTAGATTAATGTGGATAGAACATTGATCCAGGGACTTATTCTGATGCCATATTGGAGTCGGGAAGTAATTTTTTCTCTCATGGGGCAATTTTTATTAACCTCATGTTGGTTTGTTTTGCCTTCTTCTGGATCAACACAGTAGGGTTTTAGATTGGACTCGATGGACTCTGATCTTTTTTCAACCTTGCAGACTATGAGGGGATTTTATCAAACAGTTTAGGCTGCTTTTTTGTCTAAATTTGTCACAGGAAAAGTCACGGGCTGGACTTTTCCTGCGACATTTCATTTAGACTATTTAATTTTTATGACCCTGAAGTAATCTGATTTAGATCACTTTGTGCGAAAAGTCGCAAAAAAGTTGCACGGACCAGATATAGAAGAAATCACAGGGAATTTCAACCCTGCCCTATATCACTCCGTACAACAATTGTATTAATGGGGTACTCCAGCGCTAAGACATCTTATCCCCCATCCAAAGGATAGGGGATAAGATGCCTGATCGCGGGCATCCGCTACTGGAGACCCCCGTGATCTTGCACGCAGCACCCCGTTAGAATCAGTCCCCAGAGCCTCACTGTAAGATGCACAGAGCTTGAGGTCTTCTATTCATCACAGCACTGCAACGATGTGAGGGCAGAAGTGGTCCCCCAGCAAGCTTCAGTGATGTCATGCCTGCTGGGAAACGCCAACTTTCTCTTGCTGGGAGAAGCAAGAAGAAAGATAAGCTACAGAGCTTTTTAAAAATCTCTGAAATCATTTTTTAAGGGTGAGAAGGGTGTTAGGAGTAGTTAGGAAACATAGCTTGAGTTAGTTTAGAAAAGTTTCTTTGGTGACAGGTACTCTATAAGCTTCCCCAAGGGTACCTGAATAAAGTGCCCAGTCGTTCCTATTGTGAGTGTCCTTGGTGGACAAATGAGACCAGAGAGGAGATGCATGTAACAGGTAACCAGTAAACAATTCATCCACATACTGTACACAGAGGCACAGTTTTTTTTTTTTTTTTTTTACAGATTACAGTCTTGATTCTAACAAGATGACAGTAGATGGTACTGGTAACAAAGAGTTAACCCAAGCACTATCAGTGAATGTCCTTAACAACTTCCTGACATGTCCACACCCCTGAGGTCATGTAAAATCAGACTGGGAGGCTCCTGGTGGCAGAAGTGGTCCAAATCCAACCATAGGTCCAATACATTCACAGACAGAAGAGATGTCCCCAAGTTGAGGACTAGGTGACTATTCTGTGTATTAACCATGGTGTCTCGCAGGTACCTATTAAAAGGGTCAAACCTTCACTCAACTAACTTAAGAACAAAGCGTGCTGTTATACTGCACCACCACAGAGAAAACTAAGCAACAAAGGGTCTTCAACTTAATGTCTCATGAAGACCTCCATTTCAAACGCTCTATTTTGGCAAATCCTAGGGGTGGGTTTACTTTTGAAGCTCCTCTATGAGCTTGGGTTCAGAACTGCTGAAAAATAACCATAAAAAATATTCTATTGGACCTGACCTGTCCATGTAACATTTACATTTACTTTACCCGCAATGTACAGTTGAGCAAAAAAGTATTTAGTCAGCCACCAATTGTGCAAGTTCTCCCACTTAAAAAGATAGGTATACCTCAACTATGAGAGACATAATGAGAAATAAAATCCATAAAATCACATTGTCTGTTTTTTAAAGGATTTATTTGCAAATTATGGTGGAAAATAAGTATTTGGTCAATAACAAAAGTTAATCTCAATACTTTGTTATATACCCTTTGTTAGCAATGACAGAGGTCAAATGTTTTCTGTAAGTCTTCACAAGGTTTTCACACACTGTTGCTGGTATTTTGGCCCATTCCTCCATGCAGATCTCCTCTAGAGCAGTGATGTTTTGGGGCTGTCGCTGGGCAACACAGACTTTCAACTCCCTCCAAAGGTTTTCTATGGGGTTGAGATCTGGAGACTGGCTAGGCCACTCCAGGACCTTGAAATGCTTCTTATGAAGCCATTCCTTCGTTGCCCGGGCAGCATGTTTGGAATCATTGTCATGCTGAAAGACCCAGCCACGTTTCATCTTCAATGCTGTTGCTAATGGAAGGAGGTTTTCACTCAAAATATCATGATACATGGCCCTATTCATTCTTTCCTTTACATGGATAAGTCGTCCTGGTCCCTTTGCAGAAAAACTGCCCCAAAGCATGATGTTTCCACCCCCATGCTTCATAGTAGGTATGGTGTTCTTTTGATGCAACTTTCTCCTCCAAACACAATGAGTTGAGTTTTTAACAAAAAGTTCTACTTATGACATTCTCCCAATACTCTTCTGGATCATCCAAATGCTCTTTAGCAAACTTCAGACTTGCCCGGACACGTACTGGCTTAAGCAGGGGAACACGTCTGGAAATGCATGATTTGAGTCCCCGGTGGTGTAGTGTGTCACTTATGGTAACCTTTGTTACCTTGATCCCAGCTCTCTGCAGGTCATTCACTGGGTCCCCCCGTGTGGTTCAGGGATTTCTGCTCACCGTTCTTGCGATCATTTTGACACCAGGGGGTGAGATCTTGCGTGGAGCCTCAGATCGTGGCAGATTATCAGTGGTCTTGTATGTCTTCCATTTTCTAATAATTGCTCCCACAGTTGATTTCTTCACACCAAGCTGCTTGCCTATTGCAGATTCAGTCTTCCCAGCCTGGTGCAGGTCTACAATTTTGTTTCTGGTGTCCTACGCCAGCTCTTTGGTCTTGGCCATAGTGGAGTTTGGAGTGTGACTTCTTGAGGTTGTGGACAGGTGTCTTTTATACTGTTAACAAGTTCAAACAGGTGCCATTAATACAGGTAACAAGTGGAAGACAGAGGAGACTCTTAAAGAAGTAGTTACAGGTCTGTGAGAGCCAGAAATCTTACTTGTTTGTAGGTGACCAAATACTTATTTTATAATTTATAATTATAATTCTTTAAAAATCAGACAATGTGATTTTATGGATTTTTTTTTCTCATTATTTCTCTCTTAGTTGAGGTATACCTATGATGAAAATTACAGGCCTCTCTCATCTTTTTAAGTGGGAGAACTTGCACAATTGGTGGCTGACTAAATACTTTTTTGCCCCACTGTATGACCAGTCACAGCTTTCCCTGTGGATGACAACTGATGGCCAGACATGTGGCAATTGTATTACTGATGTCACAGTAATGCCTTGTCCTTAGTCAATAATGTGACTAGTGGTCATAATACTTCAAGCAACAAAAAAAAAAAATGTATATATTTTATTATTATAATTCATGATCAATTAATCTTGCATCCAATTGAGAAACATAGTTGGCACTTTTCAAGGAACTTGGTGAAACAGCCGTCAATTGACATGTTTTTGTCTACTGTTCCCAGTCAGTGGAGCACTTTATGGCATCTGGTCTGACTCAACTTTAAAAACTTTGCTAGGCATAAACAAGTGTATCCAGTCTGCTCCTCATCAGAAGGACCTGAAGCTGTTTATGTATGGAGTGCAGGAATTTGGGCTTTTGATGTGTAGCTTCTATTTAAAGCCTCCATGATAACTGGCTTACATTGTGGAATGCTCCACCTAATTCTGTCATGCGGCGGAGTGAAGCGGTTCTATCAATCTGATCGGACTATTTTAGAATCGCTCAGAAATAGAAGTGTAATGGAACAAGCTACGGCTTGGAGGACTTCATAGAAAGTGGTGGCTTACACGTAAATGAGGGCTCTTGTGGATTGTTTCAAGCCGAGATTCAAGAATTAAACATTTCTGCACAGTAGAATTCCTGTACTCTGGATTGAGAACAATTTATTTTAAATCAACTGGTGCAAGAAAGTTATACAGATTTGTAAATTACTTCTATTAAAAAATCTTCATCCTTCCTGTACTTATCAGCTGCTGTATACTACAGAGACAGTTCTTTTCTTTTTGAATTATTTTCTGTCTGTCCACGGTGCTCTCTGCTGACACCTATGTCCGTGTCAGGAACTGGCTCTGGACAGAGGTGTCAGCAGAGAGCACTGTGGACAGACAGAAAAAGAAATTCAAAAAGAAAAGAACTTCATCTGTAGTATACAGCAGCTGATAAGTACATGAAGGATTAAGATTTTTTTAATAGAAGTAATATACAAATCTGTTTAACTTTCTGGCACCAATTGATTTAAAATACATTGTATTCCACCAGAGTACCCCTTTAAACCAACACATGCTTAGATAGAAAGCAATCCAGGTTATCATACAACACAGAAACATAGAGGAATTCTTGGGGATGGAGGGCCCATTTCCCTCCTAATGACGTTGCAACGAAACATGTAGAGGGGCACGGATACAATTTCAATAATAGGTTCTGATGTTTGGTGATGAATGGTGGAGACTGCAGATTCAGCTACACTAACCCCTTAAGGACCGAGCCCTTTTTCACCTTAAGGACCGGAGCGTTTTTTGCAATTCTGACCACTGTCACTTTAAACATTAATAACTCTGGAATGCTTTTAGTTATCATTCTGATTCCGAGATTGTTATTTCGTGACATATTCTACTTTAACTTAGTGGTAAAAATGTTATGGTACCTTGCATCCTTTCTTGGTGAAAAGTCCCCAAATTTGATGAAAAAAATGAAAATTTTGCATTTTTCTAACTTTGAAGCTCTCTGCTTGTAAGGAAAATGGATATTCAAAATAAAACATTTTTGGGTTCACATATACAATATGTCTACTTTATGTTTGCATCATAAAATTTATGAGTTTTAACTTTTGGAAGACACCAGAGGGCTTCAAAGTTCAGCAGCAATTTTGAAATTTTTCACAAAATTTTCAAACTCGCTATTTTTCATGGACCAGTTCAGGTTTGAAGTGGATTTGAAGGGTCTTCATATTAGAAATACCCAATAAATGACCCCATTATAAAAACTGCACCCCCCAAAGTATTCAAAATGACATTCAGTAAGTGTATTAACCCTTTAGGTGTTTCACAGGAATAGCAGCAAAGTGAAAGAGAAAATTCAAAATCTTCATTTTTTACACTCACATGTTCTTGTAGACCCAATTTTAGAATTTTTGCAAGGGGTAAAAAGGAGAACATTTTTACTTGTATTTGAAACCCAATTTCTCTCGAGTAAGGATATACCTCATATGTCTATGTTAATTGTTCAGTGGGCGCAGTAGAGGGCTCAGAAGGGAAGGAGCGACAAATGGTTTTTGGGGGGCATGTCACCTTTAGGAAGCCCCTATGGTGCCAGGACAGCAAAAAAACACACATGGCATACCATTTTGGAAACTAGACCCCTCAGGGAACGTAACAAGGGGTAAAGTGAACCTTAATACCCCACAGGTGTTTCACGACTTTTGCATATGTAAAAAGAATAATTTTTTTTTACCTAAAATGCTTGGTTTCCCAAAAATTTTACATTTTTAAAAAGGGTAATAGCAGAAAATACCCCCCAAAATTTGAAGTCCAATTTCTCCCGATTCAGAAAACACCCCATATGGGGGTGAAAAGTGCTCTGCTGGCGCACTACAGGTCTCAGAAGAGAAGGAGTCACATTTGGCTTTTTGAAAGCAAATTTTGCTCTGGGGGCATGCCGCATTTAGAAAGCCCCTATGGTGCGGGGACAGCAAAAAAAAAAAACACATGGCATGCCATTTTGGAAACTAGACCCCTCGGGGAACGTAACAAGGGGTTAAGTGAACCTTTATACCCCACAGGTGTTTCATGACTTTTGTATATGTAAAGAAAAAAATTTTTTTTACCTAAAATGCTTGTTTTCCCAAAATTTTTTAAAAAGGGTAATAGCAGAAAATACCCCCCAAAATTTGAAGCCCAATTTCTCCCGAGTACTGCGATACCCCATATGTGGCCCTAAACTGTTGCCTTGAAATACAACAGGGCTCCAAAGTGAGAGCGCCATACGCATTTGAGGCCTAAATTAGGGATTGCATAGGGGTGGACATAAGGCAATTCTACGCCAGTGATTCCCAAACAGGGGGCCTCCAGCTGTTGTAAAACTCCCAGCATGCCTAGACAGTCAGTGGCTGTCTGGCAATACTGGGGGTAATTGTTTTGCAACAGCTGGAGGCTCCGTTCTGGAAACAGTGGCGTACCAGCCGTTTTTCATTTTTATTGAGGAGGGGGGCTGTGTAGGGGTATGTGTATATGTAGTGTTTTTTACTTTTTATTTTATTTTGTGTTAGTGTAGTGTAGTGTTTTTAGGGTACAGTCGCACGGGCGGGGGTTCACAGTAGTTTCTCGCTGGCAGTTTGAGCTGCAGCAGAAAACTTGCAGTCGGATACTTACTGTAATCCTCCGCCCATGTGAGTGTACCCTGTACGTTCACATTGGGGGGGGGGGGACATCCAGCTGTTGCAAAACTACAACTCCCAGCATGTACGGTCTATCAGTGCATGCTGGGAGTTGTAGTTTTGCAACCGCTGGAGGCTCCGTTTTGGAAACAGTGACGTACCAGCCGTTTTTCATTTTTATTGGGGAGGGGAAGGGGGCTGTGTAAGGATATGTGTATATGTAGTGTTTTTTACTTTTTATTTTATTTTGTGTTAGTGTAGTGTAGTCTTTTTAGGGTACAGTCGCACAGGCGGGGGTTCACAGTAGTTTCTCGCCGGCAGTTTGAGCAGCGGCAGAAAATTTGCTGCAGTTCAAACTTGCAGCCGGATACTTACTGTAATCCTCCGCCCATGTGAGTGTACCCTGTACGCTGGGAGTTGTAGTTTTGCAACAGCTGGAGACATACAGGTTGTGAAACACCGAGTTTGGTAACAAACTCAGTGTTTTGCAACCAGTGTGCCTTCAGCTGTTGCAAAAGCTACAACCCCCAGCATGTACGGACAGCGGAAGGGCATGCTCGTTCATGTAGTTATGCAACAGCTGGAGGCATACTACATTGGCTGGGGATGCTGGGGATTGTAGTTATGCAACAGCTGGAGACACACTGGTTTGCTACTTAACTCAGTGTGCCTTCAGCTGTTGCAAAACTACAACTCTCAGCAGTCACCGACAGCCAACGGGCATGCTGGGAGTTGTAGTTATGCAACCACCAGATGCACCACTACAACTCCCAGCATGCACTTTAGCTGATTGTGCAAGCTGGGAGTTGTAGTTACACAACAGCTGAAGGTACACTTTTCCATAGAAAAAATGTGCCTCCAGCTGTTGCAAAACTACAAGTCCCAGCATGCCCATAAGGGCATGCTGGGAGTTGTGGTGGTCTGCCTCCTGCTGTTGCATAACTACAGCTCCCAGCATGCCCTTTTTGCATGCTGGGAGCTGTTGCTAAGCAACAGCAGGAGGCTGTCACTCACCTCCTGCTGCTGCTCCACGATGCCGCCGCACAAGTCAGTCCCTCGCCGCCGCCGTCGCTCCTGAGGCCCCGATCCCAACAGGGACACCGTGGATCGGGGTCCCCAGCACCCGGGGTGCACGTCCCACACCCGCTCACGTCCTCTGGAAGAGGGGCGGAGCGGGTTGCGGGAGTGACACCCGCAGCAGGCGCCCTGATTGGTCGGCCGGGAAACCGGCCGACGAATCAGGGTGATCGTGAGGTGGCACCAGTGCCACCTCACCCCTGCTGCCTCTGGCTGTTTGGGGCCGTCTCTGACGGCCCCGATCAGCCAGTAATTCCGGGTCATCGGGTCACTGGAGACCAGATTGACCCGGAATCCGCCGCAGATCGCTGGACTGAATTGTCCAGCGATCTGCGTCAATCGCCGACATGGGGGGTCATAATGAACCCCCTGGGCGATATGCCGGGATGCCTGCTGAACAATTTCAACAGGCATCCGGCCCCGGCTCCCCTCCGGCTAGCGGCGGGGGCCGGAAATGCTCAGGGCGTATCCATACGCCCTCGGTCCTTAAGGACTTGGAAAGGGGGGCGTATGGATACGCCCTATGTCCTTAAGGGGCTAATATTGGTCAATTGACCAACAGTAAATTATAAGACAAACAGCTTTTAGTATATAAGAATAAAAGTGAAGCGTTGGGAGGACTATGAGGACTCCCTGACCTCCATTACAGGAGCCTAATCTCTCCCTCTGTATTTCTTCACTGACCACGCATGATTCCCTTCTCTTTCTTCACTTTTATCTATTTCGTTCTGCCTAGTTTTTTTTCCTCCACCTTTCCATACCTTATTTTTCTTTACCCCACTTATTTCTTTTTATGTTTTTTTTTATATATACTTTAGAAATTCTATGCGTCTCATGTAGATCTAGTTGAGATTCCATATGTAATGTCGGTTTCAATTTTACTACAGTATAACTCTCTGTTAGATGTAAGGCCTTATCGGGCTTTTATCCTAAGATGTTAACTACACAACCTTATGTGCCTGACCCTGATGGTTTGCTAACGAGACTGCTCTTGACTTGTTATTGTCTTTCCTATTTTTATATTGTTTGTATCTTAAATATCCTGATGAAAACAATAAATAAAACTGTTATATAAAAAAAGAATAAAAGTGAAGTTTTAGGGGTGGGCATTTAATAAGGGTTTTTACCACGGGCTTTGGCCCGTGGGTTTGGGTATTGTACATTGTGCCCTTACCTACCTGGGGTTACAATTTTGTAATCCCTCAGGATGGTATACAGGCAGGCAGGGACAAGCCTAGAGTCATGGAAGCCTCGTGCTGATTTGTTTTGGGTGCCCCCTGGTGGGCAAGGTTATATAATTAAGACAATCTTATGTCAGCGGCCAAACCCAGGAGCCCACCCTAATGATCCAATCAGGATTCCGCATATGTCTCCTAAATAATAAAGACAAGAGTGAAATAAAGAGCGTAACTGTATGGTGAAAGTGCACTGTACTGTAGTAGTCAGTATAGCACTACTGTTTTGGGTGGGGCCAGAGGCATAGCTTGTAGTTTTTGGGCCCCAGTGCAAAATGTGTAATAGGGCCTCATGTGCACCATTTGCCATTTATAATACTGATGTCTTTTTATGGGGCAGATGTGTCTTGTGGCCCCCTCAGCCACCAATGCAACTGTTCTCTCTGCACCCCTATAGTTAAGGCCCTGGGTGGCACCCTAATCTCCATTTGACCAGGCAAGACTAGTGCCTCAGTTCCGGAAGAAAAAAAATTAACTCTTGGTTGTCACATCCTGTACTCCTCAGCCCCTTTCCACCTGGGAGCCTTGCACCCGCCTGAGTATGGCCCAGCAGCTGGTGGTGTAGTTATGGGGGCTGCAGAGGTAGCAATCATACCTGGCCTCTGGTGCCTTATAGGAGATCTGTAGTGCTCTGAACGTATCCCCTATCCGAAGGATAGGGGATAAGTTATAGATTGCAGGGATCCAAGCTCTGGGGCCCCCCAATCTCCGTACGGGGCCGCGGCAATGTACAGGAAAAAAGGCGTTCCGTCCCCGCATGACACAGCAGCCGACACGCCCCCTCCATGTATCTCTATGGGATTCAAGGAGGGGCGTGCCGGCTGCCACGTCATGCCGGGATGGAATGCCCCCTTTCCTGTACATTGCCGCGGCCCCATACAGGAGATCGTGGGGGGGGGCCCAGCGCTTGGATAGTGGATAAGATGTTTGGATAGGGGATAAGATGTCTAAGGCCGGAATACCCCTTTAACCTTAAACTATCCATTTAAAAGGTATGTACAGCAGTGGCAGAATTGGTGCAGCAATTTCTATGACTGTCTCTTTCGTCTGAATGTATCATGTATGGATCAGATTTTCAGTTCCTTCCATTCCTGTACTATTACACACTTTTCTTACCATTTTGCAATGCTTTGAGCAGGGTCTGTCCCTAGTGAATGGCCACCTGTCACATTCCCACGACCTCCCACTGGATTCCCATTTGAATGACCAGTCAAGGAAAGCCAAATCTACATCTACTATTCAGCTGGTAAGTCCTGAGTTATAAAGGAGCCACCTGAGCCTGGTGTCAGCAAGTGACAGTGATGCTAAAATATATGAAAATGGGAAAAGTAGAAAAAAAATGTAGATAAAAATAAGAAATTTGACAGAAAATCAAGCCTAAGGATTTTTTATATAAAAATTTGAACCATTGCTCCCCATACTTCTTTAAATGATATCACATACTTTTATACTTTTATGTGATGGACAACCTTGGTTACTTTCAGCTATTAAAGAAGTTGTCCAGAAGGTATTGGTCAGGTATGGTAGCTGAGCCTTATTAATATAAATGGAGCTGAGGTGCACTACCATGCACATCCTGTAGATAGAAGAGTGGCGTTGTTAAATTCTCGACAACCCCTTTAATGTATGGTATTTTGGTATTTTAAATCTAATAAATGTTATACCTGTCACATGCTACTTTGTAGAGCAGGGATGTAAATCATTCTCCATAGAAGACAATGTAAACCATAAAGTTTTTTTTTTGCCCCTTCTCACATTACGGATAGATGGGGAAGGGGAGTTCAATAAGGCATCCTACACAGAACAGAAAGGTCCAGCAGAGTAGAGTTCCTTAAAGGGGTACCCCGCCCCTAGACATCTTATCCCCTATCCAAAGGACGCGGGACCCCCGCCGCTGGGGACCCCGTGATCTAGGCTGCGGCACCCCAGACATCCGGTGGGCGGAGCGAACTGGTGATGCAGGGCAGAGGCTCGTGACATCGCGGTCACGCCCCGCTCATGATGTCACAGCCATAGACTTGCATTGAAGGGGTGTGGCCATGACGTTGCAAGCCTCCGGGACTGCACTCGACGCTCTAAAGGAACGTGTGTCGTCGACCTCACTGAGGCCAACGACACGCCCCCCCCCCATACAGCTCTATGGGAGAATCGGGGATGCACGAACGCTGCATCTCCGCCTCTCCCGTAGAGATACATGGCATGGCACAACAGAGCCGAGGTCCCGTACAGGAGATCGCGAGGGGTCCTGGCATTCAGACCCCTTGCGATGAGATAGGGGGTAGGATAAGTGGGGATAGGGGATAAGTGTTATACACCGCAGATCTCCTTTAAAACTTAAAGTGTTATCCAGGAATAGAAAAACAGAGCCAATTTCTTTCAAAAACAGCTCCACATCTGTCTCCAGGTTGTGTGTGGTATTACAACTTGGTTCTATTTACATTAATAGAACTGAGCATCAGAACCACACCCAAGTCCACACAACACTGTTAGATCTGATATGTTTCGGTCATCAATGACCTTAATCATAGATCTAGGACCAAAACATGTCAGATCTAACAGTGTTGCGTGGACTCCTGTAATTTTAAACTTATTTGAGTTTTTTGCATCAACATAAAAGCCCGTGCAACAAAGACATTTAAGGTGAATAAAATATTTGTATCAAACACCTCAAATAGTCATATAATGTCTAATGATTAAAAAATTGATTAACCTATTGATTGTGAGGAGGCAAAGACTTTAAAAAAAAAATCCTACAGTACTCAACACATAAAAATAATAATAAAAATTGTAACTTGCTTTAGTCCACACCCAAATATTCCAACATTTACTTATCTCATTCCAATACTACAAGTAACACTGCTGTTTAAAGTTGTAGTATTTCCTATGCTGCATGCCAAAGCATCCATCACTTCATGTGAACGTAAAGGAAACGCTATACAAATTCCCTTCAACTGAGTACAATGGACTCAGTAGAAATCTATCCTCATATTGCGCCACCTAGTGGCTAGTGCTGGAAATTTTACATTTAGTAGAGCTGACTCTAAGGAAGAACCACATAGATAAGAGGTCTTATACTACACATAATAATAATTAAAAAAATAATAATTAAAGAAACGTATGATATGGAATGTTAAAAGAACACGGTACAATAGCTAATGGCTTTACTCATTTTTTTACATGATTTTTTTTGCTGATAGAAACGGACAAAATGTTTTCATAAACACCTGCAAGCATTAAAGGGGTACTGTGCTCTTAGACAATTTATCCCCTATCCAAAGGGGACCCCCACGTTCTCTGTGCAGCACCCAGCATCTATTTAGAATGCAGGGTGCGGGCAGCGGGGGTCCGTGACATCACAGCCACGCCCCTTGTGACGTCCCACCACGCCCCTCAATGCAAGTCCACGCCCCCCCTCCCATAGACTTGCGTTGAGGAGGCATGGGGTGACGTCACGAGGGGCGTGACCATGACGTCACGACCCCCGCCACCTGCTACAAGCGTTCGGAACAAAATGTTCTAAACGCTGGGGCAGCGGAGTACCCCTTTAAGGATAGACTATGCCATCACTGGTAACAAAAAAATGCTAAAAACTTTTCCTAATTCAACAAATAGGTGTTACATAAATCTATGTAGCTCTGAGATGTCATAGTAGAATACTGTATTGAGCCCAAAAGGTATTTACTATTCAACATGTAAATTCTATGACTTTTATGATCTTTAAATACATTTTACCTGCTTTACTATCATTATTTCATGATTATTTCTATAGAGGAGCCCAGAAGACTGTGAACCTACAGAGGGCGCTATAGCAGATATTGCTCCAGTCAACCTCAGAGTTCGAAAGAAACGTAAGTACAGAAATAACAAAAAAATACTAAGAGACATCACTTCTGTAGCCTTCAAGAAGAAGACCAGTGTGGTGTCCCGGTACCGTATCCTATCCGGTACCTTTTATTGTTGGTCCCCATAGCAAGAGTCCCTAGGACGTTGGGGTCCCAATTGTCTAGTTCACCCCTAGTCACCTCTCATCCAGTTGGTAATTGTCCAGTAACCACTTAGGATTTGGATGTATAAGATTGTATAAATGTAAATAAATAGTTAATTACCTGCCCATAGCGTAGCGGGACCTGTGGGTCACGTGGTCAGGTGAACTCTATGGTATTTCCGCTTGAGGACCTTTGGAGGTCCCTGTGACGTAGTCAATCCCATCACACTGTGTAACAGTGAATGACAGATGTTCGGATCAATCAGATTAGCCCCACCCTCTGCCCATATAAGGGAGTGGCGGCCATGTTCTCGCTCTCTTGTTCCTGTGCAAGCAAGCAAGAAGCATCTGTGCTGCTGAGATCAGTGAGTCTAGGCCTGAACCTTGCGGCGACGGCCGATAACTTCTAATTTCTGAGTGTATCAATCTCCAGGCACTCTGCAGGATCACCGGACCTTATCTATCCCCTAAATCCGGACGGATCTGCAATTCAGAGACTTTTAATATCATTCAAGGTCCGCAACAATTGTCAGTCATTGAGATATATAGAGACTGTTTGCCTGAGACTGTCATTGTTCATTGGATGTACTGCAAGCACTTAAGTAAAGTTTGTTCAAGTACCTTGTGGACCTTCAGTCACTTTATTACATGCACCTATCGTTTCTGGGAAGGGCGGCGATAGGCCGGAGAATTACCTCAGCATACTAGCCCTCAACCTGGCGTCACGAACTATAGGGTTAACATTAACCCCTTATCTACTACAACATCCCAACTACCCTACACCCCCCAAAGCATACCACACCAGCATCAAGTCGCACTTCTAGTATGAGAGGGCAGCAGTAGTGGAGTTTAGTGGACACCCGGGCAGGTTCAGACCTCTTCTACCACCCGGAGAATGGCTCTTAGGTCACCTCAGGAACTTTTATACCTTAGGAACTAGCTCAGGACACTTCACTGGTTAACTCTTCTCCACCTTTACCATCTGTTGCTACCTTGTTCAAGTTGGAACTGCATCTTGTTAAAGAACTGTGTCTCCATTCAATCGAGTAATTTGTTACTGAACAAAGTGAAATTACCCATTGCATTCAATTCCTCTCTTGTCTTGTTCTTCCTCCTCCCGGAGTCAAGATTTAGCCGACACCTGCGTAACATTATGCGTAACATTATGGGTCTGGACTGGCCATCGGCCATTTGCCCGGTGGACTGTCACTTGCTTTGGAGCCAGACTTTTTTTTAAATAAAACTTCTGCAGCTCTGATTTCTCTTGCCTTGTAAAACCCCCTTATCTGGTTGTACTAAAGGGCACCCCACTCTAAGCTGGTCCCTCGCCACACCCACAGAGCTCTGTGCCTCCTCTACAAGGTGGCTGAGGAAAAGGACAGATTGGTATGGGGGGGGGGGGGGACCAGAGAAGTATAAAGGAGGAGGACAGAGGGGTCTGGGGGGGAAGAGGAGTCTGGAGGAGTCTAGTGGTCTGGGGCAGTGGAGTCTAGAAGAGGGAACAGAGAGGTGTGGAGTAGAAGGGGACAGAGGACTCTGGGGGGCAGAGGAGTATAGAGGAGGATAGAGGGGTCATGGGGGTTGGGGGCAGAGAAGTCTGGAAGAGGCACAGATGCCCAATAGGGTTTAGGTCTGGAGACATGCTTGGCCAGTCCATCACCTTTATCCTCAGCTTCTTTAGAAAGGCAGTGGTGGTCTTGGAGGTGTTTGTGGTTGTAATCATATGTGAATACTGCCCTGCATCCCAGTCTGTGAAGGGAGGGGATCGGGCTCTGCTCTAGTATGTCACAGTTCATGTTGGCATTCATGGTTCCCTCAATAACTGTAGCCCCCCCCCAGTGCCAGCAGCACTCATACAGGCCCAGACCATGACACTTCCACCACCATGCTTGTACTCCTCACCTGGTTGACACCACACACGCTTGACACCATCTGAACCAAATAAGTTTATCTTGGTCTCATTGGTCACAGGACTTGGTTCCAGTAATCCACGTCCTTAGTCTGCTTGTCTTCAGCAAACTGTGATTGGGCTTTCTTGTGCTTCATCTTTAGAAGTCAGTTAATCATAGAAAAAAATAAAAATTAACCCAGCTTAAATCTCACACATATTGACTATTTCAGTAGAATTATATACATACACATTTTTTTTCATCTTATAGATAACGGGATAACCTTGCTAGCAATAATGATCTTGGTTGGAGACAGTCTGCATAACTTTGCCGATGGCATGGTGATAGGATCAGCATTTTCATCTTCAACTGAAACGGGCGTAGCGACAACTATTGCTATTCTATGTCATGAAATCCCCCATGAAATGGGTGAGTACCGCAAATGAACATGTTATAAATGCACTGTGTTATGCCGAGCGGTGGCTCTGAGACAGTGTGATGTAAAGATTTAAAGAGGTTCTCCACCATAAGGTGATTTTAGTACTTACCAGCAGGACAGTAAAGGACATGCTTAGGAAGGATCAGTGGTTGTTTTGGGGCAAAATGTTGTGAGTCCGTTGTAACACTGTGGCTTTCTTTTTGTGAAATGGCCTGAAATTTCCTGCTGGAGTTCCCGCTCTCCAACTACAAGTCCCAGGATCCCTTGTTTGTAAGTGTGAGTTTATTTTTCTGCCGTCACGCCCCCTCCCATAGACACAAATGGAGGGGGTGTGGCGTGATGTCACATCCCTAGTCCCAGAAACCTGGAGGTTTCTGAAATTGGAGATTCAGCACCCGCATAGAATGTGGGTGCTGCAGGGAGATCGCGGGGGGTCTCAGCGGGTGCTGAATCTCCTTTGGATAGGGGATAAAAAGGGGTTTTCCCACAAAAGAAACTCATCCCCAATCTGTAGAATAAGTGTCTGATCTTTGGGGGTCCAAATGCTGAGATCCCCCCTTTGATCATGAGAACAGAGGTCTAGTGGTCACTTTGTTTGTCTGACGCAGCGGTCTGACATGCACACTGACAGCCCATCGGTACCTTGTGATCAGGTTGTGGGCACACCATCTGGCATGCAGCAAGAGGCCCTTCCCTCTGTAAATCCATGTGGCTTGAAATGGTATTCCACAGAATAAGTAATACATGTTAGATTGATCAGCATCTGATGGGACCTGCAATTGGAGTCCCAGTTTATCTCTCTTAGGACAGCCGAGATGAGAAGGATTAAAGATGCGTCACCCATACTGTCTCATGTTTCTCTTCACGATCTTATAGGGGATTCAGAAATGCTCCTCTCTGCTGTTACCAAACTAGCCCCACCCCCACCCCTTCCTGGTGTTAAACATTTCCACTGAAAATCATCTCACCTTTGTCCTATGTCTGCAAGACAAGCAATGAAGTAGGAAAATGAAACTCTGCCCACCAGTTCTAGTAGAGCTACAAATTATAGATAAAGCCTGCAGAGCAGAAATCTGCTCTTCATATACACACAGGGAGGCCTATCCTGAAAAGTCACCTGAATTGACAGATATGCTTTAAAGAAATGAATTTGTTTTTCTCTTACAGGGGATTTTGCGGTGTTACTGAATACAGGACTTACAGCTAAAATCGCCTTCCTCATGAACTTCATCAGTGCACTGACAGCCTTTGCGGGGCTGTACATCGGCCTGTCAGTGTCAGCCAACCCAGATGTACAGATCTGGATATTTGCGATCACTGCGGGGATGTTCCTATATCTGTCACTAGTAGAAATGGTGAGTGACTTTTATATTTAAGTTCAGAGCATAAAATGCATAAAATCTTTTCTTTTTGCATACACCCTCGTAGACATACACAGCTCATGTCCAGTGTTTTTTAGGCCTTTAGGACCAGACACCGCTAAGACATTTTGACTAACCTACTAGTGGTACCTTTCTCTGACTAACACCAAGGTTGTCCACCAAAACAAAATCCCTGATAAGTCCCAGGGGATTTAGTTATTTACAATGACCCTTTGGGAAGTAACCCCCCTCTGGGGAAAAAAAACTATATCTAGGGACCCTCTAATATTTAACCCTATTGTTATTACTTAAAACATGGGGGGGTCCCCAATGAACACACACTATTAGGTTAAAAACGCAGTAATCCCTTTCATGTCTACTTCACTTCTATTGGACTTTCGCTTCACTAGATGTTCTTGATTGCCCTCACTATGTTTCCATAATTATTGGACTGCCTTGGTATGTTAATGAGGACTATTGTCTCTTTATTTTAACACTGCTAGTCCAATAGTGACTGGTAGGGTCAGTTGGGCCCCACATGTCAAATACTCCTATGCCATTTCGCATTAAAGGGGTTATCCAGGAAAAAACTTTTTTATATATATATATCAACTGGCTCAAGAAAGTTAAACAGATTTGTAAATTACTTCTAATAAAAAATATGAATCCTTTCAGTACTTTTTAGCTGCTGAAGTTGAGTTGTTCTTTTCTGTCTAAGTGCTCTCTGATGACACCTGTCTCGGGAACTGTCCAAAGTAGAAGCAAATCCCCATAGCAAACCTATTCTACTCTGTGTAGTTCCCGAGACAAGCAGAGATGTCAGCAGAGAGCACTGTTGCCAGACAGAAAAGAACAAGTCAACTTCAGCAACTGATAATTATTGGAAGGATTAAGATTTTTTTAATAGAAGTAATTTACAAATTTGTTTAACTTTCTGGAGCCAGTTGATATATAAAAAAAATATTTTTTCCTGGAATACCCCTTTAAGATTCCCTCTCCAGAGTGAACTTTTCAGTATGGAAGCTCCGTTGTACTTTGGCGGAAAACAATTTTTTTTTTTTAAATCAGCTGGTGCCAGAAAGTTAAACATATTTGTAAATTACTTCTGTTTAAGTATCTCAATCCTTCCAGTACTTATAAGCTGCTGTATGCTACAGTATTGTTCTTTTCTTTTTTAAATTCCTTTTCTGTCTGACCACGGTGCTCTCTTCTGACACCTCTGTCCATGTCAGGAACTGTCAAGAGCAGGAGAGGTTTTCTATGGGGATTTGCTCCTCCCCTGGACAGTTCCTGTCATGGACAGAGGTGTCAGCAGAGAGCACTGTGGTCAGACTGGAAAGAACTACACAACTTCCTCTGTAGTATACAGCAGCTGATAAGTACTGGAAGGATTAAGAATTTTAAATAGAGGTAATTTACAAATCTGTATAACTTTCTGGCACCAGTTGAGATTAAAAAAAATGTTTACCACCAGAGTACCCCTTTAAGTCACAGGGTGAGCACTGTTTTAAAATACCGACAACCTCCCCGACATTTCGCCAGCAATCTGGCTTCATCAAGGGTTGTGAGGCACCACCAAGGTTGCTGCTAAATTCCAAATGGTGTGACAGTGCCTTCTTATGGGTGGCATTGGTTGTAGGACAGTCTTGAGATTTCTTAAGTAAGGCCCTTGCCAACGGTTGCTGAGACGCCCCGTACACAAGCCTACGTCTGGCTACACCAATGTTGGCTTAAAAACCTATGGATGTAGACACCAACAAATACCTTGGTGGTGTGCTACTGTTTCCGATAGCGTAGCAGACGATGGAAAGTGTATACAGTAGCAGGGACTCCTTTCCATTGCCTGACTGCCTACTCTTGTAGGTACAGTTCTATAGTTAGTATGGATGGTAGCTTACTTTAATGTTCTACTGGATTTAAGAGACCAATGAAAGATACATTAAGATATATACTTTGAGGATTATAGAATCCTTTGCATGAACTTTAACCACTGGTGAGACCCAGGCATTACTCCATTCTTGTTGGCGGAGCCACAGTAGGAGGCATTTGAGAAGCCATAGTCTGGGTCAGTGGTCTTCAAACTGTGGACCTCTAGATGTTGCAAAACAACAACTCCCAGCATGCCCGGACAGCCGTTGGCTGTCCGGGCATGCTGGGAGTTGTTGTTTTGCAACAGCTGGAGGTACACAGTTTAGAGACCACTGGTCCAGGAAGGGCCAGCTCTGCCCATAGGCAAAATAGGCAGCCACCTAGAGCGCCCTCTTGAGGGGGGCAGGCACTGTTCTGCCTGCTGCAAGAAAGTTAGACAAGAAAGGTATCCGAACCACGCGCTCAGCCAGCAGCATGAGGAGGAGGTTTGTTACAGTGTGTCACCCCAGTAGTAAGGATATTACAAGAGGAGGGGGTTTGTTACATTGTGTCACCCCAGTAGTAAGGTGATTACATGAGGAGGGGGTTTGTTACAGTGTGTCCCCCCAGAAGTAAGGGGATTTCATGAGGAGGAGGTTTGTCACAGTGTGTCACCCCACTAGTAAGGATATTACAAGAGGAGGAGGTTTGTTACATTGTGTCACCCCAGTAGTAAGGAGATTACATGAGGAGGAGGTTTGTTACGGTGTGTCCCCCCAGTAGTAAGGATATTACAAGAGGAGGGGGTTTGTTACATTGTGTCACCCCAGTAGTAAGGTGATTACATGAGGAGGGGGTTTGTTACAGTGTGCCCCCCCCCCCAGAAGTAAGGGGATTTCATGAGGAGGAGGTTTGTCACAGTGTGTCACCCCACTAGTAAGGATATTACAAGAGGAGGAGGTTTGTTACATTGTGTCACCCCAGTAGTAAGGAGATTACATGAGGAGGAGGTTTGTTACGGTGTGTCCCCCCAGAAGTAAGGGGATTTTATGAGGAGGAGGTTTGTCACAGTGTGTTGCCCCAGTAGTATGGATATTACATGAGGAGGGGGGTTGTTACAGTGTGTCACCCCAGTAGTAAGGAGATTACATGAGGAGGAGGTTTGTTACAGTGTGTCACCCCAGTAGTAAGGAGATTACATGAGGAGGGGGTTTGTTACAGTGTGTTACCTCAGTAGTAAGGTGATTACATGAGGAGGAGGTTTGTCACAGTGTTTCACCCCAGTAGTAAGGATATTACATAATGAGGAGGTTTGTTACAGTGTGTCGCCCCACTAGTAAGGATATTACATGAGGAGGAGGTGTGTTACAGTGTGTCACCCCAGTAGTAAGGAGATTTCATTAGGAGGAGGTTTGTTACAGTGTGTCTCCCCCAGAAGTAAATATATTACATGAGGAGGGGGTTTGTTATAGTGTGTCATCCCAGTAGTAAGGGGATTACATGAGGAGGAGGTTTGTTACAGTGTGTCACCCCAGTAGTAAGGTGATTACATGAGGAGGGGGTTTGATACATTGTGTCCCCCCAGTAGTAAGGTGATTACATGGGGAGGAGGTTTGTTACAGTGTATCACCCCAGTAGTAAGGTGATTACATGGGGAGGAGGTTTGTTACAGTGTGTCCCCCCAGTAGTAAGGAGATTACATGAGGAGGTTTGTTACAGTGTATCACCCCAATAGTAAGGAGATTACATGAGGAGGAGGTTATAGTGTGTCACCCCGGTAGTAAGGAGGGGCGGGCCAATGGGTGGAGTCAAGAGTGCAGCAAAATTAGCTTTTGCCTAGGGTGGCAAAAATTCATGCACCAGCCCTGGGTCTAGGTGATTGTATCACTGGTATTCATGGCATCAGTTGACTTAATTCAATGTGCCCTCCACAGATTTTGGCCATAAGAATGCTCTAAGCAGACCCTACAACCATTCTTGTTATGTCTTTTTCTTCCTCCACAAGTTGCTGACTCGATTTGGCTGACAGTAAGATAACATAACATTGATGCGCCATCTAAACCAGCAGCGGAATGTTCTGCAATGAGTCCCACCCTTCTTGAATCATCTCCATCATAACATCCAAGTATCCGTCATTAGATAGAAGTGACACATGAATCGTGCCCATCTGCATCACTTCATCAGGCTTGAATGTCACAAATGCGATAATTGTCAGTCACAGCCATGTGTCATGTTGGAGCGGTATCAAGTGCAGCTTCTTTACAAGATCCCAGCGCTACTGTGGTTGTGACTGATACAATGTATCAAGAACTTAGTTCTTATAATCTAAATAATGAAACTTGGTAGAATTGTTGTTGCTGGACATTTATCCATCTCCAGAGCCTGCGTATACCAAAATTATATCATCGCATGTTAGTTCCTAATAATATTAGATTACATGAATGTCCCTATGTCATATCTATCTATCTCATATCTATCTATCTCATATCTATCTATCTATCTCATACCTATCTATCTCATACCTATCTATCTATCTCATATCTATCTATCTATCTATCTCATATCTATCTATCTATCTATCTCATATCTCATATCTATCTATCTATCTCATATCTATCTATCTATCTCATATCTATCTATCTATTTCATATATATATATCTTATATCTATCTATCTCATATCTATCTATCTATCTCATATCTATCTCATATCTATCTATCTATCTCATATCTATCTATCTCATATCTATCTATCTATCTATCTCATATCTATCTATCTATCTCATATCTATCTCATATCTATCTATCTATCTCATATCTATCTATCTATCTCATATCTATCTATCTATCTCATATCTATCTTATATCTATCTATCTCATATCTATCTATCTCATATCTATCTATCTATCTATCTATCTCATATCTATCTATCTCATACCTATCTATCTCATATCTATCTATCTATCTCATATCTATCTATCTCATATCTCTCTCTCTATCTCATATCTATCTATCTATCTATCTATCTCATATCTGTCTATCATCTATCTATTTATTTATCACCATTCAATTATACTGATAACACACAAACAGTTTTTACCTGTTATGTCTTTCATTGAGCACACATCCATTGCATTGAGTAAACATCTACAGTGCAGAGAATAGCTTAGATCTATCTATCTATCTATCATATCAATTCATAATTTATTTATTATTTATTTATGTACTGTATGCATCGCCATCTGCACTTCTGTATATCTAGTAAAAAGTTTTTCCTATCTCATTTCTTACAGTTACCTGAAATGACTCATATTCAGACACAGAGACCTTGGCTGATGTTTTTCCTGCAAAATTTAGGACTGCTCCTGGGATGGCTGTGCCTATTACTACTAGCGATATATGAACATAAAATTAAACTATAACATTACTGTCAGTATTTTACTATACTTGATATCTTTTCATCCTGACTTTGTAGTGAGATGTTCTGCATACTGTATGTGTTTAAGAAAAAGTCTGCTCTATAATGTTTAGTATATCTCCAGATCTATTGTCATTATTGTTTTCTTTCAATAGAAAATACATGGATTAAATGGATAAGTTATTTCATGTTTCTATTTCTGAGCCATATGCTGTATATTTTTAAGGAGGTTTGAATGAAACATAATGCTGCAACATTAGATTCAGACCTGAAATCCATTGCTTGAAAAACACTGCAACAGAGTATACAAAAAATATCTATCTTTTGCAAATATAGGACGAATATTTGTCTATATATTTGTGAAATATCATGAATTCGAATATGGCCAATGCCGCTCATCACTAATCTAAATATATTATATCTATCTCCTATCTATCTCATATCTATCGATCTATCTCATATCTATCTCATATCTATCTCATATCTATCTCATATCTATCTCATATCTATCTCATATCTATCTCATATCTATCTCATATCTATCTCATATCTATCTCATATCTATCTCATATCTATCTCATATCTATCTCATATCTATCTCATATCTATCTGTATCATATCTATCTATCTATCTCATATCTATATATCTATCTCATATCTATCTATCTATCGCATATCTATCTATCTATCTATCTATCTCATATCTATCTATCTATCTATCTATATATCTATCTATCTCTTATCTATCTATTCATCCATCTATCTCATATCTATCTATCTATCTAGCTATACAAACAAGAGGATAACAGCAGCACACTGCTAGCGCTAAGCTATATGTGAACTATGACATGTTTTACTTTGCAATACTGTTACGGTGAACAATAGAAATTGCTTCACTTACCATTTGGCCAAATTATGTGTACCAAACCAACATGATAAGGTGACCTCTTTGGGGCAGACCCTACACTATGAATATGCCTCTCCTAGGCTGCACTGAGCCTCAATATCTGGGCATGTAACATCTGGCACATCCCTCACCTAATGAAATGGGTGGGGTGCACGAACCAAGATAGAGGCAGCCACTCCCACACATATGTAACATAAAAAGCATTAACTATTCAGCACTTCCTAATACACAACTTTTGTATGAAATAAGTATACAGGTGTACACTGCTGCGGCTGAACTACAAATACAAACAAGAGGATAACAGCAGGACACTGCTAGCCCAGTTATTGCTTTTTATGTTACACATGCACTCCACCCATTGCACTAGGTGAGGGATGTGCTTGACGTTATATGCCCCAATATTGAGGCTCAGTGCAGCCTAGGAGAGGCATATTCATAGTGTAGGGTCTGTCACAAAGAGGTCACCTTATCATGGTGGGATGGTACACACTATTTGGCCAAATGGTAAGCTAAGAACCTCTATTTTTCACCATGACAGTATTGCATCTATTTATCGAATTCCATTCAATTAAACTAATAACACACAAACAGTTTGTACTGTTCACATTGCACATCGAGTAAACATCCACAGTGCAGGGAGTAACTTAGATAGCAACATATTCACAGGATAGTGTCTGATCACAGAGAGTCTGACTTCAGGGACTCCTGACAATCTCTAGAACAGAGCCCAGGCTATCCCCTGAATGGAGCAGTATGTCAGCACATGCTCTATTCAGTGTCTATGGGCACACAAGAGATACCCAAAGACATTGCTTGGGTATCTTCAGGGTTCCATAGACAATGAATAGAGCATATGCTGACACAGCGGAGAGTTTCGGGTCCCCATTCTAGAGATCAGAACCCCCACAATCAGTCACATACTTTCATGTCTGTCTTGGTCTGTGTTCACACACAGCTATTGGATTTGCTTGTGTGTGAACAGTTTTATGTTCCCTGGTCAGGGAATAGTTAAAGCCTTTAGCTTTCTGTCCAATAGGTCTTAGGGTGTGTCTACATAAGATCAGCTCTGTCTAGCCTTGGGGCTGGTGATTACAGACTTACACATGGACATGCTGCTATGGAGCTCTTGGTGAAACACTCCTTGTTTGAGCTTTTAATCTACTATCTCTGTTTTACCATGCACCTTGCATTTATCTTTGATATATTTTGGGCTTTTACCCGTGGTTAGATAGCATGATTTTAGTAGATTTTAATCTGTGTTTGTATAGTCGGTTTTACGATTTGTATGTCCTTTCTGCTACGTATCTGTTCACACTGTGTTACCGCTCCAAGGGGACTTTGTGTCTACTGGAGGTTTTGTAACTAGACATCCCTGCGTCTGCTCAGTGGGACAATTCTTTGTCTACTGGAGGCTTTCTGAGGGATTGTGATTATTTTTGTCTTGTGTTCAGTGTGAACAGTGTTCTATAATTATATTCTGTTTTTCTGAGTTGTAATTAGGCATCCCGGTTACTGCTCCATGGGGAAAATCCTGTGTCTACTGGAGGTTTTCCCAGAGATTGCGATTATTCCTGTCTTGTGTTCAGTGTGAACAGTGTTCTATAATAATATCCTGTTGTATCTGTTTTCTGAGTTGTAACTAGGAATCCCTGTTACCTATCAATGGGGACTCCGTGTCTACTGGAGGTTTTCTGAGGGATTGCGATTATTTCTGTCTTGTGTTCAGTGTCAACAGTGTTCTATAATTATATCCTGTTGTGTCTGTTTTCTGAGTTGTAACTGGGTATCCCTGTTACCTATCCATGGGGACTCCATGTCTACTGGAGGTTTTCTGAGGGATTGCGATTATTCCTGTCTTGTGTTCAGTGTGAACGGTGTTCTATTATTATATCCTGTTGTATCCGTTTTTCTGGGTTGTAACTAGGCATCCCTGTTACCTGTCCATGGGGACTCTAGGGGAGATTTACCAAATCCTGTCCAGAGGAAAAGTTGCTGAGTTGCCCATGGCAACCAATCAGATCGCTTCTTTCATTTTTAACAAGGCCTCTGCAAAATGAAAGAAGCGATCTGATTGGTTGCTATGGGCAACTCAGCAACTTTTCCTCTGGACAGGTTTTGAAAAATCTCCCCCTCTGTGTCTACTGGAGGTGTTCTGAGATATTGTGATTATTCCTGTTTAGCGATAGATCAATGTTACCAGTCCATGGGGAATTTGTGCCTACTGGAGGTTCTGGGGGATTATGCTATATTCCTGTCTGTTCCTGGAGTCTGTTTAGACTCATCCGTTTTCCTGTCTGGTGTTTTATTAGTTCATTATTCAGATCTTTGGAGTTTTGTACATGCACTGATCATAGAGTACTTGATCATTTAGCTAGTGTTTTCCTCTGTGCTTTACCATTGGTCTATAGTGTCCCCTGTGCTGCTCACTGATCTGTGTACTCTGAACTTAATCCTACAGAGTTTTATGTTCCTGTTATGTTTCTGGCTTGTGACCGACTGTTTATTACTATGTGTTTTTAATGCCCCTGCACTTTAGTTCAGGGAGAGACCGGTGCCCAGTTGTCGATCCACCGTTTAGGGTGGATGGGCAAGTAGGCAGGGAGAGATGTTTTAGGGTCAGTTTAGGGCTCACTCTCCCTGTCCCCCTGGTCGGTCCCTGACATATACCTTATCCTGTGGATAGTAGATACATATTTTATCCCTTTACATCTCTTTTCTGTTGGTGTTTTACATGTATTATAAAAAATGACCAGTGTTATGTTAAAAGGGATGGTGATAGGGGAAATGTGTCTGATTCCAGGGGGTTTTACCACTGAGACCAGAGCGGGACCCGTCTCTCACCTCGAGGTGATCTGGCTACCACCTTCTTAGACGAACTGGTCTCTGGAGGGGGCCGTCAGCTTGTCTGAAGGTGAGGGGCTGGAGTACTCAGGTGAGTCGGGTTCGGGTGATCCCGGGGTCCTAGTGGTCAGACACATTTCCCCTATCCTGTGAGTAGGGGATACATTTTTAATAAGAAGGTAACTTGTAATATTATGACAGTCCATGTTTTCTAGGGAAAGATGAAAGATTGCTGGAGGTAAAAGTACATTAAGAGATGAAGTAACAGTTAGATTCCTTTATTAGTGTTACTTCCGGTGTCACAGCTGAAAATCATATCTCGAGTCCTCACGCGCTCCGGGAACTATTTGTACCTGACAAAGAGCCTGATATATTTAGTGATTCAGACGTAGTTTATGTCTTTGTGTGTCAGACTCATAGAACTCACACTTTTCATTTCACAGCAAAATACAAGATCCTGGAGATATTTTGTAATAGCTTTATAAGATTTATCCCTAAGGTGTTACACACATTAAAGGCTTCTGTCATTTTTCCCTGTTAGGGTGCATTCAAACCACAATTATTCATACGATGACCGGATCCGGGTGCTCCCGTATCCCGGCCGGACCCGACCTATATCTTATTCATTTAAATGAGCCGACCAGAGTAAGACTGTGACTCCGGTCGGCTCACTTTTGGCCCGTATCGGGTTTTGTGACCGGACTGAAAAGTTTGGTGTTCTACGGTTTTCAGTCTTGTCACAAAACCGGATATGTGGCAAAATTGAGTCGACCGGAGTCACAGTCTTACTCTGGTTGGCCCATTTAAATTAATGAGATGCGGGATGGGGTACAGGAGCACCATGTTTTCACATCTCCCAGCCGGATCCGGTCACCGTATGAAAGAATCGTTGTGTGAATGCACCCTTATGTGCAGAAAATTTACCTGAGCAAAATTTTAAAAGCTGTTGGGGTCCCTAAGGTGACTTTTTTTTAGAACCATTGCTGGACAGAGGTGCTGTCTATTGTTTCCCATGCACAAGTTTATTTACAATATACAGTTCATCCAACGACCAACACAACAGAGGTGCATAGATAGAGCCCATATAGAGATAGAGAGAGCAGTATACATAGTGGCAAGGCCGTACTTACCATAATATATGCAGCTGCTATTGGGCCCTTGGTGTGAGGGGGCTCCGTCCTGGTTGGTTCCATTCTTTCTCTATTGTTAAGAAACTGTGCAGAACTCTCTCCAGGGAACTTGCTTCTGTGTAAGGGGTACATCTGGGTCCACTATGGATATATATAGTCAAGACCCCTAATCTTTTTATTAAAAGGGTTGTCCAGGGAACAAAGAAGGTCCTTTATATTCGGCAAACACCCAGCACTTACTTAGTAGGGATTACGGGATTGGTATCAATTGCGATTATCGTGTGCGGATGAAACCATGCCCGCATCTAATGTCCAGAATCACTGTGATGTCGCTGCAGCATTATGGAGCTGATGATCATCGCTTACGGGCAGGGTTTTGCCAACACATCCTAACTGCCACCGCTCCCTCTCGTCTAGGAAGGTATACATAAGAGCAGGGGTCAAGTCCTAGGAAAAAAGTGTGGGATCTCACCCAAGATTTCCACTGGAGGGCTGGTGCTGCAGGACTCCTGCTAATGGGAACAGAGGCATCCATTATTGTAGGTGTAAGTGAAGCATTTATGTAAAAAATTAGCCCTTATACATCCCCATATATGGAAAAATAAAAAAGTTATAAGGGTCAGAAAATGAAAATTTTAAGCACACTAATTTTGGTGCGTGTAGTTAGGATTTTGTTAGTAGTAAAATAAAATAAAACAAATATAAATTGGATATCCTCGTAACCATATGGACCTAAAAAATAAAGATATGGTGTCATTTTTACCGAAAAGTGCACTGCATAGAATCGGAAGCCCCAAAAGTTGCAAAATAGAGTTTTTTTTCCTATTTTTCCCCACAAATATTTTTTTTATGGTTTCACCATAAATTTGGTGGTGAAATGATTGAAATCATTACAAAGTACAATTGGTGGCACAAAAAACAAGCCCTCATATGGCTTTGTAGGTGCAAAATTGAAAGTGTTCTGATTTTTAGAAGGTGATGAGGAAAATGTGAAAGTGCAAAAAGGAAAAAACCTGTGGTCCTTATATACACAAAAACAGCTCTAAAGATAAATAATAGTGTTCCTGATATGGAAAAACTGCAGGAACAATGGTAGAGATTGATCAAAACCTGTCCTGAGGAAAAGTTGACCAGTTGCCCATAGCAACCAATCAGATCACTTCTTTCATTTTTCAGAGGCCTGGCTGGTTGCTATGGGCAACTCAGCACTGCTTCCTCTGGGCAGGTTTTGATAAATCTTCCCCTCTGTTCCCATGCGTTCCTGCAGGACTTGAGCGCTGCTTGAAAGCGGAAGTGAGTGCCGGGGAGCATTATACCGAAGTGCAGTGCTAAAATGTGCTGAACCACACATTGCACGAATGTTAACCCTACTATGACCAAACGAAAGAAATAATAAGAATGTGAAATATTGTTAAACAAGAATTTCACAGTCCAGTCTTTGGTATTAGCCACCAGCGCCTTTTTTTTTGGGGGGGGGGGGGGGGGGGGACGGCCTAGCGGTCCCTCTCATCATGGTTCCTACACAGGGGCATAGATATAGGGGATACTGAGGTAGCAGTTGCAACAGGGCCCTGGTATCTAAGGATACCCTATAAGGAACCAGTATTATAATTGGCACATGGGGCCCTGTTGCAGATTTTGCATTGGGGCCCAGAAGCTACAAGTTACGCCTCTGATCCTACAGCAGTTATAGGGTCTGCCTCTATGGTCAGCACATACAACAGTACTATTATGATTCTGGGCTCTACCAGTTGGAGGCGCTGCGTAAAGATCTTAATCGATGAGCTGTTTGGAAGGCGGTCAAGTCTGCGTATTAAATTGCCGAAAGATCTACAGCCTTCTGACACATTAGCTGTCTGTTCCGGATAGTACATTCCATGTCATATCAGCGGAGGCATCGCGTTGTAAATTTACGCCGTTCCCCGCGCTCCAGAATCTTGTTCTTTGCCTTATATGACTTCTCATGCAGTAGGTTTAGTATATACAATCCTAAACGGCTTCACGGTATCTATGTATTTATTATATCAAGATCATAAATCCTGCTTTATTTCTTTTTCGGACTTTATTTTAGAAGCGCCGGGTTTATTTTTAACACGTAGCGCAGATAAATATTTGCCAGAGAGGAACTTCAGTCCGACGAGAAAACCGAAAGATCAAAGTCGTGTGCCTGTGCCAAGGAGACTACAGAGTCCTAGATGCAACGGAGATATCCTGTTTGATCATATATTACTGCTCTTTTAGATGTATGTGGCGGTATATTGGACTATGGCGCGTCAACGTGTTTATTTTTTTTTCTGTGAACATGTGACAGTTTACCTTGTCTATATATGTTTGAAGTTTATTGGGGCTGCACTCTTAACCCCTTAAGGACCAGGGGGTTTTCTGTTTTTGCACTTTCAATTTTTCCTCCTTACCTTTAAAAAATCATAACCCTTTCAATTTTGCACCTAAAAATCCATATTATGGCTTATTTTTTGCGCCACCAATTCTACTTTGCAGTGACATCAGTCATTTTACCCAAAAATCTACGGCGAAATGGAAATTTTTCGGTAAAAATGACACCTAATCTTTATTCTGTAGGTCCATACGATTAAAATGATACCCTACTTGTATCGGTTTGATTTTGTCGTACTTCTGAAAAAAATCTTCATGCAGGAAAATTTATACGTTTAAAATTGTCATCTTCTGACCCCTATAACTTTTTTTATTTTACTGCTTATGGGTTGTTTTGAGGGCAATTTTTTTTTGCGCCATCATCTGAAGTTTTTAGCGGTACCCTTTTTGTATTGATCGGACTTGTTGATCACTTTTTATTCATTTTTTCATGACATAAAAAGTGACCAAAAATACACTATCTTGGACGTTGTAATTTTTTTGCGCGTACGCCATTGACTGTGCAGTTTAATTAACTATATATTTTTATAATTCGGACATTTCCGCACGCGGCGATACCACATATGTTTATTTTTATTTACACCTTTTTTTTTTTTTTTAAATGGGAAAAGGGGGGTGATTCAAACTTTTAATAGGGGAGGTGTTAAATGATCTTTATTCACTTTTTTTTCCACTTTTTTTTTGCAGTGTTTATAGCTCCCATAGGGACCTATAACACTGCACACACTGATCTTTTACATTGATCACTGGTTTCTCATAGGAAACCAGTGATCGATGATTCTGCCTCTTGACTGCTCAGGCCTGGATCTCAGGCACTGAGCAGTCATTCGGCGATCGGACACCAGGAGGAAGGTAGGGGACCCTCCTCGTGTCCAGTAGCTGTTCGGGATGCCGCGATTTCGCCGCGGCGATCCCGAACAGCTCCCTGAGCTAACCGGCATGGTTTCACTTTCACTTTAGATGCAGCGTTCAACTTTGAATGCCGCGTCTAAAGGGTTAATAGTGCCCGGCACCGCGATCACTGCCGCACGCTAGTAGCCACGGGTCCTGGCCTGTTAGAGGCCGGGCCCAACCCGCTATGATGCAGGGCCATGTCGTGGCCCCGCGTTATAGAAAGGGAAAGGACTCAGGACGTACTGGTATGTCCTTAGTCCTTAAGGGGTTAAAGGAGTACTCAAGTGGGAAAAAAAAATTTGAATCAACTGGTGCCAAAAAATTATACAGATTTGTAAATTACTTCTAATAAAAAATGTTAACCCTTCCAGTACTTATCAGTTGCTGTATGATCCACAGGAAGTTGAGGCGTTCTTTTCAGTCTGACCACAGTGCTCTCTGCTGACACCTCTGTCCATATCAGGAACTGTCCAGAGTTGGAGCAAATCCCCATAGCAAACCTCTCCTGCTCTGGACTGATCCTGACACAGACAGAGGTAGCAGCAGAGAGCACTCTGGTCAGACAGAAAAGAAATTCAACAATAAAAAAAAAAAAACTTCCTCTGGAGCATACAGCAGCTGATAAGTACTGGAAGGGTTAACATTTTTTATTAGAAGTAATTTACAAATCTGTATAATTTTTTGGCACCAGTTGATTCCGATTTTTATAAAAAAAAGTAATTTTACTAATCTGTTTAACTTTCTGCCACCAGTTGATTAGAATTTTGTTTTTCCACTGGAGTACCCCTTTAAGGACATCCTCATGCACTCTGAATATACATTAGAGCGTTTCCCAACCAGGGTGCCTCCAGCTGTTACAAAACTAAAACTCCTAGCATGTTGGAAGTTGTAGTTTTGCAGCAGCTGGAGACACTCCGCTTAGAAAACACTGCATTGGAGAGAGGCATTGTGGGAAGTACTTATTATTGACTTCATGGGGCACAGAGTTCCTTCCATCATGTTGATTTACCTTTAACCCTTTAATGGCGGAGCCTTGTTTTTGCCAATTTTCATTTTTGCGTTTTGGTTTTTCTTTTCTCTTTTTAAAATCCATAACCAACATTTTTCACCTACATATAATCCATATGAGGCTTGTTTTATGCAGGACCAATACTACTTTATAATGACATGCTTTGTTTTACCATGAAAAGTACAGCAAGGCCAAAAAAGTATGCAGTGCACTTTATGGTTAAAACAATGTGGTATTTGTATTCTGCAGGTCAACACGATTGCAACAAAACCCCGTTTAGATAGGTTTTGTTTTATTTTACAACTTTTTAAAAAATTTTACTTTTTCCATAAGAAAATGAGTATGCTTGAAATTGTCCTCTTCTGACCCCAATAACTCTGTATACGGGGCTATATGTGGTCTAATTTTTTGCGCCGTGATCTGTAGTTTTTATAGGTACCATTTTTGTCTTGATTGGACTTTTTCATTGCTTTTTAATTTTTTTCTGGTATATGAAGTGACCAAAAACCTGCAATTCTGGACTTTGAAATTTTTTTGCATTTACACCATTCACGATGAAGTTTAATTAACAATATATTTTTATATTTCAGGCTTTCCTACATGTGGGGATTAGTGTTGAGCGGCATAGGCCATATTCGAATTCGCGAATATTCGCGAATAAATGGACGAATATTCGTCATGTATTCGCGGATATTCGCATATTCGTTACATTCTCGTTTTATTTTCGCATATGCGTAAATTCGCGTATGCGAAAATTAACATATGTGAATATTAGCATATACAAAATTAGCATACGCGAAAATGCGCATATGCGAAAATTAGCATATGCGCATTTTCGCATATGCGAATTTTCGCACGCCAGTCTCACACAGTAGTATTAGAGCCTTCTTTACACCACACAAGCTGGAAGCAGAGAGGGGTGATCACTGTGATGTGTACTGTGAAAAAAATAAATAAATAAAAAAACGAATATTCGTAATTACGAATATATAGCGCTATATTCGCGAAATTCGCGAATTCGCGAATATGCGATATTCGCGAATAATATTCGAATTGCGAATATTCGTGAGCAACACTAGTGGGGATACCACATATGTTTACGGTTAATTTCATTTACTTTTTTTTTAATGGGAAAGGAGAGGGGGGGGGGGGAATTAAAGGGATACTCCGGGGGAAAAAAATTTCTTTTTTAAATCAACTGGTACCAGAAAGTTATACAGATTTGTAAATGACTTCTATTTCAAAATATTAACCCTTCCAGTACTTATCAGCTACTGTATGATCCAGGGGAAGTTGTGTAGTTCTTTTCAGTCTGCCCACAGTGCTCTCTGCTGACACCTCTGTCCATGTCAGGAACTGTCCAGAGCAGGAACAAATCCCCATTTTTTTTTTTTATCTAAGAGCCGGGGAAGGTGCTCTCAAATCACCCAAGTGCAAGAAAAAGTGCAAATGTGTTACACTAAAAAAACGTGCACAAAGGATGCGATCTATCGCAAGCCCTTCTCCGATAGGAGAGGGGCCCCCAACAAACCTTACCCTTCACCTCTGGGCCAAAAGGTACCTGCGAGGTTCCAGGTTCGATGTCCCTTTTCGCCGAAGCTACTAAGGGACCACAAATGCTACCGACATCCCCCTTGGCCTTAGCCAAGGTATCTGCCCGCAGAGCCGATAACAGTAGGTACCCTGCCAAAGCAGGAGTACCCGGGGTGTTTGCAGGGAGCTTTGGAACCTGATGGCCACACACACCTCCCCTAGACTGCCAGGAGGGACACCCAGAAGGGCTACCGCATCCTGACAAATCCAGTGGACACACAACGCGCAAAAAGTGACACAGTGAGACAAATATAATAATAATAATCATAATGTTATTTATATAGTGCCTACAGATTCTGCAGCGCAAATATAAATAAATAAGTGAATGAGTGCAGATATACTGCCTGGACATCTGGCCGGATCTATAAAAATTTCTCTGATCCTAACCAGAAGGCCGGGAATCAAGAGGTGAGTACCACAATGTGAAGAGATTATGGTGCCTTAGTCTTCAACTTAGTGAGCCAATACTCCCAGTGAGTTTCGGCACCTCGGGGTCACCACTCCCCGAGGCACAAAAGTACCTCGGCTCTAGACCCTCTCAGCCTCAAGGCGAGACCCAGAGGAAACAGGTCACATCGGGGCAGCCGTCGAGCTGATTCCTCAGAACCAGCCCCGGAAAGCCCTGGTTGAAAGCCCTGGTACACCTGCCCCTTCCATGCAGCATCCATCTCCACCAGCCCCACACCGGTGTGGTTGTCCACTGGCATGAAACTGATAAGAACAGATACTACACTTGATCTTAGCCAAAAGGCCAAGAAGCAAACAAATCCCCATAGCAAACCTCTCCTGCTCTGGACAGTTCCTGACATGGACAGAGGTGGCAGCAGAGAGCACTGTGGTCAGACAGGAAGGAACTACACAACTTCCTCTCGAGCATACAGTGGCTGATAAGTACTGGAAGGATTTCGATTTTTAAATAGAAGTAATTTACAAATCTGCAGTAAAAAAAAAAAAAAAAGCACGTACGTGCACTCACCGCTCAACGGAGACAATTCGGTATGGGAGTCTGGTTCACGGGAAGCTGGGTTTCAGCATCAGCGCAGGTAGAACGCCTCTGAGCGCCGTTCTACCTGCACCGATGCTGAAACCCAGCTTCCCGTGAACCAGACTCTCATACTGAATTGTCTCAGTTGAACGGGGAATGCACGTACGTGCTTTTTATAACTGCATATATTGATACTTCATACATTTGTATGTGCACCCCGCAGGAGATAATGCAATAGGCTGCCGACACCACGCTGCATCTTTACCCCAGGTGAAGTAGCCTCTTTGTGTGCTCTCTCCTCTCTTGCCTTTCCATTTCTAATTTACAAATCTGTTTAACTTTCTGGCACCAGTTAATAAAAAAAATATATATTTTTTCCATTGGAGTACCCCTTTAACATTTTATTAGAGAAGGAGCTTATTCACATTTATTACATTTTTTTAATTATTTTGTTCACAATTTTTTAAACCCCATAGGGAACTATTACCTGCAATCTTTTGATTGCATAAACTGTTCTGCATTGATCAGTGTTATCAGCGCTCTACTTGCACAGGCTCTCTGGAGCGCTGTTTGAACACCATGGGTGCCTAGGCAGTAGTTGCACATAAATCTAGTGCCCGATGGTGCCAGGTAGCCCCTCTGCCACATAAGACAACAGTATTATAAGCAGTACATGAAGTAGGGGGCCTTGTTACCGATTTTGCATTTAATGGGTACTCCGGCGCTAAGACTAGTGTTGCTCGCGAATATTCGCAATACGAATTTTATTCGCGAATATCGCATATTCGAGAATTCGCGAATATTCGCGAATATAGCGCTATATATTCGTAATTACGAATATTCGTTTTTGTTTTTTTCCCCCACAGTACACATCACAGTGATCACCCCTCTCTGCTTCCAGCTTGTGTGGTGTAAAGAAGGCTCTAATACTACTGTGTGAGACTGGTGTGCGAATTTTCGCATATGCGAAAATTAGCATATGCTAATTTTCGCATATGCGAATTTCTGCTTATGTTAATTTTCGCATATGCAAATTTTCGCATATGTTATTTTCGCATACGAAAACTTTTCGCATATGCGGAAATAAAACGAGAATATTATGAATATGCGAATATTCGCGAATATATGACGAATATTCGTCCATATATTCGCGAATATTCGCAAATTCGAATATGGCCTATGCCGCTCAACACTAGCTAAGACATCTTATCCCCTATCCAAAGGATAGGGGATAAGATGTCAGATCGCCGGGGTCCCGCTGCTGGGGACACCCCAGGATTTACAATGCAGCACCCACCTTTAGTGGCTTCCGGAACCGCTGGAGGTCCTCAGGCTGAATCCATCTCAACCAAAGGAAGGAGCATAGTGAGGTCACGGCTCCGCCTGTGTGATGTCTTGCTCCGCCCACTCAATGCAAGTCTATTGGAGGGCCGTAACAGATGTCACGCCCCCCTCCCATAGGCTTGCATTGAGGGGGCGGAGCCGTGACATCACTATGCTCCGTCCCTGTGATCGCCGGTAATCAGACGCGGAGCGAACACGCTCCGGCGACTGATTCTAACAGGGTGCGGTGTGGAAGATCACGGGGGTCCCCTGCGGCAGGACCCCCGTGATCAGCCATCTTATCCCCTATCCTTTGGATAGGGGATAAGATGTATTAGTGCCGGAGTACCCCTTTAAGGTCCGAAATCTTCAATTTATGCCTCTGTCAATACATGTTTATCTTACGGCCATAAATCATTTTTTTTTTTTTATATTTCTGCCAGATTTGACCTTTTTATATACAATCTACACAGCAGCCCCCGTATGTTTTCTCAATCCCTGTAAGAACAGAAGGTTAGCTGAAGGTCAGGAGCAGAGTGGAATGAGCCACTTCACATTGTCGGAGGTAAACAATGGCTTCTTGACTTAAAAGGTATGGTCACAGCGCTTCGCAATCTCTGGCACTGAGGCGATGACAGACATGGGTGTCTGCAGCCATCGGACGCACGGCCTATCTGTGATCACATAGTGCTGCTGCTATCTATGCTCTGCCAGGGTCACATTTATAGCATTCTCCCTGCATGTGTGTCATTTAACCGAAAGAAGCCACCTAAACTTCAGCAGAAGACGTGGAATAAAAATGATTAAATACAAATAAAGGAGTGTTACAACGACTGTCAGATGCATTGGTATGTATCTAGCTGAATAATTTCATACACTGCATGCTCTACCACATATAGTGTTGCCACTAGTGATGAGCGGCATCGCCCATATTCGAATTCGCGATATTTCGTGAATATATAGACAAATATTCGTCCTATATTCGCGAATTCCGCGTATTTGGCATGTTGGCAAATGTGAATATTCGCATATTCGTGTATTCGAGGAAGAAAACAGTGAGTGGGTGGGCAACTTTACTATTGGTTGCTAGGGATGTCTGACAAGTGTATTTGCATCATTTAATTGGCCCACAAGTGAAAAGAAGGAATATGCAAATATTCACATATGCGGGAAAAAAAGCGAATATTCGCAATTTCGAATATATAGCGAATATATTCGCAATATTTGCAAATTCGCCATAAAAATTAGAAATGTGAATATTAGAGTCCAACACTAGTTGCCACCTGGCTGGTATTTTACCAGCACAGCCGGTATTTTGGCCACCCTGCCGGTATTTTTATACTAACAATACTACCGGCCATTCAATGTTTATACAATCAATCCTCCATCTCCCGGAATGTTGCACCAAAACCTATATCAGTGTCTCCCAACCAGAGCACCTCCAGCTGTTGTAAAACTACAACTCCCAGCATGCCGGGAGTTGTAGTTTTGCAACAGCTGGAGGCACCTCGGGTTGGGAAACACTGACCTATACTATATACTACTATAGAGTCCCAACATGCTGGGAGTTGTAGTTTTTGCTTGGGACAGCTTCTGAAAAACAGGCTGTATCAGGGCATGCTGGAAGTTGTAGTTTTCATTGGATGCAGGCTGTATCAGGGCATGCTGGAAGTTGTAGTTAATAACTAACTGCAACTCCCGAATTTAATTTAAATAAAAGCAATCAAAAAGTCACCTTAAAGCAAATATGGTACTGTTAAAAACTACAGATCGTGGCACAAAAAATTAGCACTCTTACAGGCCCATATAAGGAGAAATAAAAAGGTTATAGAGGTCAGAATAGGACAACATTTCCCCTGCATACGTGTATCCTGTAATGTTACGCATATATAATTAATTATGCAAATAAGCATGGCCGGTATTTTTTTTGCAAGAAAGGTGGCAACCCTACCCACATACAGGAAGGAAAAACTTGGGCAGATATGACTACATTGAACACACCTTCCCTCTACAAAACCTTTTGCCCTCCCCCCGCTCGGTAAAATAACAACAGACACCGTGCTTCTCTTTTAGTGGGCTGAGGTGGTGGTCACAGCTCCAATTTTATTAATAGTAATAAACAGCACTATAGCGTGCAACTCTAACTCAACACTGCATAGCAGTAACCATATAACAAAAACGGTGATATTGACCTGTTCCACAGCCGCAGAGGAATGCCAACCGTCGGATCCCCGATGGACATGACTGCCCACAGCATCTTTCATCTTCTAAGGTCATACCATTTCCATGCCACTAGGAGCCCGTGTATCCCTACATGGAGCTCCGACCGCCACTCAACAGGAATGTTACGCCGAGCGCTCCGGGTCCCCGCTCCTCCCCGGAGCGCTCGCTACACTCTCGTTACTGCAGCGCTCCGGTCAGATCCACTGACCCGGGGCGCTGCGATACCGCCTCCAGCCGGGATGCGATTCGCGATGCGGGTGGCGCCCGCTCGCGATGCGCACCCCGGCTCCCGTACCTGACTCGCTCTCCGTGGGTCCTGTCCCGGCACGCGCGGCCCCGCTCCCTAGGGCGCGCGCGCACCGGGTCTTTGCGATTTAAAGGGCCACTGCGCCGCTGATTGGCGCAGTGGTTCTAATTAGTGTGTTCACCTGTGCACTCCTTATTTATACCTCACTTCCCCTGCACTCCCTCGCCGGATCTTGTTGCCATTGTGCCAGTGAAAGCGTTTCCTTGTGTGTTCCTAGCCTGTGTTCCAGACCTCCTGCCGTTGCCCCTGACTACGATCCTTGCTGCCTGCCCCGACCTTCTGCTACGTCCGACCTTGCTTCTGTCTACTCCCTTGTACCGCGCCTATCTTCAGCAGTCAGAGAGGTTGAGCCGTTGCTTGTGGATACGACCTGGTCACTACCGCCGCAGCAAGACCATCCCGCTTTGCGGCGGGCTCTGGTGAAAACCAGTAGTGACTTAGAACCGATCCACTAGCACGGTCCACGCCAATCCCTCTCTGGCACAGAGGATCCACTACCTGCCAGCCGGCATCGTGACAGTAGATCCGGCCATGGATCCCGCTGAAGTTCCTCTGCCAGTTGTCGCCGACCTCACCACGGTGGTCGCCCAGCAGTCACAACAGATAGCGCAACAAGGCCAACAGCTGTCTCAACTGACCGTGATGCTACAGCAGCTACTACCACAGCTTCAGCAATCATCTCCTCCGCCAGCTCCTGCACCTCCTCCGCAGCGAGTGGCCGCTTCTGGTCTACGACTATCCTTGCCGGATAAATTTGATGGGGACTCTAAATTCTGCCGTGGCTTTCTTTCCCAATGTTCCCTGCACTTGGAGATGATGTCGGACCAGTTTCCTACTGAAAGGTCTAAGGTGGCTTTCGTAGTCAGCCTTCTGTCTGGAAAAGCTCTGTCATGGGCCACACCGCTCTGGGACCGCAATGACCCCGTCACTGCCTCTATACACTCCTTCTTCTCGGAAATTCAAAGTGTCTTTGAGGAACCTGCCCAAGCCTCTTCTGCTGAGACTGCCCTGTTGAACCTGGTCCAGGGTAATTCTTCCGTTGGCGAGTACGCCGTACAATTCCGTACTCTTGCTTCAGAACTATCCTGGAATAATGAGGCCCTCTGCGCGACCTTTAAAAAAGGCCTATCCAGCAACATTAAAGATGTTCTGGCCGCACGAGAAATCCCTGCTAACCTACATGAACTCATTCATCTAGCCACTCGCATTGACATGCGTTTTTCCGAAAGGCGTCAGGAGCTCCGCCAGGATATGGACTTTGTTCGCACGAGGCGTTTTTTCTCCCCGGCTCCTCTCTCCTCTGGTCCCCTGCAATCCGTTCCTGTGCCTCCCGCCGTGGAGGCTATGCAGGTCGACCGGTCTCGCCTGACACCTCAAGAGAGGACACGACGCCGCATGGAGAATCTCTGCCTGTACTGTGCCAGTACCGAACACTTCCTGAAGGATTGTCCTATCCGTCCTCCCCGCCTGGAAAGACTACGCTGACTCCGCACAAAGGTGAGACAGTCCTTGATGTCAACTCTGCTTCTCCACGTCTTACTGTGCCTGTGCGGATATCTGCCTCTGCCTTCTTCTCTACTATGGCCTTCTTGGATTCTGGATCTGCAGGAAATTTTATTTTGGCCTCTCTCGTCAACAGGTTCAACATCCCGGTGACCAGTCTCGCCAGACCCCTCTACATCAATTGTGTAAACAATGAAAGATTGGACTGTACCATACGTTTCCGCACGGAGCCCCTTCTAATGTGCATCGGACCTCATCACGAGAAAATTGAATTTTTGGTCCTCCCCAATTGCACTTCCGAAATTCTCCTTGGACTACCCTGGCTTCAACTCCATTCCCCAACCCTGGATTGGTCCACTGGGGAGATCAAGAGTTGGGGGCCCTCTTGTTTCAAGGACTGCCTAAAACCGGTTCCCAGTACCCCTTGCCGTGACTCTGTGGTTCCCCCTGTAACCGGTCTCCCTAAGGCCTATATGGACTTTGCGGATGTTTTTTGCAAAAAACAAGCTGAGACTCTACCTCCTCACAGGCCTTATGATTGTCCTATTGACCTCCTCCCGGGCACTACTCCACCCCGGGGCAGAATTTATCCTCTGTCCGCCCCAGAGACTCTTGCTATGTCTGAGTACATCCAGGAAAATTTAAAAAAGGGCTTTATCCGTAAATCCTCCTCTCCTGCCGGAGCCGGATTTTTCTTTGTGTCCAAAAAAGATGGCTCTCTACGTCCTTGCATTGACTACCGCGGTCTTAATAAAATCACGGTAAAGAACCGCTACCCCCTACCTCTCATCTCTGAACTCTTTGATCGCCTCCAAGGTGCCCACATCTTTACCAAACTGGACTTAAGAGGTGCTTATAATCTCATCCGCATCAGAGAGGGGGATGAATGGAAAACGGCATTTAACACTAGAGATGGACACTTTGAGTATCTGGTCATGCCCTTTGGCCTGTGCAACGCCCCTGCCGTCTTCCAAGACTTTGTTAATGAAATTTTTCGTGATCTCTTGTGTTGTTGTATATCTGGACGATATCCTGATTTTTTCTGCCAATCTAGAAGAACACCGCCAGCATGTCCGTATGGTTCTTCAGAGACTTCGTGACAATCAACTTTATGCCAAGATAGAGAAATGTCTGTTTGAATGCCAATCTCTTCCTTTCCTAGGATACTTGGTCTCTGGCCAGGGACTACAAATGGATCCAGACAAACTCTCTGCCGTCTTAGATTGGCCACGCCCCTCCGGACTCCGTGCTATCCAACGTTTTTTGGGGTTCGCCAATTATTACAGGCAATTTATTCCACATTTTTCTACCGTTGTGGCTCCTATCGTGGCTTTAACCTAAAAAAATGCCAATCCCAAGTCATGGCCTCCTCAAGCGGAAGACGCCTTTAAACGGCTCAAGTCTGCCTTTTCTTCGGCTCCCGTGCTCTCCAGACCTGACCCATCTAAACCCTTCCTATTGGAGGTTGATGCCTCCTCAGTAGGAGCTGGAGCGGTCCTTCTACAAAAAAATTCTTCCGGGCATGCTGTTACTTGTGGTTTTTTTTCTAGGACCTTCTCTCCGGCGGAGAGGAACTACTCCATCGGGGATCGAGAGCTTCTAGCCATTAAATTAGCACTTGAGGAATGGAGGCATCTGCTGGAGGGATCAAGATTTCCAATTATTATTTACACCGATCACAAGAACCTCTCCTATCTCCAATCTGCCCAACAGCTGAATCCTCGCCAGGCCAGGTGGTCTCTGTTCTTTGCCCGATTTAATTTTGAAATTCACTTTCGGCCTGCCGATAAGAACATTAGGGCCGATGCTCTCTCTCGTTCCTCGGATGCCTCGGAAGTTGAACTCTCTCCGCAACACATCATTCCTCCTGACTGCCTGATTTCCACTTCTCCAGCCTCCATCAGGCAAACTCCTCCAGGAAAGACCTTCGTCTCTCCACGCCAACGCCTCGGAATCCTCAAATGGGGTCACTCCTCCCATCTCGCAGGTCATGCAGGCATCAAGAAATCTGTGCAACTCATCTCTCGCTTCTATTGGTGGCCGACTCTGGAGACGGATGTCGTGGACTTTGTGCGAGCCTGCACTGTCTGTGCCCGGGATAAGACTCCTCGCCAGAAGCCCGCTGGTTTTCTTCATCCTCTGCCTGTCCCCGAACAGCCTTGGTCTCTGATTGGTATGGATTTTATTACAGACTTACCCCCATCCCGTGGCAACACTGTTGTTTGGGTGGTCGTTGATCGATTCTCCAAAATGGCACATTTCATCCCTCTTCCTGGTCTTCCTTCAGCGCCTCAGTTGGCTAAACAATTTTTTGTACACATTTTTCGTCTTCACGGGTTGCCCACGCAGATCGTCTCGGATAGAGACGTCCAATTCGTGTCAAAATTCTGGAGGGCTCTCTGTAAACAACTCAAGATTAAATTAAACTTTTCTTCTGCATATCATCCTCAATCCAATGGACAAGTAGAAAGAATTAACCAGGTCTTGGGTGATTATTTACGACATTTTGTTTCCTCCCGCCAGGATAATTGGGCAGATCTTCTACCATGGGCCGAATTCTCGTATAACTTCAGAGTCTCTGAATCTTCCTCCAAATCCCCATTTTTCGTGGTGTACGGCCGTCACCCTCTTCCTCCCCTCCCTACCCCCTTGCCCTCTGGTCTGCCCGCTGTGGATGAAATTTCTCGTGATCTTTCCACCATATGGAGAGAGACCCAAAATTCTCTCTTACAGGCTTCATCACGCATGAAGAAGTTTGCTGATAAGAAAAGAAGAGCTCCTCCCATTTTTTCTCCTGGAGACAAGGTATGGCTCTCCGCTAAATATGTCCGCTTCCGTGTCCTTTCAAAATTTTGTGCCAGATTAATCCTGTCTCTTACAAACTTCTTCTTCCTCCTTCTCTTCGTATTCCTAATGCCTTTCACGTTTCTCTTCTTAAACCACTTGTCATCAACCGTTTCTCTCCCAAACTTGTTTCCCCCACTCCTGTTTCCGGCTCCTCGGACATCTTCTCCGTCAAAGAGATTCTGGCATCCAAGAAGGTCAGAGGGAAAACTTTTTTTTTAGTTGATTGGGAGGGTTGTGGTCCAGAAGAGAGATCCTGGGAACCTGAGGACAATATTCTAGACAAAAGTCTGCTCCTCAGGTTCTCAGGCTCTAAGAAGAGGGGGAGACCCAAGGGGGGGGGGTACTGTTACGCCGAGCGCTCCGGGTCCCCGCTCCTCCCCGGAGCGCTCGCTACACTCTCGTTACTGCAGCGCTCCGGTCAGATCCACTGACCCGGGGCGCTGCGATACCGCCTCCAGCCGGGATGCGATTCACGATGCGGGTGGCGCCCGCTCGCGATGCGCACCCCGGCTCCCGTACCTGACTCGCTCTCCGTCGGTCCTGTCCCGGCGCGCGCGGCCCCGCTCCCTAGGGCGCGCGCGCGCCGGGTCTTTGCGATTTAAAGGGCCACTGCGCCGCTGATTGGCGCAGTGGTTCTAATTAGTGTGTTCATCTGTGCACTCCTTATTTATACCTCACTTCCCCTGCACTCCCTCGCCGGATCTTGTTGCCATTGTGCCAGTGAAAGCGTTTCCTTGTGTGTTCCTAGCCTGTGTTCCAGACCTCCTGCCGTTGCCCCTGACTACGATCCTTGCTGCCTGCCCCGACCTTCTGCTACGTCCGACCTTGCTTCTGTCTACTCCCTTGTACCGCGCCTATCTTCAGCAGTCAGAGAGGTTGAGCCGTTGCTAGTGGATACGACCTGGTCACTACCGCCGCAGCAAGACCATCCCGCTTTGCGGCGGGCTCTGGTGAAAACCAGTAGTGACTTAGAACCGGTCCACTAGCACGGTCCACGCCAATCCCTCTCTGGCACAGAGGATCCACTACCTGCCAGCCGGCATCGTGACAAGGAACAGGGCCTGCTCCAGACCATCCTGCAGGCCCGATAGAAAAATGTCCAGCCCAATATCATTGAGGTGGACCCCATCTGCGATCATGAATCGTCTGTTGTCACCCTCCAGCTCGCGGTGACGGACCACCACCCCGCCCTTGGACCGAACAAAACGAGCCATTCTAGCATTGACCAGGCGGCGAGACAGCTCAATGGCCTCAGCATCCCTGGCCCCTTGCCACTTGACCCGAGGAACAATCTCCGACCATACCAGAATCAGCTCCGTTAAGAAGCCAGATAACCTCTCCACATCAACTTTCATGACGGTGATGATCTCTGGAAAGCGGGTAAAACAAAGGTCAACCAAAATCACCGGAGAGCGAACCATTCCGGCAATAACCACTGCTTCCGAAAGAATTTGCTGCCAACGCATGCCCGGAATCCCACGCCAGTGGGCATCAATGTTCGGAACACCTAACGATCTTCCGCCAGGACGGCAACTCGCCCTCTGGGCCGCCCGGTGGATATACGAATGCCCCAAGAAGAACACAGAAGCCACCGGAGACTCTGAAACAGAAAACAAGTTAAAGAAGCAGTTCCGGACGAACGTATCCCGCATAACATGCCGAGCGCCATCTCCCAATTCGCTGAATGTCCGCTACGGCCAGCCCGGCACGCGACGCCTCCGTAGCCACACCAATCCGAAAGGAATGTGTGCCAAATTCAGCCGCCGGGGCACCAACAGCCCCAAGGCACCGCTTAAAAACTGCCTGGAACTGATAGCGCGTCCGGGGGGAACCGTCAGCATGCGCGAAAAAATGCTCACCACCCGCGCGAACCGCCAAATAACCAAAAAAAGCCCGAACAGGACACACTTCCCCGTCCACAGACCGCAAACTAACCCACGCCCCCTGGCCCATCTGATCCGTCTTGGACCTGCGTATACGTAACTGCAATATGCCGTTCGAGCAAACTACATCCTCAAACAACAAACCACCCACGCCCGACTTAGACGCGGGAACCATCTCACCGACCCGAAAAGCGCCAAAAAACGCGGCGCAAAAAGCAGCAGAAAAAAGCAACGACTCAAATTGAGAAGGACAACACTCCTTCGTAGCCAACAGCAGAGCCACCAACAAAGCATAGGAAACCGGGCGCCTGCGCTCGTGCCTGACGTGGGTCTTCTGCCAACCCTTCAGCGCCTGCTGAATTAAAAAACGCTTCGTCACATCTTCCCAACCCAAAAGTTTAAAGTAAAAACTCACTCCCGCCAGCCTCCGGCGGGCCACCACAGCGGAAACAGCAGCTGCGCGCAAAGATAACAAATAGTCAATGGTTACCGATAAGCGGGACTCCCCACAGACTTCCACCGGTCGTCCAGCAACCATGCCCCACCAAGCAGCCCACGCCTTACCATTTCCTGTCCAAGTAGCAGTCGCTACCGATGATTGGATAAGGGGCATCAATCGACCGTCACCAGGTCCCACACCAACCGGGGGCAAGGAGTGCCCTCCTGGGCCGCATCCGGGCACATCTTCCGAAAGGCCTGAAACTGAAAACGGGACAAAGCATCAGCAATCACATTGTCAACCCCAGGGACGTGGCGGGCCCGGAACCAAATATTCAGCTCCAGACAGCGAAGCACCAGATGACGAAGCAGGGACAACACAGGAAGCGAAGAGGACGTGAGACCGTTAACACAGTGAACCACACTCACATTGTCAGATCAGAAAACAACCCGGCGGTTACTAAAAAGATTCCCCCAAAGTTCCACCGCAACCACAATGGGAAAAAGTTCCAGCAACGTAAGGTTCCGGCATCGCCCATCTTCACGCCACTCCCGAGGCCACTCCTCGGCACACCACGCACCATCAAAGAAAGCCCTGAAACCCAAAGACCCCGCAGCGTCCGTGAACAGTTGAAGTTCACCATTGGGCAATTCAGCCGCCTGCCAACAAGTGCGACCATTGTAGCATCACAAAAATTCCCTCCAAACCAAAACATCAGCCCGCAACTGCCGGGAAATGCGGATCCTGTGGTCCGGATGCCGCGCCCCTCTCGTGGACAAAGACAGCCTCCGTGAAAAAACCCGCCCCATGGGCATAACTCTGCATGCAAAGACAAGGTGACCCAACAACACCTGCATTTGCCGCAACGTGACCTTCTTAACCTCACAAAAAACTTCCACTAAACCCAACAAAGATTCCAACTTCTCACTCTGCAGGCGAAAAACCATTGCAACCGAATCAATCTCAATGCCCAAGAATGACATCACAGTAGCAGGACCCTCCGTCTTATCCGCCGACAAAGGAACACCAAATTTACGCATAAAGAAACAAAAAGAATCCAAAAGAAAACGACACCTGGAAGACCCGGCTGGGGCAACACAAAAAAAGTAATGAATAAAAGAGGAACTGCCTGTTTCCACGCGAACCACCCATTCCAAAAATAAACTGAACAACTCAAAGTAGTGGCACGAGATGGAACAGCCCATAGGTAAACAAACATCAAAATAAAACAACCCGTCAACCCGACACCCCAGCAGGTGGTGACATTCCGGATGAACCGGCAACAACCGGAATGCTGATTCAATGTCGGATTTTGCCATCAAGGCCCCCGCTCCCGCACTCCTAACCAGGGCAACTGCCCTATCAAAAGAAACATAGGACACAGACGCATCCTCCTTGGGAATTCCGTCATTCACCGAAGAACCCTTCGGGTACGATAGGTGATGGATGAGCCGGAACTTCCCTGCCTCCTTCTTGGGCACCACACCCAAAGGGGACACCCGCAGGTTGTGAAAAGGCGGGATGGAAAAGGGGCCCATAAACCTACCCAAAGCCACCTCCTTGCCAATCTTGTCCCGAAGCACGTCAGGACGCTCACGAGCCGATTTCAAGTTATCCGGAAAAACACCACCAACCGTACTCAAAACAAACGGAATAAAGAAACCACATTCAAAACCATCTGTTAGAACCAAAGCGGCTTCCCTAATAGGGTACCGCTCTAACCACAGGCGCATCGCGGCCACCCTCACTGGGGTCCTTCCCTCCGGCAGCAGACGCCGGGCGGGCGTTTTTGCAGCCCTAGGGCAGCGCACTGCTGCATGTCCCCCGCCGCAGGAGGAACACTCATGCTTGTACTTGCACAAGCTGAGAAATCGTCAGTGGCCCTCATTGAAGAGCCAACAAGCCCCGGGCCTTCGCACGGCCACTGACCCCGTAGCCCCGGGCTGACATCATTAGGCGCAACCAGACATCAGTCGCCTTAACACCCCAACCAACCTCCAGCTGCAACGCCAGCCGCCGACGAAATTCTTCGTCGTAATGCCACCAGGCAGAACCCCCATGAACCTTGTAGGCATTGTAAAAAGAATCCATATAAATAAAAAGTTCCGAACAGCGTTCGGGGTGCTTTTCACCCATAACACACCCCAAGACAGCAAAGGCCTGTAATCAGTTACCCATGGACTTGGCAACCTTAGGCCTAAAGGGACCCGCCTTCTCAGACTGAGGTCTCCGCTCCTTATCTATGGTATGTTGGTCCACAGAAACCAGGGACCACAAATCCACATATGCATTACCCCAAATCTTCTCCTAACCGCTTCGTCCACATGCACCCCCAAAGGGCTAAGCCCACAAAAAATAGCCTCCTTGTGTACGCCCGCCCTAACCGGGGACACACGACGGGCTGGGGTAGCCAATTTTTCCCCTGGCGGCACTTCCAACTTGGAAAGAACGGCCTTCAAAACAGATAAAACATCAGCAGACCCACCCCCAGTACCCCAAGCCCCCGCAAAGTCGAACTCACCAGTCCGCGCAGGAGCACCAGAAGAAGTCGACGGACCACTGGAGGAAGCATCAGGCACTGGATCTGACACCGGAGCAGGAGGAGGAGCAGGATCCGGATTCGGAGCTGGAGCCGCGCTGGGCCGCTCGCATCCGCGCGAAGACCTCCTAGGGGACCTGGAACGTCGCCGACGACTGCCACGCCGGCGAGCCCTCCTGTCCGGGCTCGCCGAGCTCCAGGAGCTGTCTCTTGAAGAAGATGGCGATCGCCAGCGGGACGAGCGGGACCTCCCAGATCTCGCTCTGCATCTGTGGTCCCGGCGACAACTGCGGTGTGACCGAGCACGAGACTCAGCAGCCCTGCACCGCCGAGAGCGGCCAGAACCCCGGGAGGATGACCTGGAAAAACGCCTGCGTACACTCCTCACAGACCCCCTTGAAGCCCGGTCACGCGGGGGCTGGCTGACCCGCTGCTCAAACACCTGACCCCCAGCAAGAGACAGTGAAGGGCCGGTGATAGGGGGGGAGGGGGAGGTGGGGGCGCTACCTGAGGGACAGTCAGAGAAGAGGGGCCAGCAGCATCATCCCCGGGGCCCATGCTATCTCGGGCATCCTCAAATAATGGGTCCTCCTCCCCCAAGTCTACAGGTAGGGGTTGGGACACAGCCAGCCCACCACCATGTGGCAGGCTGACCGCCGATACCCGCGCCGGCGGCGTGTCCAGAACCTCGTCAGCCGACGAGGAGGCACGGGATCCGGCCGAGGGGGCATGATGATTTCCCATGACCCCGGAATTCTCACCGCACTGCCCGGGGACCGCCGCAACTACCGAGGATGCGCGCGACTACCGGAAGCGCGCGCGCAGGAAGGGGAGGAGCCATCCCCCGTAACCCGGCACTAGCAGCAGCAGGCCCAGGCCCCGATGCAGAGGCCAAAGCCTGCGCCACTGCAAGTCCCCGCCGCCCGCTGGTATTAACCCGCGGCGGGCTGGGACTCAATCTAGAAGGGGGGCGGGATTGCCTACCCGTCCGGCGGCTCGCTGCAGGCACCGAAACCGCCGACGATGACAAGGACCGGGCCGAGGAGGGGACCCCAGCGGACGCCATATCGGGAAGGAGCCGTGACAGGAGCCCAGGATCAGCCAGCAACCGCTCCCATATCGCCAACCACACATCCTCGTCAGCCATAGCGAGCACCTACGTCTCTTGTTGCTGGTGAGGTAAGAGGAGGGGAGGAAGCAGGAGAGTCTCCTATATCCCCTATGGGCGTAACTACCCTCCCCTAGTTCCCACCCCGACCTGTGGGAGGGCCCAACCTTGTTCGGCACATGTTAACCCCCCAGTGTCCATACAGTCAGTGGGACCTATTCCCATTACAGGACAGGTCCCACACAGACTTAGGGTGCAATCACGCTGAGTAAATCAAGAGGAATTTATGCTTACGTGCTGAAAAAAGAATTTTCTATTCGCGCAGAATTGAGCGTGGAAATGGGGGAGAAAGAAGTGAAGGGTTTTTCAGCCATTTCCCGCGCGAATTCCGCACAAATCCTGCGCAAATTCTGCGTGAAAATGATGTGGGGCGGAATTTTTTTTTACCATTGACTTCTATTGGATTCTGCTCACGGAGTCCACTTGAAGATTGAACATGTTCTTTCTTCCAGCGGAAAGGAATTCAGCGTCGGAATTCTTCTAGCAGAATTTCCGATGTGTGAACAGGACAGCAGAAAAAACATTAAAGTCAATGGGCAGAGGAGATGTGCATTCATTTGGAGCGGAGAATTCAAGAGGAATTACTCGAGTTAATTCCTCTTGAATTACTAAGTGTGAACGCACCCTTAGGAACAAGGAGGACTGCAGGGAGGATGGAAGATCAGATAGACTGGAAGGGTTAAAAAAGGGGGGGGTAAGGTCACATTTCCAGGTGATACAGCCATAGGTGAGTTCTTCTTGAAGTTAAAGGGGTATTCCAGGCAAAACCTTTATATATATATATATATATATATATATATATATATATATATATATATATATATATATATATCAACTGGCTCCGGAAAGTTAAACAGATTTGTAAATTACTTCTATTAAAAAATCTTAATCCTTCCAATAGTTATTAGCTTCTGAAGTTTTCTGTTTAACTGCTCAATGATGATGTCACGTCCCAGAAGCTGTGCATGATGGGAGAATATCCCCATAGGAACTGCACAGCTCCCGGGACGTAAGTCATCAGAGAGCAGTTAGACAGAAAACAACAACTCAACTTCAGAAGCTAATAACTATTGGACGGATTAAGATTTTTTAATAGAAGTAATTTACAAATCTGTTTAACTTTCCGGAGCCAGTTGATATATATAAAAAAAGTTTTGGCCTGGAATACCCCTTTAATGTATATTCAAATAATAATAATAATTCATTATTAATAAAGGATCAACATATTCCGCAGTGTCTTACATCATTCAAATTAGTCCCTTTGGGGCTTATGACTTAAAGGACAACTGTAGTGGAACACTTTTATATATTCCCGTGCCCGGGCCTCAAAAATAAACAAAATAAACTCATCCATACCTTCCTACGAGCCCCCGTTGGTCCGTCACAGGCCTCACGGTCCGGCAGTGTTGACCTCATTCCACTTCCTGGGGACGGGGACGCCGCAGAGCCGTCGGCGTATCACCAGCTGTAGCGATGTCCCGCCCCGGCCAGTGTTAGGTTGAGCCCACTGTCATGTAAGGAGCTCTGGCCGGCTTCTTACATGACAGTGGGCTCAGCCTATCACAGACCGGGGCGGGACATTGCTGTGGCCGGTGATACTCCGACGACTCTGCGGCGTCCCCGTCCCCAGGAAATGGAATGAGGTCAGCACTGCCGGACCGTGAGGCCTGTGCCGGACCAACGGGGGCTCGTAGGAAGGTATGTATGAGTTTATTTTGTTTATTTTTGAGGCACGGGCATATATAAAAGTGTTCCACTACAGTTGTCCTTTAATTCACCTATCAGTATGTTTTGGAGTGTGAGAGGAAACCCATGTACCAGAGGAAACCCACACAAACTCCTTGGCAGATTTTGTCCTTGGTGGGCTTTGGTGTGTTGGTAGGTGGATGGATGTTCTTGCTGGGCACAGTTCCAGGAAACAAGCACTACAGAAAAGCTGGGTATGCAGTGCCAATAACAGATTTGTCACATTAAATCTGTGGGGTGTAGTTGAGAGGTGAACCTATTTTTCTGCGAAAGAGACTTAAAAGAGCACTGTCAGATTCAAAAACGTTTTATATGTTGTACAGGTTGACAGAATATTTCTAAAATACTTTATAAGAGTATTTTATTTCCTTTTTATATAATTCATGGCTTATAAAATAAAGACCACTAGGGGTCCCCATACCATCCATAACACAATCCTGTCCGGCTGCACCATCATGTTTGTCCCAGCTAAAGCACAGGCAGGGACAAAGTCCAGTAAGTGAGGGTGGGACTAGTCCTCCTCTGTCCAATCAGACTGCCGGATACCTGCACTATTAGTAGCGGTGGTATTATGAAGCACCAGATGTGGTGCATAATGGCTATATCCATGGTTCCTGTTTGATCCCAGTCTGCTGGCCCCCCAGATGTACAGCTTTATGCACCTTGAATAAAATAAATCCTTCACCTACTCGAGAGGGAGTTACAGAGCAGCCTGCAGTGATTGGATGAAGAGACCCAGCACTGCACAGCAGACTTAGGAAGGAAGTGATTGCATGGTGAGTGAGGACCCGCCTCTTCCAGAGCACAGAGTGAAAAACAGAGTGAGCAGCAGATAGAAGGTATTTGTAAGAGAAATATAGGTGCTAGACACATAAAAATTGTATGTACGGGATCAGGATTAGGTGCACTGGGTGGAAACGTATGCCCCCAAAAATTGCAACATTGTCTTTTTGAGTGATGTTATTACAAAGAACGATTGGTGGCGCAAAAAAACAATCCCTCATATGGGTCTGTAGTTGGAAAATTTTAAGCAATATGGCTACTGGAAGGCGAGGAAGAAAAAACAAAAATGCAAAATTAAAAAATTAAAACTATGGGGGAGATTTATCAAAGGATCTAGACTGATTTTTCCTGTCTAAAATTGTCGCACAGAAAGTCGCAGTCTAAATATGTGCGACTTTTTTGTGACTTTTGCGTTAGAGGATTTTTAGAACATTATGCATGCTAGTCTATTTTAGACGGAAAAATGCATTGGTGCTGACTTTATCAAAAGCGACTTTTCGGCGACAAGTCGCATCGGCTGAAAGTACGCTGAAATGTCAGACCACGCTGGAACAAGTTTAAATACAGTCTAAAAGCATAGATCCCGAAGTCTGTGCGCAGAATTTATCAAGAGCAGTGCTACTTTTGATAAATTAGGCGCACAATAGACCGGACTAACCCTCTGTATTTTGGTCTATATTGATGCGGGATATAGGCAGCTTTGATAAATTTCCCGCTATGTCATTAAGTGGTTAAAACACCAAAGCTAAGTTCACATAATGTTTTTATGTCTTATTTTGCCTTCCATAGAGGACTAGGTATAGAAGTCCTAGATTTATTGAAAAAAAACAAAAAAAAACCATTGTTTCAGCATGCGGCAATTTTAGAAAACCGCCACTGAGCCAAAAAAAAAAAAAACACTAAGGAAGAGTGAAAGCCACCAAGTTAGTGATGCTTTGGAATTCCCTTTCAGCTTACATCTGGGTATGGAATTTTTTGTTAAAAAAAAAATTCTATGGGTGGTGGATTGGGTTGCCTAAAAAGAGCAACAACAAAAAAAATGTCTCCGTTTTTTTTTTTTTTTTTTGGTGGGGAGCTTTTTACACCCTGAATTATTTCGCAGGGGCCACCGGGAGGTAGTGCACGCAGGGATGTCACTGACATCCCATGCGTGCGCCCATAGGAACGGAGGGGCAGAGCATTGGAGCATCGAGGAGGATGACGTGTGGGCATGGTAATCATCTTCAGTACATCATCTTCAGTACTCCGACCACCGCTCCTCCGGTCCCAGGACCTACTGCTATGGCCCATAGGCCATAGCAGTAGATTGTGACTTCGGACCGGAGGAGCGGTGGACGGAGCACTGAAGTGGAGCAGTACACAGACATACAGTCTCCAGCGATACACTGTATATGGCTGAAGGCTGTATGTCTGTGGGGGAGCTATACTGCACCTAATGTGGAGAACTATACTGCACCTAATGTGGGGAACTATACGGCACCTAATGTGGGGAACTATACTGCACCTAATGTGGGGAAACTATACTACACCTAATGTGGGGAAACTATACTACACCTAATGTGGGGAACTATGCTGCACCTAATGTGGGGGAACTATACTGCACCTAATGTGGGGGAACTATACTGCACCTAATGTGGGGGAACTATACTGCACCTAATGTGGGGGAACTATACTGCACCTAATATGGGGGAACTATACTGCACCTAATGTGGGAGAACTATACAGCACCTAATGTGGGGGAACTATACAGCGCCTAATGTGGGGGAACTATACTGCACCTAATGTGGGGGAACTATACTGCACCTAATGTGGGGAAACTATACTGCAACTAATGTGGGGGAACAATACTGCACACCTAACGTGGGGGAACTATACTACCAACCTAAAGTGGGGGAACTAAACTGCCAGCCTAATGTGGGGGGGACTAAAACCTAATGTGGGGGAACTACACTGCCAACCTAATGTGGGGGAACTATACTGACAGCCTAATGTGGGGGAACAATACTGCCAACCTAACGTGGGGGAACTATACTGACAACCTAATGTGGGGGGGGGAACCTATACCGCCAACCTAATGTGGCAGAACTACACCCTAATGTGGGGAACTACACTGCCAACCTAATGTCGGGGAACTACAACCTAATGTGGGGGGAACTATACTGCCAATCTAATGTGGGGGAACTGTGAAGCCAGCCTAATGTGGGGGAACTGTGCTGCCAATCTAATGTGGGGGTACTACAACGTAATGTGAGGGAACTATACTGCCAACCTAATGTGGAGGAACAGTGAAGCCAGCCTAATGTGGGGGAACTGTGCTGCCAATCTAATGTGGGGGTACTACAACCTAATGTGGGGGAACTATACTGCCAGCCTAATGTGGGGGAACTACAACCTAATGTGTAGAAACTACAGCCTAATGTGGGGGAACTATACTGCCAACCTAATGTGGGGGAACTATGCTGCCAACCTAATGTGGGAGAACTACAACCTAATGTGGGGGGAACTATACAAAAATATTAAATTGTACTATTCTGATTCCTGTAACTCTTTTATTTTTCTGTATATGGGGATGTATTAGGGTCATTTTTTGCGCAGTGATTTGTAGTTTTTGCCGGTACCATTTTTGTTTTGATGGGACTTTTCAATTGCTTTTTAGATATTTTTTTATGGTATTTGAAGTGACCAAAAATGTGCAAATCTGGTTAGTGCACTATAACGACTTTTGGGGCCCCACTTTTGATTTTGCCTGGGGTAACGCTAAGCCTAAAACCGGCCCTGGTAGGACAGACATGCTCCTCCTCCAGACCGGGCTTTGGGGTGCACACCCTATGGATGCCATATAACTGGTGACAAGTTGCCATCAGTTGCGGCATCAGTTACATCAAGATTTAGGCCTCTGCCGAATGCCTCACGTTTGAACCCAGTCTTAGACAGTTTTTTCGTGCAAATTGTTTCAGAACTTTTTAGTAGTAAAACTATTGCATCGTTCTTATATCAAAATTTTAGTTTGTTTTATATTTGTTAAAACATACTCCTTTCCACTTTTAAAATCTTAATATAAAAAAGTATCTTATTAATTTATATTTGCTTACTCTTTCTAAAAAGAACTACGTGAAGATGAAAGAAAATCATAAAGAAATCATGACAGTAATATAAAAAAATCATAAAATATGTAAATAAAAAAAAAGTCCAACATAATCTCAGAGGCCTATTAAAATATTAATAGTTCACATGGCAAAAGTTCAATTGTACTCAAGGGAAACTCATGCTAGGAAATTCTCAGAAGATCCAAGCAACAGTCACGGACAATGGCCGAAAATCCTTCAGGGTGAAGGGGTTGACCGGTCACCGTATATTCTCTGCTTCCAAACCAAACAATAATAAACTATGTAGAAATATATGGAGCAAAAAATTCATGTAACTTTATTCAAGAAGCCAAATTTATATGGGCACTGTCAGAATCAAATACTTTTATATGTTGTACATCTTGGCAAAAGATTAACCTTTCTAATATACTGCATAAGAAAAGGTTATCTTCTTTTTATTGAACTCCTCTGTGCTCACTCCTGTCCTATCACACTGTAGCATGAAAACAGAGAGGAGGGAGTTACAGAGCAGCCTGTAGTGATTGGATGAAGAGAACCAGCACAGCACATCAGACTCATGGAGGAAGTGAATGCATGGTGAGTGAGGGCGGGCTCAGTGCTTGCCTCAGACACGCCCCTTCCTGAGTAGTGAGCAGCAGAACAGAGGGATTTGTGAGCCAAATACAAAAGCTAGACACATAAAAAAGACATGAAAAGCATCTGCATGACCTAGTGAGTAAAATATATACGCATTTTTTTTTCTATGATATGTTATTTTGTGGAGCCAAGTTAGATGCAGCGGTCAGAACTGACACTATTGACAGTCAAGTCAATCTTGCTAATAGAGCTGTGCAGTATAGATAGGTATGGATCCACGGATACCTGCACTATTAGCAGCGGTGGTCTGATGAAGCACTAGATGTGGTGCGTAATGGCTAAATCCATGGCAAACCCCAGATATTTGTCTTTATGCACCTCGAATAAAAGAAATCCTCCACCTACTGGAAACATGGGTGCCTCCTTATTGCCTTTATTTCTATAACTGTTTATTTTAATTGCAATTTTTATTTGGTTATTTGGGATTTTTAAAAATTTGTATTTATTTCATTGGGGGTATGTTCTCACTCCTTAAAAATCATGACTGTATTTTTACGGTGCATAAATATACTCTTAGACTGTATTTATTTTTTATTTTTTTTAAGTTTTACACAATTAATAATAATTAATTACAGAGATCCAACATAATATTCTGTATATTATTTCAGATAATATTTCAGGTATTCCTGTTGGGACATTTTTGCTTGCAGCATTTTTGACATTTTGATAGGGTTAAAATATGTGGCTTTTTTTTTTTACTTTTTTTTGGTCTAAAAAGCTGCAGTGAAATAAAACATGAATATATATCTGAAAATCTACATACACAATATTTTGGTTTGCACAAAAAAGTTATGACTGGAGTTCTGATGAAAAGCCCTTACCAGTCCATTTTTCAGTTTTCCCCCTCTATTGCTGCCAACAGGTCCACTTTATAGTGTGCATATTGTTTAAAAAAATGTATTGGAATAACCCTTCTGAATGATGTTATTGCTGTCACTGCTATTCTTGAGCCCCCTGAGAGGCCCCCCCATGGAGCACAACTATTTCTCATTCTTTACATTTTATGGAGTAAAACCAGAATAAAGCTGTTTGCCAGTAGTACACTCATAGTTACTTCCTCCCTTACTTTTCTAACCAATCACAGCAAAACACATCACATTCTCCTCTCTGCTATGCTATGATATAGTGCTGTTAAAAGTGCACTGAACAGGCTGTCACTGTGCTGGGCTTATGAAGCCTTTGTAGTGCTCTTTTATTAACCCAATGTGCACATGCTCATCACAAAAAACAGGCAGAATGCAAGAAGGTAAACGCTGGTGATAGATGGGTCTTTCTTTGTAGATAGCTTCTTCATACCATGTTACCTGTTGCCCATCATCTGGGCTCTGGGGACCTATTACAGATTTTGTATTGGGACCTCGGTGAAGGTACAATTAGCTTTTCTCATTTCCTGAGTCTTCCCTCATTTCCATTACAATATGTTACAGACTTTTCATGTAGGAGGGAAGGAAAATCGCAGCTTTGTTGCAAGGTGCTCAGTTTTGACAAGTCAACAATCTTGATAATCCTTTAATGATAGTCGTACAAGGAGATAACATGAAAAACAGACGTTGTGTACGGAATATGCATAACAATAGCACCTACAGTACAGGATGCTAATCTGTACAGACATGTTCCACACATAACAAACAACTACATTCTACTATAACCCTACTGTGTTGATCCAGAGGAAGGTAACCCCTCCACCATATGGCTTATGCCAATTGCCCCATAACAGAGGAAAAATTCCTTCCCGACTCCAATATGAATAAATCCAAGGATCAACATTCTGTCTCTTTAAATCTAATGGATTCTAAAATGTATAATATATTCAGAAAAACAAAGGCTGACAACTCAAGGCAATGCAACAAAAGAAATATACTGTATATATATATATATATATATATATATATATATATATATATATATATATATATACATCTTATTTGGACATTCAGGTCCTATAAGTGGATAAAACATATGGGGAAAACTGTCCAGAGGAAAAGTTGCTGAGTTGCCCAAAGCAACCAATCAGATCGCTTCTTCCATTTTTGAAAAGGCCTGTGAAAAATGAAAGAAGGGATCTGATTGGTTGCTATGGGCAACTCAGCAACTTTTTCTCAGGACAGGTTATGATAAATCTCCCCCCCATGGTGTGATAAAACCAACAATGAATTATATATACAGTATTCACATATAAAAAAAAATATACTAAAGTTGCAACGTATTCATTGGTCAATAAACGAATGAATAAATCAGAGCAAATTAATACGACAGAAAAATTCTTAAAGTCAAAGAATCCGTTAATTATATAAATGTGCTTGGAAAATGTCCGTATTAGAACTCGTAATGGGAGTTACAGAATTTCCTTGGTATCCTGATCATTTGCCTCCAGTTGCAAAACTACAACTCCCAGCATTGCCCCGAAGTTGTAGTTTTTGCAACCGCTGAAAGCACACTGGTTGGGCAACACTGCCCTAAACTTTTGCTAAAAAATGGAATGGAGAAGTAGTCATATGCAAAACTGACGCCCCATTCTGACAGGAGAGTAGGGACCGTGAGTTTGATTTATCAAAACCTGTGAACCTGTGCAGAGGAAGAGTGGTGCAGTTGTCCATAGAAACCAATCAGCTTGCTTCTTTCATTTTTAAAGAGGCCTGGAAAAAATGAAAGAAGCGATCTGATTGGTTACTATGGGTAACTGCACCACTCTTCCTCTAGACATGTTTTAAAAATCTTCCGCCCCCCCCCCCCCCTGTTCTTGAGATAATGGTGGTCCCAGCAGTGAGATCCTCAGCAATCATTTATGTGTCTCCTATCCTGTAGGTAGAAGATAAATGTTGAAGGGGTACTCCCAGGAAATATATCCCCTATCCACAGGATAAGTTCCTGATCTCAGGGAGTCTGACCGCTGGGGCTCCCCGCAATCTACCCAGCTACTCACTGTTCCTCGGTGCGCCGTCACCCACCCTCAGAGACAAGCTATAATGATGGTCCACTTAGCCGAGCCAGGGTCCTATCGAGGCCCAGTTTTAGGCTTAGCATGGCCCTAGGCAAAATCAAAAGTGCACTAACCAGATTTGAAAATTTTTGGTCACTTCAAATATTATAAAAAATTTTTTCTAAAAAGCAATTGAAAAGTCCCATCAAAACAAAAATTGTACCGATAAAAACTACAAATCACTGCACAAAAAATGACCCTAATACATCCCCATATACAGAAAAATATAGGGATCAGAATAGTACAATTTTATATTTTTGTATAGTTCCCCCCACATTAGATAAAGAGTATAGCTCCCCACATTAGGTGCAGTATAGTTCCCCCACATTAGGTGCAGTATAGTTCCCCCCCATTAGGTGCAGTATAGTTCCCCACATTAGGTGCAGTATGGTTCCCCCATTTAGGTGCAGTATAGTTCTCCACATTAGGTGAAGTATAGTCCCCCACATTAGGTGCAGTATAGTTCCCCACATTGGGTGCAGTATAGTTCCCCCACATTAGGTGCAGTATAGTTCCCCACATTAGGTGCAGTATAGTTCCCCCACATTAGGTGCAGTATAGTTCCCCACATTAGGTGCAGTATAGTTCCCCCACATTAGGTGCAGTATAGTTCCCCACATTAGGTGCAGTATAGTTCCCCACATTGGGTGTAGTATAGTTCCCCCACATTAGGTGCAGTATAGTTCCCCACATTAGGTGCAGTATAGTTCCCCCACATTAGGTGCAGTATAGTTCCCCACATTAGGTGCAGTATAGTTCCCCCACATTAGGTGCAGTATAGTTCCCCACATTAGGTGCAGTATAGTTCCCCACATTAGGTGCAGTATAGTTCTCCACATTAGGTGCAGTATAGTTCCCCACATTAGGTGCAGTATAGTTCCCCACATTAGGTGCAGTATAGTTCCCCACATTGGGTGCAGTATAGTTCCTCCACATTAGGTGCAGTATAGTTCCCCACATTAGGTGCAGTATAGTTCCCCCACATTAGGTGCAGTATAGTTCCCCACATTAGGTGCAGTATAGTTCCCCCACATTAGGTGCAGTATAGTTCCCCACATTAGGTGCAGTATAGTTCCCCACATTAGGTGCAGTATAGTTTCCCCACATTAGGTGCAGTATAGTTCCCCACATTAGGTGCAGTATAGTTCCCCACATTAGGTGCAGTATAGTTCCCCACATTAGGTGCAGTATTGTTCCCCCACATTAGGTGCAGTACAGTTCCCCCACATTAGGTGCAGTATGTTCCCCCACAGACATACAGCTTTCAGCCATATACAGTGTATGGCTGGAGGCTGTATGCCTGTTTACTACCCCACTTGAGTATTCCGAACACTGAAGATGACCGCAGGTCACTTACCATACCCGCGTGTCCTCCTCACTGCTCCGCTCCGCTGTACTGTTGCCAAGGGTGCACGCACAGGAAGTCAGTGACATCACTGCGTGCGCTTCCTCCCAGTGGCCCCAGCATTTTTAAAGTTAGCGCAGGGCCGCTGTGAGGTAAACGGGGCATCCTTCTGTCCTGAAAAGATTTTTCGGGTCACAGGGATGTCCCGAATGTGACGAGCTGGTCACTGTTTTAAAGTGGCCGCAGCCAGGCTGCTAATCTTTAACAAGAAGCCAACGCTGCGGCCACTTTAAAACAGTTGCCCCCCCTACTGAGCAGCCGGCAGGGGGCCCCCTGGGGGATGGGGGCCCTAGGCAATTGCCTGGTTTTCCCCGCCCTAACCCCGGCCCCGGTCCTATCTCAGTCTGGTGATTGGCTGAGCAGCCCATCACTGAAGCTTGTCTCTGAGGGTGGGGGCCTGATGACACTAAGGACCCCGTAGACCCTGTAGTAGATGGCGCGGTGCCCCCAGTGGTCGGACCCTCATCGGTCCGAAACATATCCCCTACCCTGTGGATAGAGGATACATTTTATTTCCTCAGAGTACTCCTTTAATGGTCAGGCAACTGTACCCCCAAATCTCAGAAAGACATTTTTAGAGGTTATCATGAAGGATATTACAAGTGAATGACCAGCATAAAATGGTCTATCCCAAGGCACTTCTCCCAACAGAGCGTTTCAGGTTACGATTATAAGCATATTCTTAGTATTCTTTATTCTAACATCTACAACGCGTTTCGAATACTGGATTGGATTCTCCATCAAGTTTAGAGGTTTTGCCCTACTATTCATAGTGCATCTGTAATTCATCAATCCTATTACTAAAATTTGATTCAGAGTACTATTAAAGGAGATCTCCGGCAAAAAATAACTTATCCCCTGTCCACAGGATAGGGGATATGTAGCCCCAACGGTCGGACCCCCCGTGATCAAAGGGGCAGGACCCGGCGCTCAGCATTCCTATGGGAGCGCCAAAAAGACCCGAGTACAGCTCTACGGCATCATCGAAATTAATGGAGGGTGTACCATTTACTGATAGACGACACGTGCTACTCACTGAGAGCGTCGGGGTCCCCAGTGGTCTGACCCCCCGCGATCAGCTACTTATTCCCTATCCTGTAGATAGAGGGTAAGTTATTTTTTGCCACAGTACTCCTTTAATTTTAATAAGATTATACACAACCACCATTTCTTATTGAATAAAATCCTTTATTAAATGAGTTAATTAAAATAAATAAATAAACAAAATAAATAAATGCGGAGAAGGAAGCTGGGAGACATCTGGAACAAGAATAATACCGACACTGGATACAGCAGTAAAACAAGATTCATGCGGATGTTTGAATGATTTATATGAGGACTTGACATTTTATTCTCACTAGTATTACATATATTCTACATACACAACCCCCCCTCTCAACAACCCCCCTAACATACTGACCCCCTACCACCTAGCCCTAAGGGCCCATGCATGTGGGGCAGACACAAGAATGCACATGTAGCGTACAATAGGCCTTTCTAAGGAAAGTTGTCATTACCAAGACTTTAGTGTAGCTTCAAGACATAACACTTCATGTAAGTTCTGCCAGTAAATATATATGTCTATTCCTATCCCCCGGATTACAGCATTTTTGTTATATTATGTGGTTTCTTAGCACTAAATTGAATGTATTGTTAGCTTGCCCTTTTATGATACAATATGCCGTGCAGCAGACAGGATTTAGAATTACATGAATATATTTTTGTGTTGGCAGATAAGAACCATTCGGCCCATATAGTCTGCCCAATATCCTGAATACTATACTTCTACTATATATACTACTATAATTCCCTATCCCTATCTTATATAAAGGACAGCCTTATACCTATCTCTATCTTATATGAAGGATAGCCTTATGTCTATCCCTATCTTATATGAATCATAGCCTCATGCCAATCCCTATCTTATATGAAGGATAGTCTTATACCTATCCCTATCTTATATGAAGGATAGCCTTATACCTATCCCTATCTTATATGAAGGATAGTCTTATACCTATCCCTATCTTATATGAAGGATAGCCTTATACCTATCCCTATCTTATATGAAGGATAGCCTTATACCTGACCCTATCTTATATGAAGGATAGCCTTATACCTGACCCTATCTTATATGAAGGATAGCCTTATACCTGACCCTATCTTATATAAAGGATAGCCTTATACCTATCCCTATCTTATATAAAGGATAGCCTTATGCCTATCCCTATCTTATATGAAGGATAGCCTTATAACTATCTCTATCTTATATGAAGGATAGCCTTATACCTGTCCCTATCTTATATGAAGGATAGCCTTATGTATATCTCTATCTTATATGAAGGAATATCCTTATGCCTATCCCTGTCTTATAAGATAGATGGCCCAGATTTATCAAACTGTGTGAGAGAAAAAGTGGAGTGACTTTCCCAGAGCAACCAATCACAGCTCAGCTAACGAGCTGAGGTAAAGTGAAAGCTGAGCTGTGATTGGTTGCTGTGGAAAAATCACTCCACTTTTTCTCTCACAGTTTGATAAATCCAGGCCGATATCCTTGTGCTTATCCCATGCATGCTTAAACTCCTTCACTGTATTTGCAGCGACCACTTCTGCAGGAAGGCTATTCCATGCATCCACTACTCTCTCAGTAAAGTAATACTTCCTGATATTACTGCAAAACCCTTTCCCCTCTAATATAAAACGATGTCCTTGTGGTCGTTTTTCTTCTTTTAGATATACTCTCCTCCTTTACTGCGTCCATGCAGCATGCAATATTATTGTGCACAGTGAAATGCCAAACACTGTGCCAGTACTGGAAACTAATGAAAATGTTCTATCTTATGTTCTCTTTAACATTTTTTGTAGCCTTTTAGATACTTTACACCAAAAGAGCAATTGGGTATGGGCTTATTAAAAGTGTGGCATGTGTAGCGAGTTTTTGGAGCACCCCCTAGTGTCTCTGGGGTCCCTTACCCTAGCTACCTCACTACGCCCGACAGTCGGATCTTGAGCCTCCTCTATCTGGGAGCTGGGGTACATGTCTGGGGCAGTGCCTTCACCCAGTGGAGGGTAAGGATGTGGGGTCCCACTGGGATACTTTGTACAATGAGACTGACACAAATGTGAACTAACTTTATATAGTAAGTAGCAAATGAACAACATACATAGGATAATAAAATAGTGTAACACAGATAGGAATGCAATGTGGATTTTCCTCACCCACCCACTAGCACACCTGCGGCCATTGGTGCACATGGGAGTGTTGGGGTCCTTATAAGTCCTGCTCTGCAGAGTCACTGAAACAGCCTGCACTGTGTAAGGCTGGGTTCACACTACGTTTTTGCCATACTGTTTTCAATCCGTTTTTCTAAAGAAAACCGCATGGCAAAAAAACGGATGGAACAGTATGGGAAAAAGTAAACCGTATGCGTTTTTAAACAGTATACTGTTTTTAAAAGTGCATACAGTTCCGTCAGTTTTTATAGAAAAAAAACCCATACGTTTTTGAAAATGTTGTCCATTTTTAATGGGAGGGGTCTTGGGTGGGGACTTTAGGATTCAAATGCGCATGTGCAAAGTTAAAACGTATACGTTTTTCCCCTATGGAACCGTATACATGTGCGTTTCCTATTGATGTCCATGTTAAAAAAAACGTATGCGGTTGCAGTAAGGTTTTGAAACCGGAGTCAAAACCGTTGACCACAATTTTATCTCCGGTTTAAAAACCGTACTGCAACCGCATAAGTTTTTTTAACATGGACGTCAATGGGAAACGCACATGTATAAGGTTCCATAAGGGAAAAACGTATACGTTTTTACTTTGCACATGCGCATTTGAATCCTTAAGTCCCCACCCAAGACCCCTCCCATTAAAAATGTACAAAATTTTCAAAAACGTATGCTTTTTTTTCTATAAAAACTGACGGAACTGTATGCACTTTTAAAAACAGTATACTGTTTAAAAACGCATACGGTTTACTTTTTTCCCATACTGTTCCATCCGTTTTTTGCCATACGTTTTTTTTAGAAAAACAGATTGAAAACAGTATGACAAAAACGTGATGTGAACCCAGCCTAAGCTTATAGTCGTCTCAGCAAATCCTCAGGGCACAGGACCTGTGTGATGTCACAATCATGTGACCAAAGTCTCCACCAATCAGCATTATCTCTCATGAAATGGCTGCTAATCATGTGATCACAGCTCCAGTCTTATTAACAGCCTACTAGTTCATTTGTGGTCTCCATCTGCCATCTACTGGGCATTTCAGATAATGCAGCCAACTCCACAGGGGTTACACATGGTTACCTAAATGCTCCACTTTTTGGTATTAAAGTGCAATCTAATAGACCATGTAAACTTAGTCTAGACTAGGGTTTCCTAACCAAGTTGCTTCCAGCTCTTGCAAAACTACATCCTCCGGCCTTTGGCTGTGAGAAATCTGGTACCTTCTTACACTCAATACTCCAATAAATGCAAAACAGATAGCCGTAATGTGGTACCACGTGTGGTATAGGTAAATACCTTATCACTTTGTGACGCCAGGGCACTGTTATTCTATACACAGTCCGATGTTGGAGACAGCTTCTCCTGGGCCAGACACAGGGAGTAAAGGAACACACCAACGTCAGGTAACAGATAACTGTCTTTACTGTGCTGGGTGCAGATCAGGGCTCAAGTCCTGCAGGAATGAGTGGGAACTGAGTTACTGCACTTTTTCCACAGCAGGAACACCGTTCCCATTGGCCGGAGTCCTGCAGGACCAGCCCTTGAGTGGAAATCTTTGGTAAGTTCCCTCACTTTATTTCCCAGGACTTGACCCCTGGTGCAGATGGTATTACACTGACAGTATGGTGCAGTGTGAGAGGATGCAGCGTAACCCTTTGGGAGCCCTGTTGCCTTGCTGGGACTTGTGGTGCTTTGACCAAATAAATTGATACTAACTTGTGAGAGTAGATGATTGAGCCTGGTAGGTAGGGTTCTGTAAAGGTATTGTAGCTTCCTCTTCCACCATGCGGGTGATCCTTGCAGAATGATCGGATAAAGTAGATTTGATCTGGGCCTTCCCTCAGAGCACACAACACACCTTTACCACACTGATGTTCAGCTTACACCACAGTGACAAGCAACTCCTCCCCCACTACACTATATGGGCTAGAATTTAGGGGTTCCCATTGGCAGGCAGGGTCACATGGGGTTTACACTGCTCTCTGCTTAAAGGCACAGTAACGCATAAATAACATGCATAAGGATAACAACAAAATACTTAAAAATATATTGCGTCTTGGTAAAGGGCAAAACATAATTAATGTGGCATGAAGTCTCTTAGTGGGCCCAAGACCGGTGCTGCAGGTTTGCCCGAAGCAGTCCGAAACCACAGGACAGCCTTTGGTGCTGGGACACCACAATAAAGGGTTGGGAGGTTCACACAAAAACGGGGGATTACTGTCCCTAAAAAACCCTCACAATTAATATAGAACCCAGTATTTGCTGCCTTTAGCAATAATACTAATACAAAACCTTAAAAAGAGCTATGATTGTAGCAGCCTGGAGTGGCCAAAATATAGAAATCTGTATTGAAAAATCATGACATACAAATTAAAATCATCTTAAAAATACACATTCTAAACATCTATAAAGATGGTGGCAACAAAATAACACAGGGGCGGTCCTGGCTCTTGTAGTATAATCACAGTAGGAACATAAAATAATGTAGATATTAGTGTTGAGCGGCATAGGCCATATTCGAATTCGCGAATATTCGCGAATATATGGACGAATATTCGTCATATATTCACGAATATTCGCATATTCGTTATATCCTCGTTTTATTTTCGCATATGCGCAAATTAGCGTATGCGAAAATTTGCAGATGTGAAAATTAGCATATACAAAATTAGCATAAGCTAAAATTCGCATATACGAAAATACGCATATGCGAATTTTCGCATATGCGAATTTTCGCACGCCAGTCTCACACAGTAGTATTAGAGCCTTCTTTACACCACACAAGCTGGAAGCAGAGAGTGGTGATCACTGTGATGTGTACTGTGAAGAAAAAATAAAAATAAATAAAAATAAAACCAATATTCGTAATTACGAATATATAGCGCTATATTCGCGAAATTCGCGAATTCGCGAATATGCGATGTTCGCGAATAATATTCGAATTGCGAATATTCGCGAGCAACACTAGTAGATATTTCCTATAGACAACAATGTCATAGGAGTAAATCTATATACAGTGGTCCCTCAACATACGATGGTAATCCGTTCCAAATGGACCATCGTTTGTTGAAACCATCGTATGTCGAGGGATCCGTGCAATGTAAAGTATAGGACAGTGGTCTACAACCTGCGGACCTCCAGATGTTGCAAAACTACAACACCCAGCATGCCCGGACAGCCAACGGCTGTCCGGGCATGCTGGGAGTTGTAGTTTTGCAACATCTGGAGGTCCGCAGGTTGAAGACCACTGGTAGAGGAAGTTGTACTCACGTGTCCCCGCCGCTCCGGACCGTCACCGCTGCCCTGGATGTCGCTGTCCATCGCTGTCGCCGTGTCCCCGGGGTGTCCCTGACGCCCCGGCAAGGCCTCTGCTTCCCCGGCATCCTCGCTCTCCGTCGCCGCCATCACGTCGCTACGCACGGCGCTCCTATTGGATGACTGCGACGTGATGACTACGATGGTGGGCGCCGACAATGCAGGGGATCCCGAAGAGGAGGTGCCGGACCCCCGAGGACAGGTAAGTGATCGTCAGCGGACCACACGGGGCACCATAAACGGCTATCCGGTGGCAGCTGAAGCAGTCTGCGCTGTCGGATAGCCGTTTATGCGATGGCCCCGACATACAAAAGCATCGTATGTTGATGCTGCCTTCAACATGCGATGGCCTCTGAGAGTGATCGTATGTTGGAATGATTGTATGTCGGGGCCATCGTAGGTCGGGGGGTCACTGTTGCAGCTGGACAGGATTATGTTCTGGATGGTATGGGGACCCCTAGTGGTCTCTTATAATAAACAATGATTTCTATAAAAAGTAAATAAAATGTTCTTATGAAGTATATTAGAAAGGTTGATGTTTTGCCAAGATGTACAACGTATAAAAAGTTTTTGAATCCGGCAGTGCCCATTTAAGCCTTGTGACCCAGCCGCCCGGCACACTTCTGCAAACTTTTCCCAACCCAGTAAATTCTCCATTCTCTGTTTATTTAACCATAACGCAAAAGTTGCAACATCTCCCAGCATTCCTCCTCCTCTTCTTCTTCTCCACATGATTTAATCTCTGACCTCCAGCACTTTAAACACATAAATCTCTGGGCCGCTTGTGTCTAATGTGAAAACCTCCTGCGTGTAATGACACCCTGATGGGTTTTGGCCTCCTCTGTGATGGATCTCTGTCTCTCCATGCAGTCATGGTCCTTTCTCATGAATAATGCTTCTCTCTCTCTCTCTCTCTCTGATGAAGAGCAGTGGGTGCTGAAATCTCCTTTTATTTCCCAACCAGGATGCCGCCAGCTGTTGCAACACTACAACTCCCAGCATGCCCGGACAGCCAAATTCCTCCTCCGATCCCCACCAGGGTACCTCCAGCTGTTGCAAAACTATAACTCTCAGCATGCCCAGACAGCCAAAGGCAACAGCTGGAGGCACACTGGTTGGGATCCACTTTCTTATAGTAACATTAAAATATTTCAGTGTTTTCCAACCAGTGTGCCTCCTGCTGTTGCAAAATTACAACTCCCAGTATGCCTGGACAGCCAAATCCTCCTCCGATCCCCACCAGGCTGCCTCCAGCTGTTGCAAAACTACAACTCCCAGCATGCCCAGACAGCCAAAGGCAACAGCTGGAGGCACACTGGCTGGGATACACTTTCTTATAGTAACAATAAAATATATCAGTGTTTTCCAACCAGTGTGCCTCCTTCTGTTGCAAAATTACAACTCTCAGCATGCCTGGACAGCCATCCTCTGTGATGGATCTCTCTCTCTCCATGCAGCCATGGTTCTCTCTCTCTCTCTCTCTGATGAAGAGCAGTGGGTGCTGAAATCTCCTTTTATTCCAGTGTTTCCCAACCAGGGTGCCTCCAGCTGTTGCAAAACTACAACTCCCAGCATGCCCGGACAGCCGAAGGCAACAGCTGGAGGCACACTGGCTGGGATACACTTTCTTATAGTAACAATAAAATATATCAGTGTTTTCCAACCAGTGTGCCTCCTGCTGTTGCAAAATTACAACTCTCAGCATGCCTGGACAGCCATCCTCTGTTATGGATCTCTCTCTCTCCACGCAGCCATGGTTCTCTCTCTCTCTCTCTCTCTCTGATGAAGAGCAGTGGGTGCTGAAATCTCCTTTTATTCCAGTGTTTCCCAACCAGGGTGCCTCCAGCTGTTGCAAAACTACAACTCCCAGTATTCCTGGACAGCCAAATCCTCCTCCGATCCCCACCAGACTGCCTCCAGCTGTTGCAAAACTACAACTCCTAGCATGCCCGTACAGCCAAAGGCAACAGCTGGAGGAACACTGGTTGGGATCCACTTTCTTATAGTAACAATAAAATATTTCAGTGTTTTCCAACCAGTGTGCCTCCTGCTGTTGCAAAATTACAACTCTCAGCATGCCTGGACAGCCAAATCCTCCTCTGATCCCAACCAGGGTTCCTCCAGCTGCTGCAAAACTACAACTCTCAGCATGCCTAGACAGCCATCCTCTGTGATGGATCTCTCTCTCTCTCCATGCAGTCATGGTCCTTTCTCATGAATAATGCTTCTCTCTCCCTGAAGAGCAGTGAGTGCTGAAATCTCCTTTTATCACAGTGTTTCCTAACCAGGGTGCCTCCAGCTGTTGCAAAACTACAACTCTCAGCATGCCCGTACAGCCAAAGGCAACAGCTGGAGGCACACTGGCTGGGATACACTTTCTTATAGTAACAAAAAAATATTTCAGTGTTTTCCAACCAGTGTGCCTCCTGCTGTTGCAAAATTACAACTCTCAGCATGCCTGGACAGCCATCCTCTATGATGGATCTCTCTCTCTCTCTCCATACAGTCATGGTCCTTTCTCATGTATAATGCTTCTCTCTCTCTCTCTCTCTCTCTCTCTCTCTCTCTCTCTCTCTCTCTCTCTCTCTCTCTCTGATGAAGAGCAGTGGGTGCTGAAATCTCCTTTTATTACAAAGTTTCCCAACCAGGGTGACTCCAGCTGTTGCAAAACTACAACTTCCAGTATGCCCGGACAGCCAAATCCTCCTCCGATCCCAACCAGGGTTCCTCCAGCTGCTGCAAAACTACAACTCTCAGCATGCCTAGACAGCCATCCTCTGTGATGGATCTCTCTCTCTCTCCATGCAGTCATGGTCCTTTCTCATGAATAATGCTTCTCTCTCCCTGAAGAGCAGTGAGTGCTGAAATCTCCTTTTATTACAGTGTTTCCTAACCAGGGTGCCTCCAGCTGTTGCAAAACTACAACTCCCAGCATGCCCGGACAGCCAAAGGCAACAGCTGGAGGCACACTGGCTGGGATACACTTTCTTATAGTAACAATAAAATATATCAGTGTTTTCCAACCAGTGTGCCTCCTGCTGTTGCAAAATTACAACTCTCAGCATGCCTGGACAGCCATCCTCTGTGATGGATCTCTCTCTCTCCATGCAGTCATGGTTCTCTCTCTCTCTCTCTCTCTCTCTCTGATGAAGAGCAGTGGGTGCTGAAATCTCCTTTTATTCCAGTGTTTCCCAACCAGGGTGCCTCCAGCTGTTGCAAAACTACAACTCCCAGCATGCCCGGACAGCCGAAGGCAACAGCTGGAGGCACACTGGCTGGGATACACTTTCTTATAGTAACAATAAAATATCAGTGTTTTCCAACCAGTGTGCCTCCTGCTGTTGCAAAATTACAACTCTCAGCATGCCTGGACAGCCATCCTCTGTTATGGATCTCTCTCTCTCCATGCAGCCATGGTTCTCTCTCTCTCTCTCTGATGAAGAGCAGTGGGTGCTGAAATCTCCTTTTATTCCAGTGTTTCCCAACCAGGGTGCCTCCAGCTGTTGCAAAACTACAACTCCCAGCATGCCCGGACAGCCGAAGGCTGTCCGGGCATGCTGGGAGTTGTAGTTTTGCAACAGCTGGAGGCACCCTGGTTGGGAAACACTGTTTTATTACATTGAATTTCTGCTTTGTATCAGTTCACATGCGTCACGGATACATTGTTGCAGAGTGGGGAGCAGGCAGGAGTAAAAGGGGGGGGGGAAGGTGTTGCATGCAGGGCTGCAGGGAGAGTTTGGATCAAGGCATGGGGGTCCTGCTGACACCCCCATCTCAGTGCATGTCTCAGCTCAGTCTGTGTATAAGGCTCAGGCAGGGTAACCACTCCTCCTCTATGTCTCCAGCCTGCCTGGGAGGGGGCTCAGCTTGTGAGCTCTTCTTGCTACAGACAAGTCACAGAGAGTGAAGTGGATCTGGAGAGGAAAGCAAGCAAGCAAGCAGCAGCCATCCTGGGACTGATCCTGCCTCTACCATGATACCATATCAGGCAATATAACAAGACCAGACTGCTTGGATGTAGAAGAAGCTTGTGCTTGGTGCACAATCCAATCTCTTTATTTTATTTTTTATTTATTTTTATTTTTTTATTTTTATTTTTTTTGTTCTTTACTTTTTCTTTAATATTCTATTCTTTTTCCAATGGTCCAAAACAACATGTCCAAGACCCCCTCAGCCTCACAGGAGATCCATATGGATGTACTGGAGAACCCCACTATACAGGTAGAGGTCCCCTTTTTATAGTCTATATGTTGTGTTGATGTTTTAGCCTACATGATGCTATGCAGTATTGTTCATAGATGTGTGATGTTTGTAGCATTGTTACATTGTATTCAGCCGGTTCTGTTCTTTAGATCTCTTGTATTTTGGCAATATTTGGATTCAGCCCATTCTAACAGGTCAAATGGGGACTTTGGTGTTACAAAGTTGCATATGGTTTTAAATGGATTTAGGGTATGGTGCATGTTTGGGAGATGTAAATGGTGTTGGGTGAAGTTGAGACGTGTAGTCATACAGCACCTGTTGCCTCAGTGCTGTGAAGGATTCACCGATCATGAGTGGTAGTGGTCAGATCCATGACATAGGACAGTGGTCTCCAAACTGTGACCCTCCAGATGTTGCAAAACTACAACTCCCAGCATGCCCAGGTTTTGCAGAATCAGTTCCATGTACAGTGCAGCTTTCACTGATCATGAGTGGTAATGATAAGATCCTTAATATAGGACAGTGGTCTCCAAACTGTGACCCTCCAGATGTTGCAAAACTACAACTCCCAGCATGCCTGGGTATTGGGCGCAGTTGGGACTTGTATTCCAACAGGCACCTGTTGGCTCAGTTCCTTGTACAGTAAAGGTTTCGCTGATAGTGATCAGATCCTTCATATTGGACAATTGTCTTCAAACTGTGGCCCTCCAGATGTTTCAAAACTACAACTCCCAGCATGCCCAGGTTTTGCAGAATCAGTTCCATGTACAGTGCAGGTTTCACTGATCATGAGTGGTAATGGTCAGATCCTTAATATAGGACAGTGGTCTCCAAACTGTGACCATCCAGATGTTGCAAAACTACAACTCCCAGCATGCCTGGGTATTTGGCGCAGTTGGGACTTGTATTCCCACAGGCACCTGTTGGCTCAGTTCCTTGTACAGTAAAGGTTTCACTGATCATGAGTGGTAATGGTCAGATCCTTAATATAGGACAGTGGTCTCCAAACTGTGACCCTCCAGGTGTTGCAAAACTACAACTCCCAGCATGCCTTGGTTTTGAGTCCAGTTGGGACTAGTATTCCCACATGCACCTGTTGGCTCAGTTCCTCGTACAGCAAAGTTTTCACTGATCGTAACTGGTAGTGGACAGATCCTTCATATAGGACAATTGTCTTCAAATGGTGACCCTCCAGATGTTGCAAAACTACAACTCCCAGCATGCCTGGACAAACGTTGGCTGTCCGGGCATGCAGGGAGTTGTAGTTTTGCAACATCTGGAGAGCAGCAGTTTGGAGAACACTCACATAGAAACCTTTTCTTCCAGATGTTGCAAAACTACAAAACCCAGCATGTCCGGACAGCCAACGTGCGTCCTGGCATGCTGGGAGTTGCTGTTTTGCAACATTTGAAGGGCCACGGTTTGGAGATCACTCACATAGAAAAATCACTGTTGGCTGTCCGGGCATGCTGGGATTTGTAGTTTTGCAACATCTAGAGGGCCACAGTTTGGAGATCACACAAACAGAAAAATCACCCACCAGATGTTGCAAAACTACAACTCCCAGCATGCCCGGACAGCCGTTGGCTGTCCGGGCATGCTGGGATTTGTAGTTTTGCAACATCTGGAGGGCCACTGTTTGGAGACCACTGCCATCGAAAAATCCCAGGCTTTTCAGTGGATACTCTGTGGAGGCCAGTGATTGTTCCAGATGCATTTGTCATATATGGAGCTTTGGAGGAGACTGAAATCTCCAGCACCAGGTTTGTCTAAATATAGTTCCAGTCAAGCAGGGAACACATCAGTTGTGAAATGGAGAAAAGGGGGGAATGAAATGACTTTTAACATCTCCAGCCATACAATATAAACACCTAGAAAATTAGACATTATAGAACATTCTGTTGCAGTTTCTACACATTATTGGCCAAATGAAAATTGTTACATTTTGACCCATCGTTATTAGTCAACAGAAACAAATGTATCAATCTTTAGCAGTTCTGTCTGATCAGTTTATTACCAGATCAATTGTGCTCTGTCGTTTGTTTGTTTATTTCTTTATTATTGACAATGTTTAGATTATTGTCAACAGGTAACATTTTAGGTTTATACGTCATCTGGTCTTCAATCACTTGCAAATGTCCTGACACCTAAGAGTATTCGTTACCATACAGACCCTATAATACTTTAAAGGGGTTATCCAGGAAAAAACGTTTATATATATATATATATATATATATATATATATATATATATATATATATATCAACTGGCTCCAGAAATTTAAACAGATTTGTAAATGACTTCTATTAAAAAATCTTAATCCTTTCAGTACTTATGAGCTTCTGAAGTTAAGGTTGTTCTTTTCTGTCTAAGTGCTCTCTGATGACACCTGTCTCGGGAAACGGCCAGTTTAGAAGCAAATCCCCATAGCAAACCTCTTCTAAACTGGGCGTTTCCCGAGACAGGTGTCATCAGAGAGGACAGACAGAAAAGAACAACCTTAACTTCAGAAGCTCATAAGTACTGAAAGGATTAAGATTTTTTTTAATAGAAGTAATTTACAAATCTGTTTAAATTTCTGGAGCCAGTTGATATATATAAAAAAAGTTTTTTTCCTGGAATACCCCTTTAAGGAAGGAGGCTGCACGCTTTTCGGTTCTGCACAGCAAGGCTTTCTGATCACTGTTCCGATCCATTGCTTCTATACAGTGTGGGAATATTTTTGACCGTAATACCTTATAGCAGTATTTTCTCAAGCAGCATGCCTCCAGCTGTGGCAGAACAACAACTCCCAGCATGCCAAGACAGCCAAAGGCAACAACTGGAGGGAAACTGGTTAGGATACACTGTCTAATAGTTTCAAAAATATGTCACTGTTTTCTAACCAGTGTACCTCCAGCTGTTGTAAAACTACAACTCCCAGCATGCCTAGAAAGCTAAAAGACAGCATGCCTGGACAGCCAAATCCTCCTCCGATGCCAACCAGGGTGCCTCCAGCTGTTGCAACACTACAACACCAAAGGACAGAATGCCCAGACAGCCAAAGGCAACAGCTGGAGGCACACTTGTTGGGATACGCTGTCTTAAAGAAACAATAAAATATGTCAGTGTTTTCCAACCAGTATCCCTCCAGCTGTTGCAAAACTAAAACTCCCAGTATGCCTGGACAGCCAAAGGCAACATTTGGAGGCATGCTGGTTGGGAAACACTTTCTTTTAGTATCAATAAAATATTCCAGTGTTTTCCAACCAGTGTGCCTCCAGCTGTTGCCTTTGGCCGTCCGGGCATGCTGAGAGTTGTGGTTTTGCAACAGCTGGCGGCACACTGGTTGGAAAACACTGGAATATGTCATACATTTCTAAACAGTTGACTGACTACTGGTGTAGGTTCTCACATGCCACTTTGTCTCCCATCGGCCAGGCTCGGAATCACTTAAGAAATGCCAGTCTGGCCCATCAATTATTGAGCCAACATTCTGACCGTTGGCCTATGGCTGTCAGGACATGCTGGCAGTTGTAAGTTTGCAACAGCTGGAGACACATGTTGGAAAACACAAGAATAGGTCATAAATTACTAGCCTATGGCTGTCCAGGCATGCTGGGAGTTTTAGTTTTGCAACAGCTGGAGGCACACTGCTTGGGAAACACTATCCATTCACACTACGGAATCTCCGGGCAGAAATACCGCCTGAAGTGGGCGCCAACAAAGTAAGCCGGCACTAGGTCCATTTTGAAATGCACCGTCTCCATTGACAGCAATGCATTTCCAAACATGTACATTCTTTTGGTGGAGTCTAGGTTCTGTCATTTCTGGAGGTTCCGCCGTGGAAATTCCATAGTGTGAATTGTGCAACAGAATCCCATAGAGAACAATGGGAGGCACTGCACTGTATTTTCAAAGTTGTATTCCAGTGTGGAATTCGGCTCGGAATGGGCACTTACAAATAAATGTACCTAAAATTGTGACTATATGGCTGGAAATTCTCACCAATAAAAAGATGGTCTGAACTTTCTAATTTTTTCTGACCTGTGTATCCCCATAGTAAATAGAATGAAATCATATAAGTCTGAAACAACAATTTTTAAATGCAGCCCATTTAACCCCTGGTGAACTTATCAAAAACTGATGTGTAATGCAGGTTTTTTTTTTTTGTACAGTTTGTTCTGCTTCTGGTTTTGTTTTGTATTCATTTTTAATTAATATTTTATTATAAGTTGTCTGTTTAGATCTGTACTTGTTTCATTATTTGGTTAAAAATGTAATTTATTATTTTTTGAGGGGTATTTTGGAGATATTGTTTAATTAAGAATTACCGACATGTGAAGTATGCAAAAATGGAAGATGCTTCAATCCATTGACTTCTATAGGCTGACAAGGGTACCATATGGAAATGTTGCATCAGTATGAAAAAACACCAAATCAAAAAGCAAACGTTTAAAAAAAAATTATATATATATATACTGTATATACACAGTAAATGTGAATAAATCCAGTTGAATGCAATAGAATGAAAAGTGTGAATGAGTCCGTATCACGAAGTTGTCCTTTGGTGTGGGAAATGTATCATCTGATGCATCAGTTTTGTGGCATAATTTCCCTATGATTTTTGGGGAGGGCTGTGGACAACAGCACCAGGTGATACCCCCCTAACTGGGGTGACATCATCAAGTGGGAAGTAATCCCGCGATGGTGTCACCCAGCAACGCAAGCAAGTGTCTTGCCTCTGGGAACGCAGAGGCAGTACATTAGAATGGGGGAGTGGGAGCTGGCAGCTCCTACTCCACCATTCACTCACAGGCTGCAGACACTTCTTGCTAGGGATGTCCTGATACTGATACTAGTATCGGTATTGGGGCTGATACCAGGTATTTGCATGGTATCAGGGACACGTCTAATGTCCCTGATACCAAAGCTGATACCTGGGGGGGGGGGGGGTGATCCGCTGCCCCGTTCTCTGATCCACATCACTGCCGCTGCTCCATTCTTTGATCCACATCACTGATGGGGGCATTATTCAAGGGGCATTGTGGTAGTATTATATTCAGAGGGTACAGTGTGTGGCAGTATTATATTTAGCGGGTGTAATGTGTGGTAGCATTATATTCAGTGGCTACAACGTGTGGTAGTATTATATTCAGAGGATACAGTGTGTGGTAGTATTATATTCAGAGGGTTCAGTGTGTGGCAGTATGATATTCAGAGGGTACAGTGTGTGGTAGTATTATATTCAGAGGGTACAGTGTGTAGCAGTATTATATTCAGAGGGTACAGTGTGTGGTAGTATTATATTCAGAGGGTGTAGTGTATGGTAGTATTATATTCAGAGGGTACAGTGTGTGGTAGTATTATATTCAGAGGTTACAGTGTGTAGCAGTATTATATTTAGAGGGTACAGTGTGTGGTAGTATTATATTCAGAGGGTACAGTGTGTGGTAGTATTATATTCAGAGGGTGTAATGTGTGGTAGCATTATATTCAGTGGCTACAGTGTGTTGCGTTAATATATTTAGAGGGTAAAGTGTGTGGTAGTATTATATTCAGAGGGTACAGTGTGGTAGTATTACATTCAGAGAGCGCAGTGTGTAGCAGTATTATATCTAGAGAGCGCAGTGTGTAACAGGGTTATAATGATTATTGTTTTCACATAAAGGATCAGACTCTGCTGACATAGTGAGGAGCCAATGCCATTTGGGCGTCACGTTTTGCAGAGAGAAGATTTTGCTGGATAAAGTCCTGGCGATATGTACCATCTGAATTAGATAAGGGAAGACTATAGAGAAGATGTCACCTGTAATCACTGATATCATTGTGTATGCTGCCTGACTGTCCCATCAGAGCTGTTTCACTTGTAAGTACTGCAGTTATGATGGGTGAAACAACAACTCTCAGCATAACCTTACCACTGTTTAGAACCTAACTGGGAGCTTTAGTTTTAAATGGTTAAAACTTCTCTAGCACTGTCCCATTCTGTGGCAATTGATATATTTGATTATTATACTGGAAATAATTTTCTGCAACGAGCTACACCACTGGCATCTGTCACGTCTGTCACAACAGGCTAAAAAATTTTCTTTGGGGGGTATATTTTAGCTTCTGGGCCCCAATGCAAAATCTGCAACAGGGCCCCATATGCCATGTTTCTTATGGGGAACATGTGCTTTGGGGCCCCTTTAGGCACCAGGGCCCTGGTGTGACTGCTACCTCTATAGCTACGCCCCTGCACAGGTACAGACACTATATTATGAACTACTTTAACTTTACAGCCCCTGTAGCTCAGTCAAATAAAAAAACATCCTGGAATTCCCCTTTAGATATCCATACACATATGATAAACTAACATTATCTCTCCTAAACCCCTTATTCATATGAATGGTTATCTTGGCTGAGCATTATTGTGTTCTGAATGGAGAGAGGAGGGATGAGCTGCTGTCAGACTCTTTTAGGGGCAGCTTATCTCTCAGAGAGAAAAAGATTAGGCACATGAAGTCCAACTAACCCTACGTCAAAAGGACTCCAAATACTTTAGACAGTTGGCAAGTCCTCAGGACTGGTGCAAGGATTTTTGACACCCTAGGGAAAAGGTAATTCTGCCACCCCCTTGACTCAGCCCATTGGCTCTGCCCTTTTACACACCTCAGCTTACTGCAGGGGTGACACATTAACAAACTAACCTCCTCCTCTCCACTGAAAACAGTGTACAATAACTTTCTTGCAGTGGACAGAGTGGCGCCTCCATCAAGAAGGCTGCCTATTTTGCCTATAGGTGGAGCTAACCCTACAAGTCCTTCTGAAGTTGGTGGGCTTGGACAACTCTATTCTAATGTCTATGGGGGCCTTTCCACATGATTCTTCTTTCCAACTGCCAGGTCCCCCCACCGATCACAACAACTGAGGCCCCTCATCCCCTGAGTGAATAGAACGGCAGTGTGCATGCCCAACCGGTACTCCAGTCACTGTCTATGTGGCTTTGAAACATGGCAAGCACTGAACGCTATGTTTGGAAGCCCTGCAGAGAGTGAACAAATCAGTGGCCGAGCATATGCGCTGAAGAATAGCTGTCCCATTTGTCCATTTGGAATGAAGATGCAGTCATGTTCCATTCATATCATCTGTCAGGGGAGAGTTGAAGGCCAGTCAGTCCTGCTGAAATTGGTGGTCTTGCACAACTTCATTCTAATGTCTATGGGGCCTTTAGCTTGGACATAGCTATAGGGGATAAAGAGGTACTAAAAGAAGTTGTGGAAAGAACAATTGTCAGGATCCGGGTACTGTGAGGATACTGGTGGTGGATCCTCTGTGTCAGCTGGGTGATGACGTGGGCCGTACCTGGGGAACGGAGTCTAAGGGGCTACTGGTTTTCACCAGAGCCCGCCGCAAAGCGGGATGGACTTGCAGCGGCAGGTAACCCCCAGGTCGTTCCACCCGATAGCGACTTAACCCCAACTGACGGCTGAGAAAGGCGCGGTACAAGGGATTAGGCAAGAGCAAGGTCGGACGTAGCAGAAGGTCAGGGCAGGCAGCAAGGATCATAGTCAGGGGCAACGGCAGAGGGTCTGGAACACTGGCTTGGGACATACATGGAACGCTTTCACTGGCACAAGGGCAACAAGATCCGGCGATGCTGGGAAGGGGAAGTGAGGTAATATAGGCTAGGACACAGGTGTAAGCACTAATTGGGCCAGGCGCCAATCAGTGGCGCACTGGCCCTTTAAATCACAGAGAGCCGGCGCGCGCACGCCCTAGGGAGCGGGGCCGCGCGCGCCGGGACTGAACTGACGGAGGACAGGTCGGGTAAGAAGACTGGGATTGCGAACCGCAAGCGGGCACGTCCCGCTTCGCGGGTCGCATCCCCGCCAGTGACATTAATGCAGCGCTCCCGGTCAGCGGGTCTGACCGGGGCGCTGCGACAAGGTGAACGCTGCGAGCGCTCCGGGGAGGAGCGGGGACCCGGAGCGCTTGGCGTAACAACAATTCTGCATACAGTGCTATTCTATTTGTCAAAACAGTGGAAACCATGAAAGAACCTGAGGGGCCCCATTGTGAGTGATTAGGGTCCTTCGGGTGTTGTTGGTGTGCATCAATACCATGAGAGAACACTCTACATCAGTGGTCTCAAACTGTGGCCCTCCAAATGTGGCAAAACTTCAACTCCCAGCATGCCCGGACAGACTTCGGCTGTCCGGGCATGCTGGGAGTTGAAGTTTTGCAACATCTAGAAGGCCATAGTTTGAGACCACTGGTCTACATTATTCTCTTCGTTTGCTTTTCTAATGGTTCGGAGCCAATCTTGTGCCCATTGGTACTATGCCATTGTGGAATTCTTTGGTCAGCCATGGCAGCCCCTACTCCAATAGAAAAGTATTATAGGTGAAGTGAGAGGATGACACAGTTATAGCAAAGAGAGAGACAACAACTAGTGATAATAATATCCTCATCATCATGGTGGTGACATTTCAGTGCACAGAGCGAGAAGTCACGGAGGGAGAATATACCTATACATTCACAGAGCCGGGAATTGCTGCATTGTTGAAGCGCTCTATTGATGCGTGTATGGAAGTTACAGAATGTATTATGAGATTTCTTTTAAATTATTTGTCTTCACTGCCAGAACAAATTGAATTGTCGGCATGGCAACTATCACATGCTACTTTATCTGTAGGCTGCAGAACGGTTTAACCAAACATCGTGTATGCTGTAATGTATGGAGCACAGAAATATCCCGGGGTGATGTAGGGTATTGGATATGCAGTGCTGCTAATATGAAATCTATCTTTCTATCTCATATCTATCTATCTCATATCTATCTAAAATCTATCAATTTATCTATCTATCTAATATCTATCTCATATCTATCTATCTATTTATCTCATATCTATCTATCTCATATCTATCTCATATCTATCTGTCTATCTATCTATCTATATCATATCTATCCATTTATCTATCTATCTATCTATCTCATATCTATCTATCCATCTATCTCATATCTATCTATCTATATCATATCTATCTATAAATGTTTCTTCTATCTATGCATTTATCTATCTCATATCTATCTATCTATCTATCTCATATCACATCTATCTATCTATCTCATATCTATCTATCTATCTATACATGTATCTTCTATCTATCCATTTATCTATCTCATATCTATCTATCCATCTATTTCCAAATGGCGGAGGACAGCACAACCACTGTAAGTCTTGAGATAGTAATCCGGGTGCAATAGGAAAGAAATGTGGTCCCAGTCGCAGACCACATCCATAAATTCCAACAATAAGTCCAACAGCACTCACGGGTTCAAGTAAAAAACACAACAGTGTTTATTTAAACCATGTTCAAATGCAACGTTTCAGTGATATCCACCACCTTTTTCAAGCATGTCTATCCATCTATCCATCTGTGGTGTCCCGGTACCGTATTACATACAGTACCTTGGTATGGGTCCCCAAAGTCAGAGTTCCTAGGAACCGTGGGATCCTCAGGTTTAGTCTTCCCCTAGTCACCCCTTAGATAGTGAATATATTGTTATAATAAATGTGTATAAATGTATATAGAAAGTGTACTTACCTTGCGCTAGCGTCGCAGGACCTGCGGGTCACGTGACGAGGCTTTTGTCTCTATGGTTAGTGAAAAGGACCTTTGGAGGTTCATAGGCCATGTGATACCCACAATGCTTTGTGAGGCTGATTGACAGATGGCGTGGACCAATCCAAAAACGGCCAGCCCCTGCCCATATAAGGGAGCTGCGGCCATTGTTCTCTCTCTTGGGTTGCTGTCACTGAATGAGGTAGGACCTCCGCAACTTACAACGACAATTACTAGGCCAAAGCCTTGCGGCCTCGGCTAAATTACACAGTGAGTTCTTATAAATTCTCCGTAATTACTGGCAAGGACCCTGGACCTAAACTTAACCCCATATCCAGCGGATCTGCGCATACTAAATTCCTGCAAGCTAAAGAACTTACTCAAAGTCCCAACCAATGGTCAATCTCAGCCAAGCTGTTCATAAACTCTATTACAAAGACTGTTTGTATGTTCTCATGTTACAGAAAATCTTCAGTAAAAGTTGATGCAAGTTTTCAGCGAAGCTCTGGTTGTGGACAATACTTTATTCTGCGAACACCTATCGTCCTTGGGAAGGGTGGCGATAGGCCAAGACACACAGCATTTAACCCTCACCCTGGTGTCACGAGTGACAAGGGTTAATAGCACCCTTTATAAACTGCACAGCAACATCCCGACCACCACATCCACATCCACAAGGCGACCACCACACATCTATCTATCTATCTATCTATCTATCCATTTATCTATCTCATATCTATCTATCTATCCATTTATCTATCTATCTCATATCTATCTATCTATCTTATATTTATCTATCTCATATATATCTATCTATCGATCTATCTATCTCATTTCTATCTATCTCATATATATATCCATGTATTCATCCAGAGCTCAAGTCCTGCAGGACCAGCCCTTGAGTGGAAATCTTGGGTGAGTTCCCTCACTTTTTTCCCAGGACTTGACCCCTGTGTGTGTGTATGTATGTATATATATATATATATATATATATATATATATATATATATATATATGTATATGTATATGTATATGTATATATATATATATATATATATATATATATACACACACAGTACAGACCAAAAGTTTGGACACCTTCTCATTCAAAGAGTTTTCTTTATTTTCATGACTATGAAATTGTAGATTCACAATGAAGGATAGATAACACATGTGGAATTATAGACATAACAAAAAAGAGTGAAACAACTGAAAATATGTCATATTCTAGGTGGAAAGTGTCCCCAAGTGCAGTCACAAAAACCATCAAGAGCTACAAAGAAACTGGCTGACATGCGGAGCGCCCCAGGAAAGGAAGACCAAGAGTCACCTCTGCTGCGGAGGATAAGTTCATCCGAGTCACCAGCCTCAGAAATCGCAGGTTAACAGCAGCTCAGATTAGAGACCAGGTCAATGCCACACAGAGTTCTAGCAGCTGACATATCTCTAGAACAACAGAGGAGACTGTGTGAGGCCTTCATCATACAATATCTGCTAGGAAACCACTGCTAAGGACAGGCAACAAGCAGAAGAGACTTGTTTGGGCTAAAGAACACAAGGAATGGACATTAGACCAGTGGAAATCTGTGCTTTGGTCTGATGAGTCCAAATTTGAGATCTTTGGTTCCAACCACCGTGTCTTTGTGCGACACAGAAAAGGTGAGCGGACGGACTCTACATGCCTGGTTCCCACCATGAAGCATGGAGGAGGAGGTGTGATGGTGTGGGGGGGCTTTGCTGGTGACACTGTTGGGGATTTATTCAAAATTGAAGGCATACTGAACCAACATGTCTACCACAGCATCTTGCAGCGGCTGCTATTCCAACCGGTTTGCGTTTAGTTGGACCATCATTTATTTTTTAACAGAACAATGACCCCAAACACCTCCAGGCTGTGTAAGGGCTATTTGACCAAGAAGGAGAGTGATGGGGTGCTGCTCCAGATGACCTGACCTCCACAGTCACCAGACCGGAACCCAATGAAGGCAAAAGGGCCAACAAGTGCTAAGCATCTCTGGGAACTCCTTCAAGACTGTTGGAAGACCATTTCAGGTGACTACCTCCTGAAGCTCATCAAGGGAATGCCAAGAGTGTGCAAAGCAGTAATCAAAGCAAAAGGTGGCTACTTTGAAGAACCCAAAATATGACATATTTTCAGTTGTTTCACACTTTTTTGTTATGTCTATAATTCCACATGTGCTAATTCATAGTTTTGATGCCTTCAGTGTGAATCTACAATTTTCATAGTCATGAAAATAAAGAAAACTCTTTGAATGAGAAGGTGTGTCCAAACTTTTGGTCTGTACTGTATATATCATTTGTCTATCTATCTATCTATCTATCAATCATCTATATCTGCCATTGTTATGCTACTTATCTGCATTTAAATAATTGAAGGCTTCTTTCACACTGCAGTGTCCATTAAAGGGACACGTCAAGATAGTCCCTGAATTCTACGTCCAACATATGCTTTTGACTGATGTTATTTATTGTCATCTGTCATACATAGGGTCCCATAGTGAAAAGGGACATAGGAAAAGTGAAGCAGTTGCCCATAGCAACCAGTCAGATCGCTTCTTTCATTTTCAAAAAGGACCTCTGAAAAATGAAAGAAACGATCTGATTGGTTGCTATGGGCAACTGGTCAACTTTTCCTCCTTGCTATTCCCTCCAGCAGACCCCGCTGCATATGTCATGAGCGGAAGCCAAAATGAGACACCTTTGGGGGAAAATTTATCAAGATCTGTCCAGAGGAAAAGTTGCTGAGTTGCCCATAACAACCAATTAGATTGCTTCTTTCATTTTCAAGGCCTTTTCAAAAATGAAAGAAGCCATCTGATTGGTTGCTAGGGGCAACTCAGCAACTTTTCCTCTGGACAGGTTTTGATAAATCTCCGCCTTGGTGCCCACCAGGTATATGGGGTTCTATGGATCCCTTTAATGTTTGCACAAGGATCTGCCCTAGTGAAATAGAAATTGGCTGGACAGTGAGTAATGCAATGTGATACCGCCATTAAAGCTACAAGGAGTGCAAAGATAGCACTATCTGGTTAGACCCTACTCATGAGGTCTTCTAGACGCCTAAAGCCACAAGAGAGAACTGCCCAGTGCCCCTTATACTATAAAGTTGTGTTCCCCAAACTGTGGACCTCCAGCTGTTGCAAAACTGCAACTCCCAGCTAGTGTTGAGCGGCATAGGCCATATTCGAATTCGCGAATATTCGCGAATATATGGACGAACATTCGTCATATATTCGCGAATATTCGCATATTCGTTATATTTCCGCTTTATTTTCGCATATGCGGAAATTCGCATATGCGAAAAATTTACACATGCGAATATTTTCATATGCAAAATTAACAAGCGCGAAAATTCGCATATGCGGAAATACGCATATGCTAATTTTCGCATATGCGCATTTTCGCACGACAGTCTCACACAGTAGTATTACAGCCTTCTTTACACCAAACAAGCTGGAAGCAGAGAGGGGTGATCACTGTGATGTGTACTGTGAAAAAAAAACAAAAAAAACCCCGAATATTCGTAATTACGAATATATAGCGCTATATTCGCGAAATTCGCGAATTCGCGAATATGCGATATTCGCGAATAATATTCGAATTGCGAATATTCGTGAGCAACACTACTCCCAGCATGCCCGGACAGCCAACGGCTGTCCGGGCATGCTGGGAGTTGCAGTTTTGCAACAGCAGGAGGTCCACAGTTTGGGGGTCACTGCTGTACCGTCTGTAAGTGATGGTGATCCTCGTCTTTGATAATCCTCGGCTTTGCAGCTTGGCACTATTGCCTAGGTGCCCGAATAATAGAATAACCAATAAACCTAAGCCATGATTGTCTAAATGTTCAATTAACCATAATTTGTATCGCCGTCTGGTTACGCCACACTATCCGACTCACAATGCAATGCCGCCATTTCAGGCAAAACACACACTTTATTAACTTTCTCCTAGAAATCTATTAAAGGAGATATCCAGTGCTGAAAAACGTATCCCCTATCCTAAGGATAGGGGATAAGTTTCAGATCGCGGGGGGTCCGACCGCTGGGGCACCCTGTGATCTCCTGTACGGGGCCCCGGCAGCCTGCGGGAAGGGGGCGTGTTGACCACCGCAAGAAGCGGCAGCTGACACGCCCCCTCAATACAACTCTATGGCAGAGCCGGAGCGCTGCTTTCGGCAATCTCCGGCTCTGCCATAGCAATGTATTGAGGGGGCGTGTCAGCCGCCGCTCCATGCCCCAGCGGTCAGAAACACCCTCACCCCCGCACCATCTGAAACGTATCCCCTTATCCACTATCCTTGACCACTGTAAGAGAATTGTATGGCCTCTACAATTCTGAACCAAGACCTGTTGCTGCTGCTTGCCAGGCTGGATTAAAAGTGTATATTTTGTTTGAGGATAAACTGCCCTGCGTGTATACATGGGGATTAGCACAGTTTATGGCCATTATATAACTTGTGTATCCTAGCCTCTATCATGACTCCCATATATACTGCACACGGAAGAGGGGATTCTGTTCTACTATATCTCTATAGCATACCCTTAGAAGCAGAATGGAAGATATTATAGAGCAGCAATGAGCAGTGTAACCTGTGAATTAAGCCTTGGTGTGCAATCTAATGCAGTAAGTTATTTGTAGTTTCTTTTCAATCTTTGCAGTTTGCCTCTGATTTCTGAACTCACTCTGCCTCCGGGTTTCCTGATCACCCCTTCTTTCTCCATAGACCAGTGTGGTGCCCACTGGTGATGGGGTGACTAATTAAAGGGTGTAAGATGCAATTTTGTGATGCCAGGGCAATGTTAACCCCCACGTTACGAAAAGGAGATAGCTTCTCCTGGGCCAGGGGCAGGGTAGTGAATACACTGATGCAAGGTTACGGGTTACTATCTTTACTGAGGCAGAAGTTGTTAAATCTGTCACAGCTTAGACTTAAGTACAGAAGGAAGTGCAGAGTGATCTAGGATAGCCTGTCGCCTTGCTGGGATTTGTAGTTGCTTTTGCTGCAGGCTTCAGATTAAAAAGCAGTCCACACTGACTTAAAGACTTTAGACTGAATGACTTTAGAGAATGTTTTCCCCCGGAATTTTATGCTCACCGCTCGGCTTTGACTTTCACTTGAACGAGGGGGTGTCCTGAGATTGGCGTGGCTGCATATTTTGGATTTCTCTTTCTTAGGCTTCCTCTGACGTCTCTGAACTGTATTGCGCTCTACCTCACTACTCAACAACTCCTCCCCCCCTATACTATATAAGGGCTAGGTTTGGGGGTAACCCATTGGGGTGTCAGGGTCACCTGTTTCACTCTGCCACAATCCCCAACACAGGAATACAACAAAGTATATTAAATTACACTATTGAGCAGTGGGCCCAACACAGGGACAGCAGGGATTCCAGAGGCAATCTTTAGCCCACAGGATGACATATTGTGTTGGGACACCACACTAGTATGGGCAGTATGTACCAACAAACCAAATACATGTCAAGTTCAGCTTATATCTCCAGGTAACACTCTTTTTCACGCAAACTAGCCAGCAGTGCAACTAGCTTTGCCAGGATTGCGTGGAAATGCAGTTGCTTACTTTATTGATATCCTTATAAAATACAGAGGCAGATCAAGTAATTAACGTGTTTTGAGTCTTAAGTAGTGTTGAGCAGCATAGGCCATATTCGAATTCGCGAATATTCGCGAATATATGGACGAATATTCGTCATATATTCGCGAATATTCGCATATTCGTTTTATTTTCGCATATGCGAACATTCGCATATGCGAAAATTAGCATATACAAATTTTCGCATGTGCGAATTTTCGCAAATGCGAATTTTCGCGCGCCAGTCTCACACAGTAGTATTAGAGCCTTCTTTACACCACACAAGCTGGAAGCAGAGAGGGGTGATCACTGTGATGTGTACTGTGAAAAAAAAAAAAAAATAATAAGAATATTCGTAATTACGAATATATAGCGCTATATTCGCGAAATTCGCGAATTCGCGAATATGCGATATTCGCGAATAATATTCGAATTGCGAATATTCGTGAGCAACACTAGTCTTAAGGACTCATAATCATGGCATCAATTATGCCATGATTAGGAGTCTTTGAGACTCAAAATATGTTGTTTACTGTATCTGCCTCTGTACTTTATCTGGATTCCAAAAAAGAGAGTACCTGCATTTCCCAAGGTTGAAGACAGTCTTGCTATACAGACTTAGGTATTCACTTACAAATAAGACAAACTAACATGTTTACAGCACCTAAGTGCTCTTCTTCAAGTTCACGGGCAGTATATAATCTGATCCATCAGTGAGCTAAAGTGAAAATTGATCAGGGGCCAGAAGGGGAGGAAAGAAGCTTGATAAGAGGAGAAAGAAGCATTTTCCCTACTAAGCTATAGTTTAAAGTTTCTTACATTCACTCTGTACTATTGATTTATGCACCGTTTTTTAAAATGACAGCAACCTTGTCATTTATAAAGGGGTCGTCTTGATTAGATATTTGTCTTCTACAAAGACTCTTGTGTTTTCTGTGTTGGGTGATTCCTTTGTAGCTTTCTTTACCCTACAGTTCAGCAGATTCCTCGAGGAGGGCATCTGGAGATAGGGCTGCAGGCTCCTTAGCGTCAGACTAAAATGTAAACTGGAAGTGGCTAGGTATGTTCTGCAGCATCTGCGCCCAGCACTAGAGGGATCTGCAGTGTCTCCAATTGTTGCAGAACTCTGTTAGTCCCCGCATAACAAGTGCACCAGTTGCCAAAGCAAATAAGGAATTTTTTAAGATACAGAACTATTTCATGTTGTCTACATTTTCTATGATCCAGTAGCTGATGCAGAGCAAACTCTAGTACACCGCAGCATTTTTTTTTACAAATGAAGATTTGATTTACAATGTGATGGAGAACATAAATTTATGGGAATGTATATGTTATGCCAGAGGCTGGGAGGAAACCTCCATGTTTAATGGTGCACTATGTAATGTTCTGCGTTGAACTCCATAGCAACCTGCAAACTCTATGTGCCAGTCCTCTAGCATACTTTACAAGGGTGGTCCGCATAAATATGTTTACATTTAAAAAGGTTATCGAAGTTTTAGATATTCAAAAAAGGGACCCAAATGCAATAAAATAAACCAATCAATACTCGCCTTGTCTTGGCATCATGGCTTCCTGGAAAAATATTTTCACCAATGCTTAGCTAAAATTTGTTGTGTCACGACGGGGTTAAACATAGCACTTGAGTTGAGCATAGACTGACCATAATTCCTTGAGGACATTGGAATAGCAAAAAGAGAATAGGGTTATGTAATGCTACCATATATAGTTGTAGGTCCCTATACTGCCCTCCTATATAGTTGTAGACACCTAAACTGCCCCCATTTATAGTTGTAGACCCCTATACTGCCTCTATATAAAGTAATAAGCAACCATATATCGTTGTAAGCCCCTATACTGCCCAATGATGTGGAGTTTTAAGCCCCTATACTGTCCCATATATAGTTGTAGGCCTCCATACTACCCCCATATATAGTTGTAAGCCCCTATACATCCATGCTGTTGGGCTTCTTCAGTTCTTCACTGATTCTCTGGTCTGAGGTAGGAACAAATTGGTATGGCTGGGTCATAGCAGTCGGACCCTAGACCGAAGGAACAATAAAGCACTGAGGCTGATGCGGGCAGAAGTTTAGTTGCCATTCAGGTGCCTGTTCCTGGTTCCATGCCAGGGTCCGGGCTAGCGCTCTTCTGGTGTCCTTCTGCTCCCTATAAGTTTATTAAAACTAATAAAATTCTACTGATGAAAAAAATTATTTTTTTCATCAGTAGAACTGTTGACACCAGTTTAAATAGATGCATGACAGAAGATGACCCCCCCATGGGACCCACACCTGTCTGGAGATCAAAGTTTGCCCAGCCCCCTCTGGCCTGCTTGGAGCCATAAAAAAGGTAGAGTAGTCAAAAACAGTCCAATGGACTATTTAATGTAATTTACATGACACCTTAGACCTTAGATGTAAATGAAAGTTTCATAAACACTATTTCGGTAACTTGCCACCTGTTGGTCTCCACACTCCTACTGAGAGTTGCTGCACTGTTACCGAATGGGCTCCATATAATAGCAATTCATCTTCTACAGTATGACCTTCTACAGGGATCCCCTTTAATGTGTTATGGGCCTGAAAGGGTGCACAAAGGTCCTAACAGAGGAACAGTACATGAGAAATAGGAAAACATGATTTGTATGCTGATAATCATCATGTTGTCTTCCAGCATGATAGGTGGAAAATAGAAATCAGGAGAAGTTAGACAGGGTTCAAGAAGCTTTGACTGTATGGGGCCCAGATATTTAGAATTGGACAGGTATGGTGGATATGTTATTATGTGGTGGCCCAGTACAGGAGTTGCATCCCTGTACCCTTGCTATCCTGTCAGGCGGACTCTATTGCGGTGTCCCCTGAGTCCCTCTTTAATCTATGTAATGTAAATGGTTAATTATATCTTTTGTTATCTACTATAATGTCTTTATACTTTTATGTGCCTTTAAATACTGTTACCAAGTGTTGTAACCAAGGAAGGTACCAGTGATCATGTGACTATTAGGGTGACCTATGGGACCCCTCCAGAGTCTCCCCCATATAATTTCTGGGAGGAGCTAGTTCAGTCTCTTGAGGTCAGTGAAGTCAAGTCTTGCAGCCATGCTTCTTCCAATCCAGTGCCCCACAGGTGAAAGTCAAAACCTGGTAAGCTACATACGGGATGAAGTCTGTCTAGTCAGTCCTAGTCAAGTCAGTCAAGATCAGTCGGTATACAGTCAGCGTGGGCCTTCAGCAAATTGTCCAAATCCACTACAAGTCCCAGAAAGCCCTAAAGTCTCTGAAGTCACTGGTCACCTCCTTGGGCCTCACTGAGCTGTAAAGACTATTCCATCTGTCTGCCTCAGTAGAGCTGCTGTTGTTCCGTAACTTGGCATCAGAGTTATTATTTGCTCCGTGCCTAGCCCAGGATCCATACCTTTGGGTGGTGCAGAGGTTAACGACGCCCTGGAATCACAAATACAAGGGGTTAATGCCATCTGCCTCTAGGGTAATAACATCTGCCCTCATCACACCCTCACCACAATTACATAACTGGAAAGTTTGGGACAACCCCTGTAGGAGTGGGTGAGCACACAATGTCCACATGCTTGAACCCCAACAATAATCTGTTATCTATTGGAAAACCTGGCATTAAAGGGGTACTCCGGAGGAAAAAAAATGTTTTCAAATCAACTGGTGCTAGAAAGTTATACAGATTTGTCAGTTATGTCTGTTTAAAAGTCTTAAAGGAGTTATACAGCGTAAGTGCTGTTTTTCCTAACCATGCCCATTGTTTGTGATATAAAGATAAAATCTCTATTTACCGCAAGTGCTACCACAGTGCCTCCGGTGTCCTTCTCTGGTCCCCCAATGTAATCATCTCCCATAGCTATAGCGTGACATGTTGGGTCCGGGCTCAATGCTTCATTCTTCCACTCGGCGGATGGCTGGCAGCAGCACTGTCCCGCCTCGGCTAGCGATTCGCTGAATGACAGTATGACACGTTGGGCCTGGACCTGACACGTCGCAATGAAACTTATAAAGACAATCACATCTGGGACCGGAACAAGAAAAGGTTTACTTTTTTATATCCCACACAATGAGCATAGTTAGGAAAAAACCACCCCTCCCGCTGTATAACCCCTTAAAGGACAACTGCAGCCATTACAACTATCTCGTATCCACAGTTTAGTGTTTGATTGTGGGGGTTCGACTGCTTGACCCCCGTAATCTCCCAAACGGGCCCTGGCATTTCCGCTCTGTAAGGGCTAATGCGCATATCGTAGACCTCAATGAGGTCAACGGTACACCCCCCCCCCCCCCCCTACAGCTCTATTGGAGGGGGGGGGGGGGGGAATGAACACTACCTCCCCGCCTCTCCCGTAGAACTACATGGAGGAGGCTTGTTGGCCACGGGCCCCGTGCAGGAGTTCGCAGGGGGTCCCAGCGGTCGGACTCCTAGCGATCAGACACTTATCCCCTATCCTGTGGATAGGGGATAAGTTGTCATAGCTGAATATTTCCTTTAAGGTCTTCCAGTACTTATCAGCTGCTGTATGCTCCAGAGGAAGTTGTGTAGTTCTTTTCAGTCTGACCACAGTGCTCTCTGCAGCCACTTCTGTCCAAGTCAGGAACTGTCCAGAGTAGGAGCAAATCCCAACATCAAACCTCTCCTGCCAGTTCCTGACAATAGCAGAGAGCACTGTGGTCAGACTGGAAAGAACTACACAACTTCCTCTGGTGCATACAGCATCTAATAAGTACTGGAAGGATTAAGATTTTTAATTTAAAAATCTGCATGGAAACGTAACCCCCAGTAGTTGCAAAATTATTTTAAAAAATTGTTTTAGTTTTTTTCCCTAATTTTTCCCTGCAAATAATTTTTGGAGGGACTTCACTGTAGATTTGTTTGGTAAAATGAGTGATGTTATCACAAAGTACAATTGGTCCCGCATAAAACAAGCCCTTCTATGTCCCTTTAGGGTAAAAATGGAAAAATATTTGGTTATTTAAAAAAAGAAAATAATAATAATAAAAAGGAGGAAAACAAACAAAAAAAGAAAATGCAAAAATGAAAAAATCGCAGTATCCTCTAAGGATATGTTTGCACTACGGAATCTTTGCGCGGAATTTCGATCAGGCATTGCTGCATAAAATCATGCATTTTTTTTTAACATGTTTATTCATTTGGTCTGAGATTACTCGCGGACCGCATTGCTGTCAATGGTGTCACCGCAGGTCTGTGCGGTCCTAGCACCAAAGGATTTCGGTGGAAGCCCCTCAGGTGAAATCTCTGGAATATTTCACAGTGTGGACATTGTTTCCCTAATTGTTTTGCACAGCTGGAGGCTCTCTGTTTGGGAAATACTACTTTAAGGGTTAAAAACAGGTTGTACTAGTAGGGCTCATACATACTGTACAGACAGTTCTCGGGAGTCCTTCATACCACAGATCATAGAGATATTCCTCTGTATAGTAGAAAAGCTATGGAATTTTCAGCAAAATAATACCTCCATACCTGTACCCATCTTTACCAAGCCTCAGTATTTGGTTTGCCATGCCGTTATTAAAGGGGTTCTCCACCTTAAGGTGATTTTAGTACGTACCTGCCAGACAGTAATGGACAAGCTTAGAAGAATCTGTGTTTGTCTTGGGGCTAAAAAGCTATGTTCTGAGTCAAACATGATACTGTGGCTCTTTTTGTGAACTGGCTTTTTCCTGTTGGAGTTCATTCCCTTAAACTACAAGTCCCATGATCCCTTGTTTGTAAGTGTGAGGCCACTTTTCTCCAGTGTTTTCTGACCAGGTTGCCTCCGGCTGTTGCAAAACTACAATTCACTGTAGAATGATCTTCTTCCCACCCAGCAATCGCTCCACCCATTGAAGCAAAGACAGGCTCCCTCTGAACACCTGACTAGTGATGTGATGTCTTGGGCCGCATTGCAACCTGGGAAAACCTGAGATGACACTCATTTTGTATGCTGTTAAAACAAAATATTGGGGGGGGGGGGGGGGAATTACAGAATAAAGAGACCACAATGAAACACAGATACAGACACTATATTATGAACTACACTAACTTGACAGCCCCTGTAGCATAGTCAAATAAAAAAAATCCCGGAGAATACCCCTTTAAAGCATTACTAATATTCTATGTTTCCACATGTGATCACTTAGATCTGTCATCTGTTTCATTAATCTGTTGGCCCATCTGTGTTCTCTTGGCACCGATGGTAGTGCCCACGAAGCTCATGGTTACACTTCACTAATGGGTTAGGAGATGCAAAGTGCAAGAGGCATGGCATGGCCTTGTGAAGGGTGAGATGGGGTATAAGTCCAGATTCCTGGCTTGTATAATTCCCTTTCTACAAATATCTCATCGTCTTCCTTTTATATCAGCAACTCTGCAGAATGTTTTATAGTTGTGTATTTTAGGACATAAAGCTGGTGTCTGGATAAAGGCTTATGCAATGCAGATAGCACTACAGAGCTGGTTGCTCTTCCGGTTAACAGTGGTGTCTGCCTATAGCAGTGTTTCCCAACCAGGGTGCCTCCAACTGTTGTAAAACTACAACTCCCAGCATGCTCGGACAGCCGAAGGCTGTCCGAGCATGCTGGGAGTTGTAGTTTTGCAGCAGCTAGAGGCATCCTGGTTGGGTAAAACTGGCTTTCAGAAACACATTACATAAAAAAATAACCAAATAAAGCAACTTTTTCATTTCCCACTAGCATCCTGTAGATGAATCCACAAAGAGTCCTTAAAGGGATACTCCAGTGGAGAACCTTTTTTTTTTTTTTCTTTAATCAACTGGTGCCAGAAGGTTATACAGATTTGTAAATTACTTCTATTAAAAAAAAATCTTAATCCTTCCAGTACTTACAGTGGCTGTATACTACAGAGGACGTTCTTTTCTTTTTGAATTTATTTTCTCTCTCTGACCACAGTGCTCTCTGCTGACTCCTCTGTCCATGTCAGAAGTTTGCTATGGGGATTTGCTCTTGCTCTGGACAGTTCGGCAGACGGAGAGGTGTCAGCAGAGAGCACTGTGGTCAGACAGAAAGGAAATTCAAAAATAAATGAACTTCCTCTGTACTATATAGCAGATGATAAGTACTGGAAGGATTAACATTTTCAAATAGATGTAATTTACAAATCTGTTTAACTTTCTTGCACCAGTTGATTTATAAAAAAGAAAAAAATCACCAGAGTACCCCTTTAACCCCTTAAATTGCACTGTCAGAATCAAAAACTTCTTATATTTTGAACATCTTGGCAAAACATTAAAGGGATTATCCAGGACTAGAAAAACACAGCTAATTTCTTTCGAAAACAGCTCCATGTCTGTCCCCAGGTTGGGTGTGGTTTTACTACTTGGCTCCATTCACTTCAACTGGAACTGAGCTGCAATACCACACACAACCTGGGGACAGACGCGTAGTGGCTTTTGAAAGAAATTTGCTCTGTTTTTCTATTCAACCTTTCTAATATACTTCATAAAAAAAATATTATAAAAATCATGACTTATAAAAAAAAAAAAAAAAGAACACTAGGGGGCAGCAGCATCATATTTGTCTGAAGCACACGCTGGGACAAAGTCCAGTAAATGAGGGTGGGACTAGCACTCTTCTGTGCTGACTCCTGTCCTATCAGACTGCGACATGAAAACAGAGAGGAGGGGGTTATAGAGCAGCCTGCAGTGATTGGATGAAGAGACACAGCACAGCAGACTCAGGAAGGAAGTGACTGCATGGTGAGTGAGGGCGGGCTCAGTGCTTGCCTTGGACACACCCCTTCCTGAGCTGTGGATGTCAGAAGGAGTGAGCAGCAGAATAGAGAGATTTCAGAGCCAAATAAAGAAGCTAGACACATAAACACATGTAAAGAATCTGCATGACCTAGTCAGTAATATATAGAAGAATTTTTTATTTTTCTGTAATATGATAGGTACGCTATAAGGATACAGACTATTTTCTTTTATTTATTTTTTTCCTCCACGCCTTTTGAGAGCTATAACTCTTATATTTTCCATCTACAGACCGATATTGGGGCTTGTTTATTGCCTGACCAATTATACATTGTAATGACCCCTTTAATTTTACCATAAAGTGTACGGTAAAACCCAAAATTATCATTTGTGAGGGGAAATGAAGAAGAAAACCGCAACTTTGCATCATTTGGTGGGATTTTGTTTTCACGCAGTGCACTTTATGGTAAAAAAAAATGCCATATTATCTTTATTCTGTAGGTCAATGGCATAAAAATGATACCCAATTTATATAGTTATTATTAATGTACTTGGACCCCTTAAGGACCAAGGACGTATGAGTACCTTGATCAATGCATCCCTATGGAGATGCATTGAACACAGTTAAAGATCAGTAAATGCAATGTTATAGCCCCCTATAGGAGCTATAATATTGCAAAAGAAAAGTGTAAAAAAATCATTAACCCTTTGAATTATCCCTTCCCCTAATAAAAGTTGGAATCACCTGGCATTTCCAATAATTAAAAAAAAACTGTGTAAATAAAAACAAAAATAAATATATGTGGTATCGCTGCGTGCGGAAATGTCCGATTTAAAAAAAATATACCACTAATTAAACCGAACGGTCAATGGAGTACGCGCAAAAAAATTCAAAATCCAAGATAGCGTATTTTTGGTCACTTTTTATACCATGAAAAGATGAATAAAAAGCGATCAAAAAGTCAGATCAATGCAAAAATGGTACCGACAAAAACTTCAGATCACGGCGCAAAAAATGAGCCCTCATACCGCCCTGAAAACGGAAAAATAAAAAAGTTATAGGGGTCAGAAGATGACAATTTTAATCGTATACATTTTCCCGCATGTAGTTATGATTTTTTTCTGAAGCAATACAAAATCAAACCTATATAAGTAGGGTATCATTTTAGCCGTATGGACCTAGAGAATAAAAATAAGGTGTTATTTTTACCGAAAAATGTACTACGTAGAAACGGAAGCCCCCAAAAGTTACAAAATGGCTGTATTTTTTCAATTTTGTCGCACAATGATTTTTTTTTCCCATTTCGCCGTAGATTTTTGGGTAAAACGACTAATATCATTACAAAGTAGAATTAGTGGCGCAAAAAATAAGCCATAATACAGATTTTTAGGTGCAAAATTTTAAGAGTTATGATTTTTTAAAGGTAAGGAGGAAAAAACGAAAGAGCAAAAACCGAAAAACGTCTGGTCCTTAAGGGGTTAACCCCTTTAGGACCGAGCGTTTTTCAGTTTTTGCATTTTCATTTTTCCTCCTTACCTTTTAATCCTTTAAATTTCCCACCAAAAAGTCCATATTTTGGCTTATTTTTTGCGCCACCAATTATACTTTGCAGTGACATTAGTCATTTTACCCAAAAATTCCCGGCAAAATGGAAAAAAAAATCATTGTGCAACAAAACGGGGGCTTCCGTTTCTACGCAGTGCATTTTTCTGTAAAAATGACACCCTATCATTATTATGTAGGTCCATATGGTTAAAATTATCCCCTACTTATATAGGTTTTATTTTGTTGTACTTCTGGAAAAAATCATAACTACATGCATTGTGGCGTCTAAAGGGTTAATACCGGACATCACCCCGATCGGCAATGTCCAGTATTAGCTGCAGGTCCTGGGTGCTGATAGCAACCGGGACCCCGCAGATACGACGTAAATATATGTCTGTGATCATTAAGGGGTTAATTATCAAAATATAAACTATGTCATTTTAGTTTTTCTGATCTGCAGTAGATTTATATGATTTGTAGTTTTTATTGATACCTATATTGTTTTGATGGGACTTTTTGATCACTTTTTATAACATTTTTTCTGACATATGATGTGACCAAAAATCTGCATTCTTGGAGTTTGTTATTTTTTTTATTTTAGGCCTTGTACTGTGCGGGATCATAAACATTCTGCCTGCTGCAATATCAAATATGTTTATTATTTTAAGTTTTTTTTTTTTTTTTAAATGGGAGTCCAATGAACATTCTAAGTTAACCGGTATCTGGCATTTAAAGGGGTATTCAGGGCAAAAACATAGACATATCTTCAAACGAGTAGCACAGTGGCTAGCAAACCAAAGCTCATTGTATTCAGAAGTCCCAGCAAACCTGCGAGGAACCTGAACTACTGACCTCTATACAAAAATTGTTTTGTTAACTGCAGTTGCATAAAATATGCAGTAAAGTTTTTTCCGGTTTCATCAAATATCTGCTGTGGACATTCAATTATTTCTCAATACCGTTTCTGGGACGGTTGGCAGTAGGACCATTTATCTAAGGAAACTGCATCCTGGCGTCACGACAACATAGGGTTAATACCAACATACCCTACACTATTACCTGCACCACCTAGTCACCACAGTGACTTGACGTCATGTCCCCAGTCCCCGAAACCCGGAGGTTTCCGAAACTGGAGACGCAACTCCTGCATAGGGATCCCCGCGATCAGACATCTTATCCCCTATCCTTTGGATAGGGGATAAAATGTTTTTGCCTGGAATACCCCTTTAATTCTTTAGACGTGTGATCAGAAAAAAATTGTGTGGACTGTAAAGTGATAATAAATAAGCTGTAAAGACGGTAAAAAAGGTCTCCTCTTTGTACTCGTAATGTGTGACATAATCAACCCCATCAGAAAATTGGTCCCATGTTACTTCCAGTAATGCAAAAGCTGTTTAGACTGCTGCGCAGTTGCAAACACACATGGCGCTCCCCGCTGTGTCCAGCAAAAACTAACATCACTCTCAGGCAGAAACAATCGATGGCCATTCTGCTCATTGCGCTTCTCCTGGCAGTGCTGCTCTTGCCCACGTAGGGTTAAGCAAACTTGGGGGTGGTGTGGAGGGCAAGTATATAGGATTAGGGTTAGGGGTCACTGTTTACTAGTCCTCTACCCAAACACTAACTCGCAAGTGTTTTTTTCCCATGGCTCAGTATTTAGCCAGCTCAGAAAGAGCTAAGGCTGCTTTCACACGTTAAAATTCATCCATTTTAAAGATCCGTTTGATGTTCCGTTATGAAAACCCTGAAAATCGGCCATTAAACGTCCGTTAGAAAATCCCATTATAGTCTGTGGGATTTTTACATTATCCGTTTTAATCCGTTATAGTCCGTTATTAATAACGGATGTTATTTTGTTATTTTGCATGCACTTTTTCTCCCGTTACTATCTTCCGCCCTGCTTGTCCTCACTGCACAAAACCCTGCTTGTCCTCAGTGTACAGAGCCCTGCTTGTCCTCAGTGCACAGAGGCCTGCTTGTCCTCACTGCACAAAACCCTGCTAGTCCTCAGTGTACAGAGCCCTGCTTGTCCTCAGTGTACAGAGTCCTGCTTGTCCTCAGTGTACAGAGCCCTGCTTGTCCTCAGTGCACAGAGCCCTGCTTGTCCTCACTGCACAAAACCCTGCTTGTCCTCAGTGTACAGAGCCCTGCTTGTCTTCAGTGTACAGATCCCTGCTTGTCCTCACTGCACAAAACCCTGCTTGTCCTCAGTGCACAGAGCCCTGCTTGTCCTCAGTGTACAGAGCCCTGCTTGTCTTCAGTGTACAGATCCCTGCTTGTCCTCACTGCACAAAACCCTGCTTGTCCTCAGTGTACAGAGCCCTGCTTGTCCTCAGTGTACAGAGCCCTGCTTGTCCTCAGTGTACAGAGCCCTGCTTGTCCTCAGTGTACAGAGCCCTGCTTGTCCTCAGTGCACAGAGCCCTGCTTGTCCTCAGTGCACAGAGCCCTGCTTGTCCTCAGTGCACAGAGCCCTGCTTGTCCTCACTGCACAAAACCCTGCTTGTCCTCAGTGCACAGAGCCCTGCTTGTCCTCACTGCACAAAACCCTGCTTGTCCTCAGTGTACAGAGCCCTGCTTGTCCTCAGTGTACAGAGTCCTGCTTGTCCTCAGTGTACAGAGCCCTGCTTGTTCTCAGTGCACAGAGCCCTGCTTGTCCTCACTGCACAAAACCCTGCTTGTCCTCAGTTTACAGAGCCCTGCTTGTCCTCAGTGTACAGAGCCCTGCTTGTCCTCAGTGTACAGAGCCCTGCTTGTCCTCAGTGCACAGATCCCTGCTTGTCCTCAGTGCACAGAGCCCTGCTTGTCCTAAGTGCACAGAGCCCTGCTTGTCCTCACTGCACAGAGCCCTGCTTGTCCTCACTGCACAAAACCCTGCTTGTCCTCAGTGCACAGAGCCCTGCTTGTCCTCACTGCACAAAACCTTGCTTGTCCTCAGTGTACAGAGTCCTGCTTGTCCTCAGTGTACAGAGCCCTGCTTGTCCTCAGTGCACAGAGCCCTGCTTGTCCTCACTGCACAAAACCCTGCTTGTCCTCAGTGCACAGAGCCCTGCTTGTCCTCACTGCACAAAACCTTGCTTGTCCTCAGTGTACAGAGTCCTGCTTGTCCTCAGTGTACAGAGCCCTGCTTGTCCTCAGTGCACAGAGCCCTGCTTGTCCTCACTGCACAAAACCCTGCTTGTCCTCAGTGTACAGAGCCCTGCTTGTCCTCAGTGTACAGAGCCCTGCTTGTCCTCAGTGTACAGAGCCCTGCTTGTCCTCAGTGTGCAGAGCCCTGCTTGTCCTCAGTGCACAGAGCCCTGCTTGTCCTCAGTGCACAGAGCCCTGCTTGTCCTCAGTGCACAGAGCCCTGCTTGTCCTCAATGCACAAAACCCTGCTTGTCCTCAGTGCACAGAGCCCTGCTTGTCCTCACTGCACAAAACCCTGCTTGTCCTCAGTGTACAGAGCCCTGCTTGTCCTCAGTGTACAGAGTCCTGCTTGTCCTCAGTGTACAGAGCCCTGCTTGTCCTCAGTGCACAGAGCCCTGCTTGTCCTCACTGCACAAAACCCTGCTTGTTCTCAGTGTACCAGAGCCCTGCTTGTCCTCAATGTACAGACCCCTGCTTGTCCTCAGTGTACAGAGCCCTGCTTGTCCTCAGTGCACAGATCCCTGCTTGTCCTCAGTGCACAGAGCCCTGCTTGTCCTCACTGCACAAAACCCTGCTTGTCCTCAGTGTACAGAGCCCTGCTTGTCCTCAATGTACAGACCCCTGCTTGTCCTCAGTGTACAGAGCCCTGCTTGTCCTCAGTGCACAGATCCCTGCTTGTCCTCAGTGCACAGAGCCCTGCTTGTCCTCACTGCACAGAGCCCTGCTTGTCCTCAGTGCACAGAGCCCTGCTTGTCCTCATTGCACAGAGCCCTGCTTGTCCTCAGTGTACAGAGCCCCGCTTGTCCTCAGTGTACAGAGCCATGCTTGTCCTCAGTGTACAGAGCCCTGCTTGTCCTCAATGTACAGAGCCCTGCTTGTCCTCAGTGTACAGAGCCCTTCTTGTCCTCAGTGCACAGAGCCCTGCTTGTCCTCAGTGCACAGAGCCCTGCTTGTCCTCACTGCACAGAGCCCTGCTTGTCCTCAGTGCACAGAGCCCTGCTTGTTCTCATTGCACAGAGCCCTGCTTGTCTCCAGTGTACAGAGCCCCGCTTGTCCTCAGTGTACAGAGCCATGCTTGTCCTCAGTGTACAGAGCCCTGCTTGTCCTCAGTGTACAGAGCCCTGCTTGTCCTCAGTGCACAGAGCCCTGCTTGTCCTCACTGCACAGAGCCCTGCTTGTCCTCACTGCACAAAGCCCGGCTTGTCCTCAGTATCCAGAGCCCTGCTTGTCCTCAGTGTACAGAGCCCTGCTTGTCCTCACTGCACAAAACCCTGCTTGTCCTCAGTGTACAGAGCCCTGTTTTTCCTCAGTGTACAGAGCCCTGCTTGTCCTCAGTGTACAGAGCCCTGCTTGTCCTCAGTATCCAGAGCCCTGCTTGTCCTCAGTGTACAGAGCCCTGCTTGTTCTCAGTGTACAGGACCCTGCGTGTCCTCACTGCACAGAGCCCTGCTTGTCCCGCCCTAAATTCCTGTATTTTGTCTCTATACAGAGACACAGGCAATAGCTGCAGAAACAAAAATATACACATTTTTAACCACAAATATACATATGTTGTTTGCTACGTTGTACAGAAAGTTTTTGCCCCGCTTGTCCTCAGTATCCATGTATGGTTGTGTAGTTATGAGATGTATGGTTGTGTAGGGTTAGTAGTAGTAGCATCACTACAGAATTGAACAAGATGGGCACGGCAGGAGATGCTGTCTGTGTAGTAGTAGTACATTATGAAACATGATGGACAAGGCAGGAGACGTATGGTTGTGTAGTAGTAGTACAGTAGGGAACATGATGGACAAGGCAGGAGACGTATGGTTGTGTAGTAGTAGTACAGTAGGGAACATGATGGACAAGGCAGGAGCTGTGCGACTGTGTAGGGCGAGTTAGTAGTAGTGGCAGCAGCACAATATGGAATATACAAATAGTAAAAAATACCAAGGACCTGGACTGGAAAAACATCACAGAATAACTGAAGGGTGAGAAGCTTTGCCCCATTAGGCCCTCTGGCGAATTCTTAAAGTCATATAATTGAGATTGTTTTGCAAAGTATTTCAGTAATTGTCCGAAATAGTCAGTAATTATTAGAATCCTCTATGGAATGTTGATCGGTATTTCTACAGGAAAGTTATTGTGGTTGGAAGTTACGTATTATGCAGTAGAGACTGGTCAGCTGCAGGAAGAGGATTTCACATGGTCATTTATAGTGTCTTGCGGCATCTCTGGTCTTTATACTCCTCTCTGGAATGCCGAGCAGATAATCCCATCAATCTTTATTGCTCTATACATACACAGACCTTACAGACCAATTCACATATTCACGAATCGTAGTTCCCAGGTCATTGTCCCTACTGGTTATCATCAATGAATTTAGAATAAAGGTTATCCCATAGTTTGTTCTGTGAATTCATTGTAGCCCATCAGCATACTATTTAGTACAACCTGCTTCATAGCCAAAATACAGGTTCTCTTAAAGGGGTACTCTGCCCCTAGACATCTATCCCCTATACAAAGGATAGGGGATAAGATGTCTGATCGTGGGGGTCCTGCAGCTGGGACACCCACAATCTCTGTTTAGAACGCTGGGTGTGGGCGGCGGGGGTGACGCCATGCCCCCTCCCATAGACTTTCATTGAGGGGGCATGGCATGACATCACGAAGGGTGTGGCCGTGACGTCACGACCCCCGTCACCCGCTCCATGCATTCGGAACAAAATGTTCCAAACGCTGGGGCAGCGGAATACCCCTTTAAGCCTGTGATCTTCAGCCCAATGATACATACCCATGTGCCATTTACAATACTGGTGTTTCCTTTTGTAGCAGGGGGGCCTTTGGACCCTTGGGCACCAGGCCCAAGTATGTCCCGGACTTCCAGCTGGGACACACACTGGATAGGGTCCAACCACTAGAACCGCACTAATCATCAGAACAGGGATTACTTGTGGACACTCCTTTCACAAAGGGAATTTCTCATATAGATGTTTTATATTCCTTTAGATAGGACGGGAGGATATACTGGGATGATTAGGTTCCTGGCTGGAGGCCAGAAGTTTTTTTCTATGCGATGCTTGGTAAGGTTGAGGCTTAGCTATAGAGGAGAGGAGAAAAACCACTTGTCTCACTTTCAAACTAACTTTAAACTACACAAAACTAACTGGTCTGAAACATATTCCTGTCCTCTAGCTATGAGGGAGCCTGGGCTAAGGACTGTGATGGTGAATAGGGACTCTCTCGCTGGGATTTACAGGTTTCAACAACAGGTGTCAGTAAAGAAGATGATTTACAATGCACTCACTGAAACAACAGTATAAGGCAAATGCAGTGAAACGCAGTAAAAGCATTACAACCATGCGACAACCAACATCTTTTCTGGAATCGGGATCTGTACTGGGATACTGCACAAAATGCGCACTGCCAGTCCATTTACTTTTTAGAGGCCTGACGGAGATAGTAGAGTACAGCACTCGGCTGTCTTCAACCCTCCCATAGCAAGTGAAGGGAGAGGCAGCACGGATGCTTGACCTTCACTCTGTTCACACGTGGGAACCCCTGTTTCATGTTGAGTAGGGGTCCAAGATTAACACTTACGGCATAAGCCTTTTAACATGGTTTTTATGTTAACTATCTGTGAATTCATGGGAAAAAGCTGAGTGTAATTTTCGTCATGTAGTTATTTGCAGTATCTTGTATAGGACCCATAATTACTAGGTTACGCCATCTATTGGTCAGTGGTGGAGGTCTGAGCATTGCCTAGTTACAGTACGTCCGACTCAGCCTCATTCACTTGAGAGATCCAGAGATAGGGTTCAGAGATATGGTTTACAGCACTGGTCTCCAACCTGCGGACCTCCAGATGTTGCAAAACTACAACTCCCAGCAGGCCCGGACAGCCAACGGCTGTCCGGGCTTGCTGGGAGTTGTAGTTTTGCAACATCTGGAGGTCTGCAGGTTGAAGACCACTGGTTTACAGCAACCACACATTGATTAAAAGTGCACAGGTGCATGTATTTGCGCAGTCTCTCCATAGGAGGGCACTAGTACTCAAACATTACAACATAACAGTTCAACAGACCACACAGGAACAGTCACGTACCACCAGGGGTGACATCTCTGCTACAGGAACAATGTCACAGCCAGTAATATGTCCATCTGGTTCAATTTTACTCACAGCCTCTTATTTACACTTTTCTAGATGACCCTTTTTGTCTTATATAGTGCAGCATAGGCTGTTATTGGAGAATAATGAGGAGGTTCTTGTGTATGCCTTGTAGTTACCTATTTTAGCTGATGTAGCAGACATGAGATTGGCTCCATATTGGTTTACAATTCGATCACTAAAGTGATTCTGCAATGCTGCCTACATTTCCCATGAATCCCCTGCCTTTGAGTGAGGAGTTTGATCATTGCACCTGGTCATCTACTTAGGCTGCTGGTGCTGGAGATTACTCAGGTGAACCCATTAGACTCATAAATGAGTTGGGATCAGTTCACAATATGTGTAGTTTTTATGCATTTTTTAAAGAAATATTGCCAAGTCTTAAAGGGGTACTCCACCGCTATCCAAAGGATCTTATCCTCTATCGTTCTGAAGGAACGTTGGGTCCCGGCGACAGTGGTTGTCACGTCTTGTTACGCCCCTGCCATGCATGTCTATGGGAGATGGCATGACAGCTGTCACACACCCCTCCCATAAACATGCATTGAGGGGGCGTGGCAAGACGTCACATGGGGAGGTAACGTTACAAGGGAGGGGGACATGATGTCACAATGACTGCCTCAGGGACCCACGGGATCAGACATCTTAACATCTATCCCTTGGATAGGAGATAACATGTCTAGCGGCAGGGTGCCGCCTTTATAGCTGTGTTCGCACCTTGAATTCTTACTGCATTTTTAAATACATTTTTTACTGCTGTTTCATTGTTTTTGCTGAGATTTTTCACAATCGTGGTGAAAATGACACGTTTTTACTGTGCTTTGCACAATTGCGATAAAATATCACCATGTTGGCCTCGATGTAGGGGGAAAAAGGCATCAAAAAACGTGTGTGAACACAGCCTCAGGTGTGTATCTACTATATATCCTGATCCCATAGAAATAGCAGCAGCATACAGATTTGGGTGGGGTAGGGTCTGGAAGCGAGCAGGATGGGATATAGTAGGTAATAATGTTATGCTCTAGTTCATAGGATGTCAGCTGACTTAGGACTGGCTACCTCTGACAAACATTAAGCACAGTAACTTTGTGTCAGGCTGGTGATCACATGACCAAGTTAGGTAATAAAACATATGGAAATAGTTGTGCTGGTGAGGTGGCCCAGTACAGGAAGTGTTACCCCGTGCTCTTGTTGTCCTGTCAGACGGCCTCCTTCAGTGTCCCCAAGGCCCCCTGCACTTGTTTCCCCATTGTAAATATGTTTTACCATGTAAAGTGTTATAAAATGTAATGTCACTTTAAGAGTTGTACCATGTGATATATCATGTGATTGTTACCCAGGAGGTACCAGTGAGAAGGTGATCCCAAGAGTGACCTATAGGCTCCCTGCTAGTCTCCCCATATAAGCCCTGGGTGGCGCTTCTCTCTCTCTTCTGCTGAGGTCCAGTGCAGTCTTGTCTAGTGTGTGTGTCCAGAGTGTTGGAGACCTCAAAGTCCAGTCCTGCAGCCGCCATCAAGTCAAGTAAGATAAAGTCACAGCTTTATGAGTCAAGTCAAGTCAGTCCCTGTCATCTGTAGAGTCAGCGTGGTCTGCATTCAATTGTCCAGTCCTACTACAAGTCCCAGCAAGTCCTTAAGGTCTCTGTGTCACTGGTCACCTCCTTGGGCCCTGGCTGAACTGTATAGACTTTACCATCTTACTACCCTCAGTAAAGCTACCATTGTCCGTAACTTGGCGTCAGAGCCTTTATTGCCCCCGGGCCTAGCCCAGGATCTAGCGGTATACTTTTCGGTGGTTTTAGGCTAAACCACACCCTGGCGTCACGAATACAAGGGGTTAATGCCATCTGCCCCTAGGGTAACAAGATCTGCCTTCATCACACGCAGCTACCACTGGAATAAAACAAATGGCGCTGTAGGACTAGTGATGGTGAGTGTGCATGACGGATATACAGAAATATGTTAAGATGGAAATCTCATTTCATCCTTAAACGGGACCTGTCACCATGAAAATGCTATCTAATCTACTGGCATCATGTTATAGAGCAGGAGTAGCTGAGCAGATTGATATGTTTCATTGTGGGAAAAGATTCAGCATAGGGACAGATTCCCTTTAAATACCTGAATATTTTATTTACTAAATTATTTGGATGTTAACAATCAGTAACTTGGTATTCAACCATGTTGCCTAGATATTCACACTACCAGCAAATACAATAAAAACAAAAGCATATATATATATATATATATATATATATATATATATAGTGTCTGGGGTGTTGCAACGGTGTTGCAGGGTCTGGTGGTATTAACCCCTGATTTGTCGTGACGCAAGCCTGTAGGTCCTGAACCCAGGGAACTCTGGGTACATCACATGACAGTATCACATGACCCAGGAATTTCCTATACATTTATACAACTTTATATAGAATAGACAATATGTACAATACATTTACAATGCATTCATATAAGGTGTAGCTGATAAGAAAGGGGGGGGGGGGGGAGTCCTGCAGAAGAGCCCTATGGACTGCAGGGACTCTTCCTGAGGGGACTTAGGACAGGAACAGTACAAGGTGTCCCTGCACCGGGACACTATATATATATATATATATATATATATATATATATATATCTACATACAAACAACAGTAAACCAGCTTGTTGATGGTTTCCAAGTATCATCATGGAAACTAAAAAAAAAAAAAGGTCAAAACAAATAAAATTTGTTTTTTTTTGTAGATTTTCCGGATGCAGAAATACAATTATTGATGTCATATTTTAACTCTCCATATTTTATAATACAGTTTGTACAATTCATACTGTGATAAAACATTTCCATTGATGTAACAACCTGCTGTGTTTTTTCAGACCTATGGAAAAGGAGCAAGACGGAAAAATCGATTCAAAGGATCAGATGGGAGCACGTCTTCTGACACTACCTCAAACAGCTTTGTGCGGCAGGTACTGTGATCAGAAATGTCCTGATGTGTGTTGATTCATTAAAGGATTCATATAAATATTGTAGTTTAATGGGGTTTTTCACATTTGACAACATCTATATGTTAGAAATGTCCCTTATTGTGAGATGCTGGTGGACACCCCATGGTTGCTTGTGATTTGTGCAATATATGATAAATTCCATTGTGGTGCCATCATAGGAGAAATGAAACATTACATGGTGCCCTGCCTATTGTAATCAATGGGCTGTATGTGTAATACATAGTTTTTAAGAGAAAAAGAGTTGCTCTTTTCAGCTGCTCTTTCCTCCTATCTATCTATCTACATATCTATCTTTCTCATATCTATCTATCTATCTATCTCATATCTATCTATATATCTATCTCATATCTATCTATCTACATATCTATCTTTCTCATATCTATCTATCTCATATCTATCTATCTCATATCTATCTTTCTCATATCTATCTATCTCATATCTATCTATCTACATATCTATCTATCTATCTCATATCTATCTGTCTTTCTATCTCATATCTATCTATCTCATATCTATCTATCTATCTATCTCATATCTATCTATCTATCCATACACTGTATCTATCTATATATCTATCTATCTATCTACATATCTATCTATCTCAGATCTATCTATATATCTATTTCATATCTATCTTTCTCATATCTATCTATCTATCTATCTCATATCTATCTATCTCATATCTTTCTTTCTCATATCTATCTATCTCATATCTATCTATCTACATATCTATCTTTCTCATATCTATCTATCTCATATCTATCTATCTACATATCTATCTATCTCATATCTATCTATCTCATATCTATCTATCCATACACTGTATCTATCTATCTATCTATCTATCTACATATCTATCTCATATCTATCTCATATCTATCTTGTTACGCCGAGCGCTCCGGGTCCCCGTTCCTCCCCGGAGCGCTCGCCTCATCCTCGTTGCTGCAGCGCCCCGGTCAGATCCACTGACCGGGTGCGCTGCGGTACCGCCTCCAGCCGGGATGCGATTCGCGATGCGGGTGGCGCCCGCTCGCGATGCGCACCCCGGTCCCCGTACCTGACTCGCTCTCCGTCGGTCCTGTCCCGGCGCGCGCGGCCCCGCTCCCTAGGGCGCGCGCGCGCCGGGTCTCTGCGATTTAAAGGGCCACTGCGCCGCTGATTGGCGCAGTGGTTCTAATTAGTGTGTTCACCTGTGCACTCCTTATATATACCTCACTTCCCCTGCACTCCCTCGCCGGATCTTGTTGCCCTTGTGCCTAGTGAAAGCGTTCCCTTGTTTGTTCCTAGCCCGTGTTCCAGACCTCCTGCCGTTGCCCCTGACGACGATCCTTGCTGCCTGCCCCGACCTTCTGCTACGTCCGACCTTGCCTTTGTCTACTCCCTTGTACCGCGCCTATCTTCAGCAGTCAGAGAGGTTGAGCCGTTGCTAGTGGATACGACCTGGTCACTACCGCCGCAGCAAGACCATCCCGCTTTGCGGCGGGCTCTGGTGAAAACCTGTAGTGACTTAGAACCGGTCCACTAGCACGGTCCTCGCCAATCCCTCTCTGGCACAGAGGATCCACCTCCTACCAGCCGGGATCGTGACAGTAGATCCGGCCATGGATTCCGCTGAGGTGCCGCTGTCAAGTCTTGCCGACATTTTCACGATGATCACCCAACAAAATCACCAGCTGGCATACTTGTCCTCCGTGAAACAGCAACTGAAGTCACAGTTACAGCAGCTGCTGTCACTGACACAGCAGCTGCAACTGCAACAACCATCTCCTCCGCCGTCTCCTGCAACTCCTCCGCAGCGTCCGGCCATGGATTCCGCTGAGGTGCCGCTGTCAAGTCTTGCCGACATTTCCACGATGATCACCCAACAAAATCACCAGCTGGCATACTTGTCCACCGTGACACAGCAACTGAAGTCACAGTTACAGCAGCTGCTGTCACTGACACAGCAGCTGCAACTGCAACAACCATCTCCTCCGCCGGCTCCTGCAACTCCTCCGCAGCAACCGGCCGCTCCTAACCCCTGCTTGTCCCTGCCGGACAAATTTGATGAGGACTCTAGACTCTGCCGTGGTCTCCTTTCTGGAAAGGCCTTGTCTGGGGCCACACCACTCTGGGACCGCAATGATCCTGCCACAGCCACAGTCCAGTCCTTCTTCGCTGAGGTCCGTGGTGTCTTCGAGGAGCCTGCCCGAGCTTCTTCTGCCGAGACTGCCCTGCTGAACCTGGCCCAGGGTGTTTCTTCCGTTGGCGAGTACGCCATTCAGTTCCGTGCTCTTGCTTCCGAGTTGTCCTGGAATAGTGAGGCTCTCTGCGCGACCTTTAAAAAAGGCCTATCCAGCAACATTAAAGATGTTCTGGCCGCACGAGAGACTCCTGCTAACCTACATGAACTCATTCATCTTGCCACTCGCATTGACATGCGTTTTTCCGGATGGCGTCTGGAGCTCCGCCTGGATATGGACTTTGTTCGCACGAGGCGTTTTTTCTCCCCGGCTCCTCTCTCCTCTGGTCCTCTGCAAACCGTTCCTGTGCCTCCCGCCGTGGAGGCTATGCAAGTTGACCGGTCTCGCTTGACACCTCAAGAGAGGACACGACGCCGCATGGAGAATCTTTGCCTGTACTATGCCGGTACCGAACACTTCCTGAAGGATTGTCCTATCCGTCCTCCCCGCCTGGAAAGACGTACGCTGACTCCGCACAAAGGTGACACAGTTCTTGATGTCAACTCTGCTTCTCCACGCCTTACTGTGCCTGTGCGGATATCTTCCTCTACCTTCTCCTTCTCTACTATGGCCTTCTTGGATTCCGGATCTGCAGGAAATTTTTTTTTGGCCTCTCTTATCAACAGGTTCAACGTCCCTGTGACCAGTCTCGCCGGACCCCTCTACATCAATTGTGTTGACAATGAAAGAGTGGACTGTGCCGTGCGTTACCGCACGGAACCCCTCCTAATGTGCATCGGACCTCATCACAAAAAAATTGAGTTTTTTTTCCTCAGGTTCTTTGGCCCCAAGAAGAGGGGGAGACCCAAGGGGGGGGGTACTGTTACGCCGAGCGCTCCGGGTCCCCGTTCCTCCCCGGAGCGCTCGCCTCATCCTCGTTGCTGCAGCGCCCCGGTCAGATCCACTGACCGGGTGCGCTGCGGTACCGCCTCCAGCCGGGATGCGATTCGCGATGCGGGTGGCGCCCGCTCGCGATGCGCACCCCGGTCCCCGTACCTGACTCGCTCTCCGTCGGTCCTGTCCCGGCGCGCGCGGCCCCGCTCCCTAGGGCGCGCGCGCGCCGGGTCTCTGCGATTTAAAGGGCCACTGCGCCGCTGATTGGCGCAGTGGTTCTAATTAGTGTGTTCACCTGTGCACTCCTTATATATACCTCACTTCCCCTGCACTCCCTCGCCGGATCTTGTTGCCCTTGTGCCTAGTGAAAGCGTTCCCTTGTTTGTTCCTAGCCCGTGTTCCAGACCTCCTGCCGTTGCCCCTGACGACGATCCTTGCTGCCTGCCCCGACCTTCTGCTACGTGCGACCTTGCCTTTGTCTACTCCCTTGTACCGCGCCTATCTTCAGCAGTCAGAGAGGTTGAGCCGTTGCTAGTGGATACGACCTGGTCACTACCGCCGCAGCAAGACCATCCCGCTTTGCGGCGGGCTCTGGTGAAAACCTGTAGTGACTTAGAACCGGTCCACTAGCACGGTCCTCGCCAATCCCTCTCTGGCACAGAGGATCCACCTCCTACCAGCCGGGATCGTGACATATCTCATATCTATCTGTCTTTCTATCTCATATATATCTATGTATCTCATATCTATCTATCTATCTATCTCATATCTATCTATCTATCTATCTCATATCTATTTATCTATATATCTCATATCTATCTATCTATCTATCTATCTATCTATCATCTATCTCCTATCTATTTATCTATCTCAGATCTATCCACTGTATGTATACATATATCTATCTATCTCATATCTATCTATCTATCTATCATCTATCTATCTATCTATCTATCTATCTATCTATCCATACACTGTATCTATCTATCTATCTATCTATCTATCTATCTACCTAAGATCTATCCACTCTATCTATCTATCACCTACCTATCTATCTATATATCTCTTATCTATCTATCTATCTATCTATCTATCTAGCAACAGGAGAATACAGCAGCACACTACTAGCACAAAGATATAGATGAAACATGAGTATATAGATAAAACATGAGTATATAGATAGAACATGAAAAGCTATACAGCTGTAATGCAATAAATGAAGATATGAAACTATGAAATTATGAGGTACTTAGCTTGCAAATTTGGCGCCAAATAGCGTGGACCGTCCCACCACGGTAAGGGGACCTCATTCTGGGACGGACCCTGCACTATGAATATGCCTCTGTGTGAACAATACAGCAGGCATTGCAAGGTCTGAAACATCCAAGGCACCTTATATACACCTAATAGAGGTGGGTGGGGTGCAGGAGCCAACATGGAGGTAGCCAGTCCCCCGTATGTGTAATACAACCAAAGAATAAGTTGGCCAGCACTATTGATCCAAACTATTGTAAAGACCTGGCTTGCAGGTGCAAGCTGCTGGGCTAAATATACAGCAACAGGAGAATACAGCAGCACACTGCTAGCACAAAGATATAGATGAAACATGAGTATATAGATAAAACATGAGTAAATAGATAGAACATGAAAAGCTATACAGCTGTAATGCAATAAATGAAGATATGAAACGCCAAATTTGCAAGCTAAGTACCTCATAATTTCATAGTTTCATATCTTCATTTATTGCATTAAAGCTGTATAGCTTTTCATGTTCTATCTATATACTCATGTTCTATCTATATACTCATGTTTTATCTATATACTCATGTTTCATCTATAACTTTGTGCTAGCAGTGTGCTGCTGTATTCTCCTGTTGCTGTATATTTAGCCCAGCAGCCTGCACCTGCAAGCCAGGTCTTTACAATAGTTTGGAATTAATAGTGCTGGCCAACTTATTCTTTGGTTGTATCTATCTATCTATCTATCTATCTATCTATGTATCTCATATCTATCTATCTCATATCTATCTATCTATCTATCTATCTATCTATCTATCTCCTATCTATCTATCTAAGATCTATCCACTCTATCTATCTCATATCTATCTATCACCTATCTATCTATATATCTCTTATATATCTATCTATCTATCTATTTCATATCTATCTATCTATCTCATATCTATCTATCTATATCCTATCTATCTATCTAAGATCTATCCACTCTATCTATCTCATATCTATCTATATACAGTATCTATCTATCTATTTATCTATCTATCGATCTATCTATATCATATCTATCTATCTCATATCTATCTATCTCCTATCTATCTAAGATCTATCTACTCTATCTATCTCATATCTATCTATAATACTTGATTTTAACTCTTTTTGAACGTTCTGTCCTTTCTGTACAATCTTTTGGGTTTTCTAGATGTTTGGTTTCTCTAGTTCTATGATAGTATATGGAGAACTACTTCATATTTGTCATCTTTTTCTTCAGTGTTTCCCTGAGCAGTTTGTCATAATGATACTAAATAGAGAGCCAGAGAAACGTTGGGCAGGAATTCTATTTCTGGGACTATGTTATTTAATATTTTTTTCTCAATTAAAAATCCTTCTATTTCCCATGTACCCTGTGGTTATTGTGGGCCTGTAAAACAGCTTCGGGGCAGATTACATTTGACGTAGATTGATAATAAGAGAACTTCTTTTAACTTTGAAAAAAAAAAATGCAAGTTTGCTAAATGTTATTATGGCCTGCACTGTATTTTTCAATTACTTGTTCGGCTATGGTCCACGGTTTGTTAACTGGGGGGGAGGGGGGGAGAGTTTGGTTTTGCATTTGTCCATAAAGCTCATCCTATCATTAAAGGGGTATTCCAGGATTTCTTTTTTATCTGACTATGCTAAAGGGGCTGTAAAGTTTTGATGAATAATCTTGCAATTCTTTTGTGATCTTCGTCCCAATGTTTATATTTAACAGCATACAAAATGAGTGTCATCTCAGGTTTTCCCAGGTTGCAATGCAGCCCGAGACATTACATTGCTAGTCAGGTGTTCATAGGGAGCCTGTTTGCTTCTGTGGCTGTGGGGAAATCTTTCTCCAAAGGGCTATAGCTGTACTGCAATGGGTGGGGTGTCTGAATTGTAATAGAGAGAAAAGTGACCTCACACTTACAAACAAGGAATCCTGGGACTTGTAGTTGGAGGGAGGGAACTCAAACATAAAATAGCCAATTTATAAAAAGATAGCAGCAATGTTATGGTGAACAGTTAAGTTCACGATACAGCAATGTTAAGCCAGAAGAAGCACGATGTAGTGTGAAACACACGTTGCCTTGTATGTGTACTTGCTTGTTCACCCACACGCAATAAAGAAATACTGAAGATACGTGGTGAGCTGCCACATTCTTTCTTCTATTTGTTTGAATACAAGTTATGGTAATCTCACAACATCCTTCCCAAGCATGTCCATTACTGTCTGGTAGGTAAGTACTAAAATCATCTTATGGTGGATGTGGTAGCTAGTCTTGACAGTTATTATATATGCCAATCTATCGGTCATTTGCACTATATCGTGAGGATATAAAATAAATGTCAAGCTTGGATACCTATTTAATGATTGGATGAGTGTTATATAGAGATCTTGTATGAAAGGGCATTTCCTTGAGATGAGAGCAAAGTAGTAGGTGGTAATCAGTAGGCCAGGGCACCGTCCGATGTATACGTATGGTGGATGCCTCAGTTTCCGGTGGTTGACACCAAAAAGGATCTTTTCTGCACTTCTCCCAAATATAACTTCAAAAGCAAAAAGTATTAAAAATTTGTTTTAAAGCACACATAACATGTTTAGAGTCCAGACCTGACCCTTCATCAGGTAGTGCATTTTTAATGCATTTGATGAAGAGTCAGATCCTCAAAACTCGCCGAGGGGATCCTTTTTTGGTGTCACCAACCTCTAACTGATGTTCCTGCACTATAACTGCTCTGGTCATACAGAGATCGGTCGGATCAGTGGCTGCTGACCCATGTTATTGTTCTAATGCTTTTACTGGTCTTGGGCACACAGTGCAATACTGTCTGATAAGCATACTTTATTTTTGCCTATCAACCTGACAATTCCCCACTAGTGGGCACAATACTTGTTTTGTCTTGCTCTTAGTGGCATCCGTCATGCATTGGGTCCCATGTTAATCCCTTAAAGGAGAGCTCCGGAAAAGGAAAATTATCGTCCATACTGCCGGCAGTAAAAAAATATAAACAGATACATACCTTCCTTTGCTTCCCCGGGCCCTCTGGTAACCGGCTCAGGCCTCCACCTCGATCCTCTTCCTGGTTGCTGGTGGTGTGCGAGTCATACTGCACTCAGCCAATCACCGGGGCCGAAAATGTCACACTTCCGCTCAGCCTATCGCCTATATGATTGGCTGAGTGCAGTATGACTTGCCGACCACCGGCAACCAGGAAGAGGATCGCTGTGGAGGCCAGAGCCGGTTACCAGAGGCACCGGGGAGCAAAGGAAGGTATGTACCTGTTTATTTTTTTTACTGCCGGCAGTATAGACGATAATTTTCCTATTCCGGAGTTCTCCTTTAAGGAGGCAGGGCTTAAATTTACACCCTGCGCCAGATTCAAACAGACAGACAGACAGACAGGAAGAGAGCACAATCTTTGCAGTAAGTGCAACGAGGAGATAGAGGAACAGTCAATACCCTACATTTAAAAAAAAAGGTCTAATGTCTTCAATTTCCAGAATTTTACTCAAAACCGGGAAATGTCATGTTTAGTGCAGGCCGCATAATATCTCTGAGCTGGAAGTTTACTGGCAATTACATCCCATTAACAATCCTGGATTCCATTTAATGGGCATCTGGCTTTGATGTTAATAATTGCTTTGAGATTACAATGCGTCTAGGGAAATTGCTAGTCGCCATTTTGTGCTTTAAGGCAATTTCTAGTCTGTGAAAACATTTTAGAGTCTTGTGACTCAATGATGTCATCGTATCCAGTGATTTGCTGAATGACTATTTAGCCTGGAAAATGGCTTCCACCACTAGGTATCGGTAAGCGGTACACTCTCCTTTTGAAAAGGGCATTGTCTCATCATATTTTTGTCTAAAGATCCCCATATATTTTAGTCTTAAGTTAACCAAACCTGCCGACTTCACCAAGTGTCAGTCAGGTGTATAAGGGTCGCACCCCAGAGCAGAGATGCGAGCACAGGAGAAAGCCGCTCCACATCTCAGGGATGAAGGATGATTGCAGCAGGTGTCAGGGGTGACACCCGCCGTGATCTGTCCATAACTGCAGGTACTATTGCTCCCAACATGGAGCACACTCTGCTCCATGCTAGGAGCTGTAGTACCTGCATTAATAGATAGATAGCAGCGAATGTCACTAGTGACACCCGTTGCGATCCTCCTGTATAATGTATAGATGCAGCCCCCCGTTCTTCTATGGTCCCCTGCACTGACGTATATATACACCTATTCATATTTCACACAGAGAGTTATGATCGGCTGGAACCATCTGGCCAATCACAGCTCTCTGTGGGAAATATGAATAGATGTATATACGGCAGTGCAGGGGACCATAGAAGAGTGGCTGGCTGCATCTAGACATTATACAGGAGGATGGCAACGGGTGTCAGAAGTGACACGGGTGATCTGTCAGTTAGTAAAGGTACTTATACTCCCATCATGAAACAGTGTCTTCCATGCTGGGAGTAGTACTACTACTTAAAAAATGTAAAAAGAGGGAAAAACACACACACTACATTTTTATTATTATTGGCTACATTTTTTGTGCCCTGCCTGCCCACATAAATTGATCCCTGTTTAAAAATTAATTACATTTCATTATAATAAAGATAAATTTGGGTAAATACAATTTTTTCCATCACTACTGTTTTTTTAATCTTTTTTTTAATGGTACCCTACGAAATTTTATTAAAAAAGGTATCTCTATCACTTTTTTGGATCGCTAAACGTTTATATTTTCCCCATTATTGCCTCCTATACAGACCATTCTAATAACAGAGGCAAACTGATGCAAAGGGATGCCATTTAGTGGCATCCATTTGCATCAGTTTTTCATCCATTAAGCCCCTTTCACACTATACAGTTGCTCCGTTAAAATACCCGTTATAAACTTCCGTAGAAAAGCCTTAAAAACGGATGTTAAACGGCCCTTACAAAATCTAATTAAAGTCAATGGGATTTTTTGATTATCCCTTAAGACCCGTTATAGCCCGTCATGAATAACAGACGTTATTTGTGACGGTAGAAAAAACGGCTCATGCACTAATTATTCTTCGTCAAAAATAACGGTGGAATAGCGGCCGTTAAAATTTTTACATTGAAGTCATAGGCTACTTTCACAATATGAGTATTCATCCGTTATTAAACATCCGTTTTCTGTGTAAAAACAGATGTATAAAAACAGATGAAATAATGGGTGCTAACGGCTGAATAATGTCTATCAAAATAACGGGCATATTCATCCATTAAGACCCGTTATAACATCCGTCATGTACGGCCGTTTTAACACCTCTGCCTACAGACTCCCACAGACGGGACTGCTACTACTCCCATCATGGAACATACTTGTTTCCATGATGGGAGTAGTAGTTCCCTGGCTGCGGGAGTCTGTCGGTGGCTGGGGAGGCTATATTAGTGTTTGTACTACTACCCCCATCATGGAACAGAGTCTGTTCCATGATGGGGGTTGTAGTACAGGGGCTGAGGGAGTGATCGCACCGGCTCTTACTTCTGAGACCTGATGCGATCAGAAGTTATTAAACAGGGGAGCGGGCTGCATTCTCCACTCTTCTGCGATTTACAATATATTTTACCTTCATTTTTTAATTCCCTGCCGGGAGCCCAGAATGGCCGGTACGGATGAACCATTCAGGGCTCCCGACAGGGTTTTTAAACTTCAGTGTTCTTTACTGTATAATCACATTCCCCCTTAAGTATATTCATCTTATTCCCCCATGTGTATATGTATGATTCCCCCCTGCCTGCTGCCCAGGCATCTTCTAGCGCAATCGGAGCGCACAGCAGGGTCATACCATTCCATTTCCTGCTGCTCATCTCCTTATCTGACAGAGATGAGCAGCGGAGAATGGAAGGACTTGTCCACCCTGTGCGCTGTTATAGTGCTCCATTCACCGCCACCAGTACTTGACCTGTACCCCCTATGCGCTGTCTCATTCATATATTCCCCACCGCCACCTAATCTCCGTCGGGTGCAGAGATGAGTAGGGGGGAATAGACTGACATGTCCCCGCTTTGCGCACTGATTGGGACATGATGGGCGGCGGTGGGGAATGATTGAATGAAGCAGTGCAAAGGGGGGACAGATCAGGTGCCGGCAGTGTGGTGAGCCACAGAGTGTGAAGTTGAGGTTTATGGGGCAGATGTTTTAGCCCAGGGGCAGGTGTTATTAACCCCTAAATGTTCATGAAGCCAGGGCGTGGTTTTCCAGGTAACCACCCGAACGGTAGTACCGCTATCCCTAGGTTAGGCAGAGTAATAATAGTTCAAGACCAGGTTAGGGTTAACGGTAGCTTTATACAGTCATTAGAAAGAGGTAAGATCGGCACTGCTTAGTCTGACTTAGGACTGTAACGTGGTGGGATGCATGGACTGCTGTATTGAACCTTGGTGGTGTTCTGACTTCGTACAGTAGTTCATGTATTGTAAAACAAGAAGGATAAGAAATAGTCGGCCACTCACCGGTACTGGTTCGATTAGAGAGACAACAAGCCGGGGAATGAGCTGACTGGCAACGGGACCGTTTCACATGATATACATGCTTCTTCTGGCCTCAAGAAGCAAGTATATCATGTGAAACGGTCCTGTTGCCAGTCAACTCATTCCCCTGCTTTTTGTCTCTCTCCCCATGTATGTGAGTATATTTAATAATATTTAATAAAGAAGACTAATCGAACCAGCATCGGTGAGTGGCCGACTATTTCTTATCCTTCTTGTTTTACAATACATTAACGGTAGCTTTACTGAGGTAGACAGATGGAAATAGTCTTTACATCTAGGCCAGGATCCCAGAGAGGTGACCAGTAACACAGAAGGACCTCACAGCTTGCTGGGACTTGTAATGATGTTGACAGATTTTAGGACAGCCATGCTGACTATAATAGACTTTACTATTGACTTGGCTTGACTGTAGGTAGTGACAGCAGACATAGAGCACTTGACTTACTGACATGTGGCTGTAGGTTAGGCTTAAGGCCTCCAGATGTGCTGGACACTGGCTCTGAGACGTCTGGTCTGTACTGTGTCTCAGCAGGAGAGATAAGAGAGAGATTGCAATGGTTGCCCCTCTTATAAAGGGGGCTGAGCCAGAAGCCCAAGCTGCAGGTCACCTGGTTAGCTGGTGCTCTCTGGGTAACAAATACATCATGTGATCACATTATCATGTGACTATCTCAAAGGTCATTTATACATAACACACATAACACTATGCATAATATATATTATTATGGGGGAGACACTGCAGGAGGGCCCCAGGACACAGAGGGACTCAACCTGACAGGGCCTAAGTACTGTACGGGACTATAATAGCGCACAGGGGGGACAGGTCCCTCCATTCTCTGCTGCTCTTCTGTCAGATACGAAGATGAGCAGCAGGGAATGGAATGGCATGTCTCTGCTGTACATTGTGACAGCACTAGAAGATGACCAGGTAGCAGGCAGGGGGGAATCATACATATACATGGGGGGAATAAAATGTATGTACTTAAGTCAGGGGGAATGTGATTATACAGTAATTAGGCACACTGCAAGTTTCAAAACCCCGCCATGAGCCCTGAATCCCTGAATGGCTCCTCCGTACCGGCCAGTCAGGGAATTTAAAAATGAAAGTAAAAATATATGGTACATCGCCTGCTCCCCTGTTTAATAACTTCTGATCAGATCGTCTCTCAGAAGTAAGACTCAGTGCGATCAATCCCTCAGCCCCTGTACTACAACCCCCATCATGGAACAGAGTCTGTTCCATGATGGGGGTAGTAGTGCAAACACTAATGTAGCCTCCCCAGCCACCGGCAGACTCCCACAGCCGGGTAAGTACTACTCCCATCATGGAAAGAAGTATGTTCCACGATGGGAGTAGTAGTAGTCCCGGAAGCCGGAGTCTGTCTACGGTTGATACTAACGGATGAAAAACGGATGCAAATGGATGCCACTAAAATGGCATCCCTTTGCATCAGTTTGCATCCGTTATTAGAATGGTCCATTTAGGAGGCAATAACGAAGAAAATATTAACTTTAACGATCCAAAAAAGTAATAGAGATACCTTTTTTAATAAACTTTTCTAGGCTACCATTAAAATAAAAATATTAAAAAACATACAGTAGGGATGGAAAAAATAGTATTTAACAAAAAAGTATCTTTATTATAACGAAATTTTTATTAATTTTTAAACAGGGATCAATTTATGTAGGCGGGCAGGGCACTGAAAATGCAGCTGACAATAATAAAAATGTAGCGTGTGTGTTTTTTTCCCTTTAAATTTGTTTTTACATTTTTTAGGTAGTACTACTACTACCAGCATGGAACACACTGTTCCATGATGGGAGTAGTAGTACCTGTACTAATTGCCAGATGGCCTCGGGTCACTTCTGACACCGTTTGTGATCCTCCTGTATAATGTATAGATGCGGCCGGCTGCTCTTCTATGTTCCCCTGCACTGCCGTATATATACACATATTCATATTTCCCACAGAGAGCTGTGATTGGCCAGATGGTTCCAGCTACTCACAGCTCTGCGGGAAATATGAATAATAGGTAAATATACGGCATATACTCATACTACAGTGGGACCAGAGAAGAGCGGCCAGCTGCCCGCATCTATACATTATATAGGACGATCGCAGGGGTGTCAGAAGTGACACTCGCTGCGATCTGTCTATTAATGCAGGTACTACAGCTCCCAGCATGGGGTAGAGTGTGCTCCATGTTGGGAGCAGTAGTACCTGCAGTTGAGGACAGATCACAGCAAGTGTCACTCCTGACACCTGCTGCGATCGTCCTATCTATTGTAGGAGAAAGCCGCTCGCATCTATACATTATACAGGATGATCGCAGGGGTGTCACTAATGAAGAAATTCGTTATTTAGAAGCGAGTCGAATTTAGGATGTGGTCCGAATCAATATTTTTTATGAAATTCGGAACAAATTCGACTTCATCAGATTTGATTCGCTCATTTCTAGTCCCCTGCACTGCCGTATATATACACCTATTCATATTTCCCGTAGAGAGCTGTGATTGGCCAGATGGTTCCAGCTGATCACAACTCTCTGTGGGAAATATGAATAGGTGTATTTACACAGTAGTGCAGGGGACCATAGAAGAGCGGCCTGCCGCATCTATACATTATACAGGAGGATCACTAGAGTGACACTTTCTGCGATCTGTCTAATAATGCAGGTACTACAGCTCCCAGCATGGAGCAGAGTGTGCTCCATGTTGGGAGCAGTAGTACCTGCAGTTAAGGACAGATCACAGTGGATGTCACTCCTGACACCCGATGCAATCATCCTTCATCCCTGAGATGCGGAGCGGCTTTCTCCTGCGCTCGCATCTCTGCTCTGTACTCCGACCGGCCACTCACCATTCATATTTCCCGCTGAGAGTGGTGATTGGCTGTCACCATCCAGCCAATCACCACTCTGGGAGGAAAATATGAATGAGTGATGTGAATTTCTATTCACATCACTTGCCGACCCAGAGTTTAGTGCAGAGATGTGAGGGCTGTAAAGAGACGCTCCACATCTCTGCTATATTGTGGACGATCGCATCGGGTCTATAAGTACAGGAACTACTACTCCCATCATGGAACAGTGTGTTCCATGCTGGGAGTAGAAGTACTACCTAAAAAATATTTTTTTTAAAGAAGAAAAAAAAAGGAAAAACACACACGCGCACACACTTCATTTTTTATTATTGCCAGCTGCATTTTTATTGCCCTGCCCACCCACATCAATTGATCCCTGTTTAAAAATGAATATTACATTTATTTTTATTTTTTTCTGTCTTTCAATTTTCGGTAGCAGGCAGGGACCAGAAAATTCAGCGCCCAATATTAAAAATGTATCTATTGCAGAGTTGGAGCGGCTTTCTCCTACGCTCGCATCTCTGCACTATACTCCGCTGGCAAGTGATGTAAATAGAATTCACATCACTTATTCATATTTCCCGCAGAGAGCTTTGATTGGTCAGATGGTTCCAGCCACTCACAGCTCTCTGCGGGAAATATGAATAATAGGTAACTATACAGCATATAATCATACTACAGTGGGACCAGAGAAAAGCGGCCGGCCACCCGAATCTATACATTATACAGGACGATCGCATCGGGTGTCCGAAGTGACACTCGCTGCGATCTGTCTATTAATGCAGGTACTACAGCTCCCTGCCTAGAGCAGAGTGTGCTCCATGTTGGGAGTAGTAGTACCTGCAGTTAAGGACAGATCACAGCAGGTATCACTCCTGACACCCGATGCAATCGTCCTATCTAGATGCGAGAAAGCCACCCGCATCTATACATTATACAGGATGATCGCGGCGATCTGTCTATTAGCACGGGTACTACTACTCCCATCATGGAACAGTGTGTTCCATGCTGGGAGTAATAGTACTACCTAAAAAATGATTTAAAAAAATAGAGAAAAAAAAAAAGTGAAACACACACACACACACACTTTATTAAAAACATTATTAAAATACATTACTAATAAAAATTTGCCGAGAATTTATTCGGATCGAATCGGCCGAATCAAATTTTTCAAAAATTGGCTCATGTCTAGTAGTCAGTGACCTGTTAATATAGATTTGCTGGCATATACCACATCATGTTCCCGGAACACTAGATGAGCCAAAACTGGTCTAAAAGTGACTTTTGAGTCGCACACGGACGAGTAAACATTCAGGATATGAACTGAACAAAGTTACTATTGGACTACATTCAGCCCGTTAAAGTTATTGGGATCACTGGGAACACGTTGCACTATACACTTTTTTGACAAGTTGCAGACATTTGCCTACAACGCAGTGCCAAAACATGGTGTGAGTGCCCCTTAATATTGTAAAACATTAGCAATGTTTTACCATGTAGAAAATTATATGAATCATTCCACAAATCATATATGTACTTTACTATATATGTACATCCCCAAAAACAAATCAAGACCCCAAAACCCCAGGTAGAAAATGTTACTAAAAGTTCATTATTGGTATCTAACTTAAATGGGCACTCTCATTAAAACAAATTTTTGCTATTGCACTCCTTATGGTAAATAAAAAAGATTTCTAATATACTTTTATGTTTTATTTTTGCTTAAAAAAGCTCAAGAGCACATTTTCCCCCATCTTATACACAGACTTTGGACCGAAGCCCAAACTCAGGAAGTGCAGCCTGGAGTGCTGAGGGGGGGGGGGGGGGGGGGGGTCCAGCCAACAGCATATGGCAGTTAAGTGTGAGAGGAGCTATGATTGGATGAGACTGGACACACACCCCTCAGCACTCCAGGCTGCACTTCCTATGTTTGGACCTCATTCCTAAGTCTATGTATAAGATGGGGGAAATGTGCTCTTGAGTTTTTTTTAAGAAGAAATAAAACATAGAAAACTTCATTTGAGAAAAAAAAAAGTATATTAGAAATATTTTTTATTTAGCATAAGGAGTGCAATAGCAAACATTTATTTTATTGAGAGTTACCCTTCAAGTCTTTTACAAGGGGTTCTATAAAGTTTTAGGTTTAATGTGGAGCCTGTGACATGTTACTCCATGGGACATACCTTGTATTTTGGAGCAGTACTGTATAAGCTAAGGCAAGCGCTTTTGTGGGACTTTTCACATGTGGGTCTACAGCACATTACCGGTATTATGAAGCAATCGACATGTGACTCCGAAGATCATAGCATGTATTAGAAATGTCAATGAGTTTGGCTGGGTTCGCACTTACCTAGGAACTCTGTTTGGGGAGCTCTGTGGCTGTTTCTGTTTATTTTGCAGAATCTGAGTGGGATCTATTCGTATCATTGTTCAATGGGCCATTCAACTTCATTTTGTGACCCCCGATTGGTGCCCACATGCAAGTGTGAGCCCAGCCCCATAGTCCATTTTCCATCGTACATGTGTGATGATGCCAAAGTTGTGATGTGACCACGGGGTGTGAAGGGTGTAGGTGGATGGGGTAGATGGTGTAGCCCAGGGGCAAAGTGTTATTAACCCCTAATGTTCGTGACACCAGAGTGTTTTTTCCGGTAACCACTCGAACGGAGCACTCGATAGCACCGCTATCCCAAGGTCAGGCAGGGCAATAATAATCCAAGATCAGGTAAGGGTTAACGATAGCTTTACTGAGGTTAGACAGGTGTTAAAGTCTTTACAGCTCGGCCAGAGTCCCAGAGAGTCGACCAGTAACACGGAAAGGGCCCTGCAGCTTGCTGGGACTTGCAGTACTTTTGGGTCAGACTTCAATACAGCCACTCTGACTATAATTGACTTGACTAGTGACTCGACTTTGGTTGAGACAGCAGACATAGATGAGTTGACTTACTGACAATGTGGCTGGTGTGCAGGCTTTATGGCCCCCTGGTGGACTGGACACAGGATCTGTTATGTCTGTGCTTTGCTGTTCCTCAGCAGGAGTGATAGTGTAAGAGAGAAGTTGTAATGGCCGCCCCTCTTATAAAGGGGGCTGAGCAAGAAGCCCATAGGTCAAGCTGCAGGTCAGGTGATCAACTGGTGCTCTCTGGGTAACATAACATATCATGTGAACACAACATGTGATACCTCCAAAGGTCCTTAAAGGTCCTTTATACTTTATATACCTATACATAACATTATGCACTATATTTACAACACTATACATAACATTAGACTTACTACTATGGGGAGAGACGCTGCAGGAGAGCCCCTAGGACAATGAGGGACTCAACCTGACAGGCCCTAAGTACTGTACAGGAGTATATCCCGTACTGGGACACTACACATGTACTTATGTTTTATAAACCACTGTCCACTACACGGGACGTCTGAAAGTTTTAATCTTATGCCATTGTGTCTGAGTCATCCTGTTCCTATCTGTTTCGTGAAAGTATAGACTACAATAACAAACCATTAACATGATAACTATCTTAATGGAGTAGTTCAGATATGTTCCACCTTGACAAGTTAAATGGACTTTCAAGTATAGCAAAGTCAAAGTGCGTAATATGTTCTAAGCAAGATGTTTCTGCCTTTTTAGGACGGCTGGGAAGCTCTTCCAGGTTATTGCGAAATGACTTGCAGACAGTGAGCAATGGTGGATGACTTGCCTTATAGTGTCATGTGACTATTTTACTTGTAAAGTTAGAAAATACAAATGACAAAATACAAATACTGTATTCTGAAGCCCATCCATCTTATAATAAAACAATTCAAAGGGATGCTTAAAGGGGCACTCCGTTGCTAGATATCTTATCCCCTATGCAAAGGATAGGGGATAAAATATCTGATTGAAGGGGGATGCCACACCCCCTCTCATAGACTTGCATTGCAGAGGCATGGTGTGACGTCACAAGGGGGCATGGCCATGATGCCACGACTCCCGCTGCCCGTACACAGCATTCTAAACGTGCACAGAGATCACGGGGGTCCCAGCTGCCGATCAGACATCTTATCCCCTACCCTTTGGATAGAGGTAAGATGTCTAGGGGCTGAGTACCCCTTTAAGGCAGAGAGTGAGCAAGCTCTCTGCCTCTAGTTATCGCAAGGCCTTGCCGGAAGAAGACAGGAGTACGGGCACTGGTCTTTTCTTCTAAAGTTGTGTGCGGAGGGAGCAAGCGTTGTGTGCACTGTGTGCGGAGGGAGCAAGCGTTTGCTCTGAAAACTCATTGCCTGCACACAAAAATTATTAGGGGCACATGCGTGGTCTCAGTGCTGTCATACAGGTGACAGACATGGTGACCGTGGGGCATAAAAAATGCTGAAAAGCAGCAAAGGGTAAGCCTAACTTGTATTTGTAAACAATTGTGTCACTCTGGGAATAGTTAATGGGTATGTTCACACTACGGAATTCCGTGAGCGGAATTACGCGAGTGGAATTCCGCACAGTGAACATTACCATCAGTGTGATAGGGTCTTCCGTGAGACCCGTTCACACTGTGGAATTTCAGTGGCGGACAATTCCGCCGCTGAAATTGTTCAGCGCAAAGAAAGAACATGTTCATTCTTTGTGCAGAAGTCCTCAAGCACTGCATAGCCGTCAATGGTGACGGTGCAGTGCCGCGCGGGCCTACAGCCGGAGTATTTTCGGCGGCGGCCGCCAGACGGAATCTCCACTCGCTGAATTCAGCGAGCGGAGATTCCGCAGTGTGAACATACCCTTAGGGGGACAATTTCATAGATGCGCTTTAAAGGGGTACTCCGCCCCTAGACATCTTATCCCCTATCCAAAGGATAGGGGATAAGATGTCAGATCGCCGGATAAGATGTCAGACCCCGCCCCTCAATGCAAGTCTATGGGAGGGGGCGTGACAGCTGCCACACCCCCTCCCATAGACTTGCATTGAGGGGCGGGGTCTGGCATCACACGGGGGCAGAGTAGTGACATCACGATCTTCCGTCCCGGTGGTCGAGATGGACTCAGCCTGAGGACCTCCAGCGGTTCCGGAAGCCGCTGCTGGTGGGTGCTGCATGGTAGATCCAGGGGGTATCCAGCAGCGGGACCCTGGCGATCTGACATCTTATCCCCTATCCTTTGGATAGGGGATAACATGTCTAGGGGCGGAGTACCCCTTTAAGATATGATTAAGCTAGCAAAACATGTTTTTTGTAATATAGATATTATTAGAGCTTTCACACTTTTCAGTATTCGTGATTCATTGAAGTTGTCGAGAATGTCAAGAACATAGGACATCATGTTCATTGGCTGCTGTGTTGCTATATATACAGCCTACACATTTATATCATATCATTATACTATTATATCATATTGGGTATGTAGTATTTCTACTGTGGTTTGGGGTTATGGTACAATTAGTAGAACATGGCTTCTAAATCTTTTTGTCTCCAGTGGAAACACTTGAGTCTCACCATTGGTGAACATGGATAACAGTATGACATGTAGAGTCCTGGACACGATCAAGGGCAAAATGGTTGTGATAGTAAAGCTTGTAACATGACTAGACTCTAGACCATGTATAAGCCATTGCTGCTTAATGCGAACGAGCAAAGGAATTGGTCATTTAGTTGGATGGAGTAGGAGGTTCCTCTCAAAGCTGGTGTCCAAAGTTCCCTCTCTCCATGGCGACTATTTTTCATTAATAAAATCAACTGAGACAGAACTCTGACTGATCGATGAAGGATATGTAAGCACCTTGGGTGATAATATGTCCTGTTTGTATGCTTGATATCGTGTAGTAGGTTGTGCAGTATTTTTGGGTTCACAGACTACAACAAGGTTAAAGGGGTACTCCGCTGCTCAGCGTTTGGAGTAAAATGTTCTGAACACTTAGAGCCGGCGCCGGGGGCTCATGACGTCATAGCCCCACCTCCTCATGACGTCACGTCCCGCCCCCCTCAATGCAAGTCTATGGGAGGGGGCGTGACGGCCGTCACGCCCCCTCCCATAGACTTGCATTGAGGGGGCGGGACGTGACGTTGTGAGGGGGTGGGGCTATGATGTCACGAGCTCCCGACGCCGGCTCTAAGCGTTCGGAACATTTTGCTCCAAACGCTAAGCAGCGGAGTACCCCTTTAAGTGAGTCTTCTTTCTGTACACACTCCCACAGGTGTAAGACATTACACAGGTCAATTTATTCTTGATTTTTATGCAGCCTCTGAAGCCTATATATTTTTGTGGGTATTTAGGGGTAGGGAAAACAGAATACTAGTTGGGGCATGTGGCTTTTTGGGCACTACGTTGGGAGCCACGTTGGTCCAGCAAAGCTTCTATTCAGTAAATACTTGCTAATCACTGGGTGGTAGGTAAATTGGGCATTTTATATGTCTTGGTTTGTGACCGTTGTACCACCTGTGCTACCCCGATGGTATCTCAAGCTATAGTGGAACCCACAACTTGAAATGTAGGCAAGTGAGTGTTGATATTACTTGCACCAAAGTGCATTACGTCTATGTGCCATTTTTGTTATGATGTTAATTAATTCATATTAATTATAGATAACTTTACCTAATTATGATTTATTATCAGAATAGGAAGAGGTGCTGTGCCAACCTGTTCATCAGGTGCCCATATGGCACAGTGGGAGTTTATGGATCATCACATATGTATGGCAGCTATATATATAGTAACAGCACTTTAAGAGCAAGCTGCACCAAGCTCTTATTATTTATACTCATCTACATACCCGAATGCTTTCAGGCATTACAAAGAGGTAAGTGGGTCATGTGCCAGTGTAAATAACAAGAGACAGCTCACACTTAGCACAGAAGCCCAACGCTCTGGACATAATTCCAGTGCCGGGAATACATGTTAATGTAAACACGTTAGAGCTTCATGCTGGAGCGGATGTGCTAACTACTTGAAGACAGGTCAAGGCTCTGAGCAATTGTTTCTTTTTCAGCTACAAAGTAAATGACATTGTATAAGACACCAATAAATGTTGGATGCCCAAAGTCTCGGCTCGGAGACCCACAAGTTTATTTAGAATGTAAATTGTTTACTTTTGCAGTTGAATAGAATTTGAGAAAGCTGCAGCCGCTAAATAAAAGATGCAAGAAGAAAGTTATTGTTACAAATTTCGATCCAGACTCAATGGCTTCTTCTTACTTCCATTGAGAGAAGTGCGGCGTAATTGGGGATCATTGAGTCCTGCAAAGAAAAAGCTGTCCTTGTGTAAATATTATGCTGGTGGCTAAGCACAATTCAAATAAACCTTAAAATAACATTTCGGAGCGCTGGCATAACAGAAGTTTGCTATAGAAACACAGAGATAGTGTTCGAGCAGCCTCCTGCTGTCCGCCCGTAGAAGTTTGGAGGGTATGTAAAGTTGTATACATTGTACAGAGTTAACCCTTTGGTGTCTTTAAAGCTAACAAAGAAAGATAAGCGTATATAGATCAAAGAATATATACATTTTATTGAACATAGCTGCATCACAAAAACACACATTAAGAAAACATGATAACAGAGACAAGTCTGCAAAGGTGCAGAGTAGGAGGAGGTCTATTTGGTAGATAAATGCACATGTATAAGCTGAAGCAACATGCAACGTATCTTATATAAGTTGTTAGCCCACTGATGCTGCAGTTAATGGTAGAAAAAGTATACATATAATGCAGTAAAAAGGGGGTATACAAGTATCACCTAGTATCACAGTAGGACCTCCGACACCACCCAACGTTTCGCTTTATTAGCTTCTTCCAGGGGTGTGTGTCTTTGGTGTCTTTGTAAATGTGTCTCATTGTTGCACTTGTACACTCGTCGCTCTGAAGAAGGTCACTCTAATAAATATTCAAACATTTATATCTTCCCCCAAAAGCATCACTGTGCATGCTTTTCTTCAACTCTACACTCAGCAGAAGCTTGAAAGGCACAGCCATCTTTGACTTCAACAGACATTACTTTGTCACAGGTGATCGCACTGCTGAAGCCACTCCCCATCCTTCTTTTGGGTGCAGTGTGTAAGTGGCGCATGCGCAGTGGTGCTCCGGGTCGGTGTGAGGTGCAGAACTGTGTTCTATGCAGTTCTGCGTTTGCTCCTCCCCTCAGCTGTTTGGAGATTGCCCAAAATACAGTGAGAGGAGGGGAAGGCAGAGCTGCACCTCCTTCAGCCCGGTACACAGTTCCCTCCACACACCTTCCTCAGCAGGAGGGACGTAAATTTCCAGCCCCACTCAGGGACTTAAAATGAGCAGGGCTGTAAAAATCTACATCCCTCCTGCAGACAGGAGCGGGGCTGGGAAAATCGACGTCCCTCCTCTCCTCCTGAGGGAAGTGCGAGGAGTGAACTGTGTACAGGGCCGAGGGAGGTGCAGAGTTGCGTCCTGCTCAGCTCTGCCTTCCCCTCCCCTTGCTGTATGTTCGGAAATCTCTGGACAGCTGAGGGGAGGAGCAAACGCAGAACTGCATAGGACGCAGTTCTGCACCTCCCGCCAACTACATGCCTGTTCTGGGGGAAGTTATGAATATTTGTTCAGAAGACACATCAAGTGCACTAAAGAAACTCATTTGTTTCTATTTTGAGCTATATCTTCACAACAACAGATGTATATAGGCATTACCTTTCCTCGCTCCCCTATGCTCCATATATGCCTCTGTATAGCTGATAAGAAAGGGGATGGGTACGCTATAACGATCATCGCATTTGAGTGAAACTACGTCCACATGCAGTGATCAGTGGCCGAGCAATGTTGCCGATGTTGCGTTGAACTCCCACTTCCCTATTTCAGAAGCTATACTATCACCGAGGCAGAAGTGGGGCACTGGGGAGCGAGGAAAAGTGAGGGTATGTGCAAATTGAGTGGGGCACTGGGGAGCGAGGAAAAGTGAGGGCATGTGCAAATTGAGGAATATTACTTTCAATGGAATTCTGCTGCTCCGTGCGCACTACGGAAATTCCATGTCAAAATTCCAGATTGTGGATCTGCCGATAGAATGAGCAGGGATAGCAATAGCAAAAGTTTATAATAAAGCTTACTTTGCAGCAGGATCATTCTTTGTGGTAAAGAGTGTCTAGCTTTACTGTATGATCACTGCAGTGGATCCCCTATAGCACCCACTTTTGCTTTGGGTCACCAGGGTGTGTTCCCTGACTACAACAGTAGAGGATAGACACAAAAGAACAGAACGCGCCAGCCCGCAGCTCTGACCCAGTGCTGGTATATGTACAGTGACCCCTCGACCTACGATGGCCCCGACATAGGATAATTTCAACATGCGATGGCCTCTCAGAGTCCATCGCATGTTGAAGGCAGCATCAACATACGATGCTTTTGTATTTCGGGGGCATTGCATAAACGGCTATCCGGCAGCGCAGACTGCTTCAGCTGCCACCGGATAGCCGTTTACGGTGCCCCGTGTGGTCCGCTGACGATCACTTAACTGTCCTCGGGGCTCCGGCGCGTCCTCTTTGGGATCCCCTGAATCGTCGGCGCTCTCCATCGTCGTCATCACGTCGCTGCGCACGCCCTCCCGTCATCCAATTGGTGTGGCGTGCGTAGAGACGTGATGGCGGCGACGGATGCCGGGTAAGCAGAGGCCTTGCCGGAGCGTCGGGGACACCCCGGGGATGCGGCGACAGCGATGGAGGGCGACATCCAGGGCAGTGGAATGAGCGGTGACGGTCCGGAGCGGCAGGGACAGGTGAGTACAACTTCCTATACCAGTGGTCTTCAACCTGCGGACCTCCAGATGTTGCAAAACTACAACTCCCAGCATGCGCGGACAGCCGTTGGCTGTCCGCGCATGCTGGGTGTTGTAGTTTTGCAACATCCGGAGGTCCGCAGGTTGTAGACCACTGTCCTCTACTTTACATTGCACGGATCCCTCAACATACGATGGTTTCAACAAACGATGGTCCATTTGGAACGGATTCCCATCGTATGTTGAGGGACCACTGTATATCTATATGTAAACTACAATTCTCATTACATTGCTGAGCGAGCGGAACAATACAGCGCTCCGCTCCAGTGTTTTTCTCATCTACAAAGCAATTGTTATTTCCGAGACCTGCAAGTAGATTTTTTTCAGGAAAAGTTTGCACAGCAGCGATAAGCCGGTCCCAGCGTGAATAGAGACTGTTAATCAGAATAAAAGCAATTATTTCCCGTTCATCCTGAAATGGTTTTGGGTCCATCCTGTGATTTTCTCATTATTACCAGCCTGCCTTCATTAGGACGGAGATTACACCAACCCGCCTGGGAGATTTTGTTTTTCTCATCTTCGTTCTTATGCCATGTAAGTACATGATGTAGCGAGTCCATCATTCTTCCCAGAAGTGTGTCCTTATCTTATGGTGAAATGTTTCTTCTTTTTTGTTATGTGACCCAGTGAAGTATGATTCATGAAAGATGGCCAGGCCTTCTTTAAAAGTGTAACATTAAAGAGTACCTCTCATGATCTTATTAAATGTTATAATCCTCCCAGTTCACTGCCCCCATCATGATAAACCACCCCCTGCCTTTATTTTTATTATTTTTTAGTTTTCTACCTTGATATTGCTCTGTATTTTCTGCTCAGTCAGATTCACAGACTGGGAAGGGGCGTTCCCCAGCAGGCGTGACATCATCTGAAGCCATACAGGGGAGAACTTCCTCCCTCACTCTGCTACACACAGCCCAGAGCAGTTCAGTGTGTGAGATGAGCTATGATTGGATAAGGCTGCACACACACCCTCAGCATTTCCTGATTTTGGACTTCTTCCAGGCCAGCAGGAGTCCAAAGTCTGTGAAAAAGATGGGGAAAAATGTGTTCTGGACTACTAGGAAGACACTTGGTGGCAGATTTTTTAAACACAAATAAAACATCGAAAACTTATTATTATTTGTTTTTAAAGCAAAGTACATTAGAAAGATTTTATTTTTTTTACCATGAGGAATGCAATAGCAAAGATTAGTTTTAATGAGAGTGCCCATTTAAGGATAGGATCACACGTAGCGCATCCGCAGCGTATTTGACATGCTGATGACTGTCCCTAGAGTGAGCCTTCTGCTGTGCCCGTGTGTCCTGCGTTGTCTGCTCGTAGCACCAATCCGCCGCTACGAGCAGTCACACAAGGATATGCGAATCCTGCGCGCATGCGGAGTGTACTCGCAGACATTGCGGACGCTCTCGGCCTAGCTCAGGGAGCAAGGGGAGCGGCTGCGATGTCTGTGAGTAAACTGTGCATGCGCGAGACTCGCAGATCCCTGTGTGTCTGCTCGTAGCGGCGGATTGCTGCTACGAGCAGACAATGCAGGACACACGGACACAGCAGGAAGCTGACTCTAGGGATGGTCATCAGCGCATCTGCAGCGTCAAATACCATGTGGATGCGCTACGTGTGACCCTACCCAAAGTCTTAGTGAAGGATTGTACGGGATTAGGAAAAACATGTCTGCAACCTTACATGAACAGCGCTACACTTGTGCTTGGTATTGCAGCTCAGCTGCGAATGCGGCACTCACACTCACGATATATCACCATTAAATCGCAATTTTTACTAATTATGATAAAGTGAAATGGCTCCCCATGGGAAAATTTGCGTCTACCTGCGACGGCAGCCCGGCACCATATCATGCACGCAGGGTGTGGATCTACCGCCGAAATTCAAATGCTAAGTCAGTTTTTCCCAACGAGGGTGACTCCAGCTGTTGTAAGACTACCTCTCCCAGCATGCCCGGACAGCCAAAGGCTGTCCGGGCATGCTGAGAGTTGTAGATTTGCAACATCTGGAGGCATCCTGGTGGGGAAACACTGTCCTAAGTAATAATAGGGGCGCGGGTGAAACATAAAAAACCTGATGCTCACCTAGCCCCGGAGATTACAGAAACCCGCCTGGGAGATTTTGTTTTTCTCATCTTCGTTCTTATGCCATGTAAGTACATGATGTAGCGAGTCCATCATTCTTCCCAGAAGTGTGTCCTTATCTTATGGTGAAATGTTTCTTTTTTTATGTGGCCCAGTGAAATATGATTTGTGAAATATGGCCAGGCCTGCTTTAAAAGTGTAACACGAAGTCTTAGTTCAAGTGAGGGATTGTATGGGATTAGAAAAAAAACATGTCTGCTTTCTTCCATCAACAGCGCCACATCTGTTCATAGGTTGTGCTTGGTATTGCAGCTCAGCTATGTATGGGGCACTCAAACTGCATACTCATACTCATACTACATTCAACCTGTCGAAATGGGTGATGCTGTTTTTTAGAAGAAAGGAGCCATGATTTTCTAATCCTCGACAATAAGTTCTCAAACACGACTCTAAATATGGAATTATTAGCATTTCTACAAAGTCTAGAATCGTTCCCCTTACGAGTAGGTAGATAGAGCAGGGCAGTGTCCATGTGCATTAGATGTTAAAGGGGTACTCCAGTGGAAACCTTTTATTTATTTTTTTTTTTTAAATCAACTGGTGCCAGAAAGTTAAACAGATTTGTAATTGACTTCTATTAAAAAATCTTAATCCTTCCAGTACTTATTAGCTGCTGAATACTGCAGAGGAAATTATTTTCTTTTTGGAACACAGTGCTCTCTGCTGACATCACAAGCACAGTGCTCTCTGCTGTCATCTCTGTCCATATTAGGAACTGACCAGAGCAGCATATGTTTGCTATGGGGATTTTCACCTACTCTGGAAAATTCTTAAAATGGACAGAGATGTCAGCAGAGAGCACTGTGCTCGTGATGTCAGCAGAGAGCTCTGTGTTCCAAAAAGAAAATAATTTCCTCTGTAGTATTCAGCAGCTAATAAGTGCTGAAAGATTAAGATTTTTTAATAAAAGTAATTTACAAATCTGTTTAATTTTCTGGCACCAGTTGATAAAAAAACAACAAAAAATTTTTTCCACTGGAGTAACCCTGTAAAGTAGTACTATAGTACTTCAAGACAAATACACTATCCATTGGATAGGGGATAAGCATCTGATCATGAGGGGTCCGACCATTGGAACCACCTGCAATCTCCAAAACCGGGCCTCTTATCTCCCTGGTTTCTTCAGCACTCCCATTGAGAATGCAAGACAAGGCCCACCATGCACAGGGAGAGACAGGACCCCATTCTGGAGATCACTGGGGTTCCAGGTGGTCGGACCCCCTCAATTAGATGTTTATTCCCTATCCTGTGATTATGGGATAAGTTTTGAAGCACTGGAGCCACATTTTAAAGGGGAACTCTGTGGAAATAAGTGGAAAACAAATGTTTTCCAATGAATTGGTGCCAGAAAGTTAAACAGATTTGTAAATTACTTCTAATTCAAAATTTGAATACTTTCAGTACTTATCAGCTGCTGTATACTACAGAGAAATTTGTGAAGTTCTTTTCAGTCTGACAACAGCGCTCTCTGCTGACACCTCTGTCCATGTCAGGAACTGTCCAGATTAGAAGCATATCCCCATAGCAAACCTCTCCTGCTCTGGACAGTTCCTGACATAGACAGAGGTGTCAGCAGAGAGCACTGTGGTCAGACTGGAAAGAACTTCACAAAGTTCTCTGTAGCATACAGCGGCTGATAAGTACTAGAAGGGTTAAGATTTTTAAATAGGAATAATTTACAAATCTATTTAACGCACCAGCTGATTTGAATTTTTTTTTTTCCCACCGGAGTTCCCCTTTAAATGTGTCAATCCGGACCCAATTCGGATGTCAGTAGAAAGAAAAATCAGGTATGTTATATTTCATTGTCCCACTACAGGTGTATTATGGTTTCACCTGAGAAAATCACTATATTATAAGTTTTATAGTGTTTGCACTTTTGTCTATTATATTGCCACATATTGAAAGATGGTATACAGGCGTTAATCCCATAGACACACACTTTCTGCTCTCTGCTGCCTCCTCTGGTGGAAAGCGGTATGCCAGTTTAACATCCCAGAATATCCTATAAGTTTATAAAGGTGGAGCAATAGCGCCTATATAAACCCATCTTTCCTGACCATGTGGTCTCGAGGTCCTTAGTCTAAAGGAGTCACAAGACACAAGTCTACCAGAATCATGTGTACCAGGACTGACTACCTCGCTGACTTTCTAAGATATCTTATGGACGCTTCAGTGATCTGAGGAGCATATTTCTTTCTTCTAAACTTCAAGTCGGAAGGGATAGCAACTTAGAGGGGTGCTTAGGTGCCTGTGCATTGAAGGACCTATGGTTGGGCCATACCATCTATTTGGCTGCTGGGAACCAACCTGTAGTATTATCCAACATTTTCTCAGAAACTATTTAACAGACCAACTTGACTCCACATATTTCAAACGTACAAGCATTTCAGAAAATGTTCTATTTGAGAGTTATACCTACTTTCTAATCCACAATGTGTCCACTTTGTTTTGATAACCATCCATTCACAAATGGAATGCTCCATGCTGGGTCCCCTACTCTGTACAGGATATATATAAAAAGCCTAGGAGACCTCATAGTGTTAGACACAACTTTGGACCAAATTGATTTGGACCGAATCGAGTCTGATGGTCAGTTCAAACAAATAGGACCAAAACAAAGAAGTTATTGCATCTCTATTTGTGGGGTCCTTACACTTTAGTACCACTCCAGCTATTAAAGGGGTACTCAGGTGAAAAACTTTTTTTTTTTTTTTTATCAACTGGTGCCAGAAAGTTAAACAGATTTGTAAATTACTTCTATTAAAAAAATCTTAATCCTTCCTGTACTTATTAGCTGCTGAATACTACAGCCTAAATTCTTTTCTTTTTGAAACACAGAGCTGTCTGCTGACATCATGACCACAGTGCTCTCTGCTGACATCTCTGTCCATTTTAGGAACTGTCCAGAACAGCATATGTTTGCTATGGGGTTTTCCTTTTACTCTTGACAGTTCCTAAAATGGACAGAGATGTCAGCAGAGAGCACTGTGCTCATGATGTCAGCAGAGTGCTCTGTGTTCCAAAAAGAAAAGAATTTCCATTGTAGTATTCAGCAGCTAATAAGTACAGGAAGGATTAAGATTTTTCAATAGAAGTAATTTATAAATCTGTTTAACTTTCTGGCACCAGTTGATTAAAAAAAAAAAAAAAAAGTTTTTCACCGGAGTACCCCTTTAATGTGCCTGCCTGTGCTTTGGAGAGAACAAGGCGGCCACCACTGATTTATTTCCTGCCAAAGCAAAATAGCAGCTCTGAAAAGTAAAAATATTAAAATAAAACATTTATTTGATAACTTGACCCTTCAGATTACTTGTCAAGGGAAGAAAATCTCCTACGGCTCAGTGTGTTCCTTCCCAGACAGGCACAGGGACGGCTAAAGCTGCTCTACAATGTGAGGACCTCAACAAACAGCTTCCCGCTTTTGTTTTTTTGTTTTTGTCACGCTACGTTTCCTTTGAAGGAACACAAGTTCAGACCAATGTTATTATTTAGAAAAAAAACTTTTTGACACAGTGGTGTTAATGCCTACCTTCAGTTCTCCTTCCACAAAAGCTAGAGGATAGTCAGGCATATCTGGACCCCACATACAGGAATCCCACTTTACCACCCCTACCAGTGTATACCAGGCCCAGACGACTGTTTTCAGGACCCATGGCCTTCAACTTAGACCACACTGACAGGCCTAACTTCCAGGCCATTTCATAGATCTGCAAGGCAACCAATTCCCACTGTAGCTGTCCATTAGCCCACCAGGACTAGGGAATCCCCCTCAGCTACCAAAACAGACCTAAGTTCAGCCTGCCCTGGGTTTGATGCAACAAGTTACCCATAGTAGAGTGGGTTAATCCCACAGCCCCAGCATAATCTCCATAGCTAGTAACTTACAGGCTAATGATACTCTCAACCTAAAGAGTTACAGCGGCCGCTTATGCAGCGCCCATTTCCATGGCCAGTCCTTTTGTAACCTAAGGATAGCAAAAGTAGTTTCTTTACCAGCTTATACCCCGACATACAAGCCCAACTATACAAAGATGCACTATTGCTCCTTCTACGACTCTCCTGGTTAGCATCATCTGGGTCAGGGCTACATTTCATGGCCTCCAACACACTGACTGACTCTTAAGTTCCTTCTGCCTGCCCTGAAGGTGGTTAAAGCACATGTCCCAAGTCTCAGGCCCACAGGTTCTGCAGCTCCAGCACGGGGAGACACAGGCCAAGCTGGGCGGTACAGCTGCTGAGGTAACTTTACCACGCTCAAAGACGTTCTGTGCACAAGCTCTTTTCTGATGAACGGGACTCTTGCACGGAACTTCGTTGAGCGTGGTATGGCTGCCTCTGTAACTGTACCGCCCAGCGAGGCCTACGTCTCCCCACTCTGGAGCTGAAGATTACATGTGCTTAAAATCTGGTGTGGTGGCCCAGTACGGGAGTTGTGCCCCCATACTCTTGCTGCCCTGTCAACTATTTTTCCGCTGAGTTGCAGTGCAGTCAAGTGTGTCTGGAGTCCATAGGAGGCTTCAAGTCAGTCCAGCAGCCACAATTCTACAAGTAAGCTACAACCACAGCATTGTCAGTCTTAAGTCAAGTCAGTCACAGTCACCTATTGTCAAGTCAGAGTGGCCTGCACTAAAATTGTCCAAATCTACTGCAAGCCCCAAGCAAGCCCTTAAGGTCTCTGAAGTCACTGGTCACCTCAGTGGGCCTGGCTGAACTGCATAGACTGTACCATCTGTCACTCAGTAAAGCTACCGTTGTCCGTAACTTGGCGTCGGAGTCATTATTGTCCCCGTGCCTAGCCCAGGATCCAGCGGTATACCTTTGGGTGGTATTGAGCATAAACCACGCCCTGGCGTCACAAATACAAGAGGTTAATGCCATCTTCCCCTAGGGTAATTCCATCTGCCCTTCATTTCACACCCTCTACCACACTGGGACTTGTGCTTTAAGGCAGTACCCTGCTGTCCAAGCCTAGGCCTTCTACACACAGGCCAACATCGCCTCTTACTACCACAAGGCTGTCTCCTCCTATACGACACGAAAAGTCCTACCTTTTTATGGCTTTGGTATGCTCCTCCCTCTCAGCATGGTGAAATGGGGCACCAACATGACCACACATGTATCTTCCCTGATGATTGACAGCATAGAAGGTCTACATCCCTTATTCCACCCCAACAATCCAACATGGCGGCAACCAATGGGAATTTAAAGGATCTAGTTCAGGGTGAACCGTCCATTCACCACCCATAAAAACAGGGAAAATGTCCCTTGTTTTTTCTTATTCAAATGTTTTTATAATTTCCACAGATTTTATAAGTGGAGCGTATTGTACAGCGCTCAACTGTTCAGCTGCACACCCGCTCTTTCTTACCGCCCTCACATTTCCAAGCAAACTTTATGGACTCCGTCATATCATATTGTTTAACTGTATTTTCCCCAAGATTGTAATTATTACCATTATTTTATTCTCTATTTCCCATGTGCCGATCGCTTGTTACCTTTGAGCTAACATAGCATCATGACTGTGCCTGACAATACACTTTGTTTTTCATTTTTCTTTCCTCAGCTTTTATTGCTTAAAAGCTCTTTTCTATAGACATAAAATTGGAGTTTTTGACAAGACGCCTCCACTAGACTGAATTATCGAGGCAAAGAAGTAATTCTAACGTGACTCGAGGCTCAATAATAATGCAAGAGAATCCATTGATGGTCCACTACTATGGTGGGAGGAGCCCTTAAATCAGTGGTCTCCAAACTGTGGACCTTCAGATGTTGCAAAACTACAACTCCCAGCATGTCCGGGCATGCTGGGAGTTGTAGTTTTCCAACATCTTTAGGTTCCACAGTTTGGAAACCACTGCCCTAAATCCTTTCTACCAATGCAAATGATCCTTCAATCCTCAAGCCAGTAACATGACTTATAAGCAAAATTGACCCTAAAATCTGAAAACAATAAGTACAGTTTGACTTCTTTTTGGGATTAGTTTTGCCTTTGAAAAAAAATGTCTACATTTAAAGTGAAACTACGGACACACTAGGGTCGAAATTCTATAATTCCAGTTTCCTGAAGGCAACTTCTTAGGGTACGTTCACACGCGCTGATTTTTTAGCGGGTTTTCCGCTGCGTATTTGAAAGTGGGCGGGCTCTTCTCGGCTGTCCGCAGGATATTTTCCGCGGCGGCATTTACACTGCGGAAAATCCGCCACAGTCCCTACTGACTTCAATGGGGCTTGCGGCGGATTTTCCGCAGTGTACATTCCGCCACGGAAAATCTGCTGCGGACAGCCGAGAAGAGCCCGCCCACTTTCAAATACGCAGCGGAAAACCCGCTAAAAAATCTGCGCGTGTGAACGTACCCTTAAGGTGCTCTATACATAATGTGGGAGAATTACCAAAACCTGGCCAGAGGAAAAGTTGCTGAGTTGCCCATAGCAACCAATCAGATCACTTCTTTCATTTTTCAGAGGCCTTTTCAAAAATGAAAGAAGCGATCTGATTGGTTGCTATTGGCAACTCAGCAACTTTTCCTTTGGACAGGTTTTGATAAATCTCCCCCAATATTTTCTGAACATCGCTGCCAATAAGCACCGATTCAGCATGGAACAGAAATGGTGTGAATTCACAGAGAAATGTGTGGTGAGGGGGTGATGAGGGCAGATGAAATTACCCTAGGGGCAGATGGCATTAACCTCTTGTGTTCGTGACGCCAGGGCATGGTTTATCCTCCACACTAGTGATGAGAGGCATATGCCATGTTCCAATTTGCGATATTTCGCAAATATGTGGACGAATATTCGTCCTATATTCCTGAAATTCCCATATTCAATATATTCGCGGTTATTTTTGATTTGCGTAAATGCACATGCAGATCACTATCTACCTATCTATATTATCTATCTATCTCCTAATATTCTTGGTCTATACAGAAGTGATAATGGGTTTATGACATTTTTCATTTTGAATTTTGTCACTATCTATCTACCTATCTAATTTTAGTGACAATATTCACGAATATGAGGATATTTGCACATATTCGCGAATATTCGCTCTCCAGTCTAATACAGTAAATAGTATAGGAGCCTTCTTTAGACTACAAGCTGGAAGCAGGGAGGGATGAGATGACTGTGATGTGTTCTGTGGAGAAAAGAATTAATAAAAAATTTGTGAATATATAGCGCTATATTCGCCATATTTGCGAATATGCGAAATTCGCAATAAATATTCTAATTGTGAATATTCATGTTCAACAATCTATACAATCTATACAGCTTGGCTAGGCCCAAGGAGCTGACCAGTGACTTTGGAGACCACAGGGTTTGCTGGACAATTTGATGCAGGGCCCCGCTGACTTGAGAAAGACTTGACTTGGACTGACTTGACTGAGACTGACTATGACAGACTTCACCCCGTTTGTAGTTTACAAGGTTTTGACTTTCACCTGTGGGGCAGTAGAGTTGTGGATCTGTGGCTGCGTGATAGACTTTAGGCCTTTTTAGGACACCAGACACTGTCTCAGGACCCGACCTCACTGTAGCTCAGCAAAGACTCAGAGAGAGAAAGCTCCACCAAGGGCTTATATAGGAGAGTCTCTGGAGGGGTCCCATAGGTCACTGACACCTTCCTTGGTAACAATCACATGACAACAGTACTTAAAGGTATATGACAAATAATGTACATTACAATATATAACATGGGTGGTTAACTCAAGACAGGGAATATAGGTACAGGGGGGCCCAGGGGTCACGGAATGGTGCAACTCCTGTACTGGGCCACCACAAATGCAGCAAGAAAATTTTCCTAGCTGATTTCCTAAGGCCTGTCTCAAATGGCGGAATTTGGTGGGAAAAATTCTACACTGAAATTCTGTTGCAGCAGACTCACATTGTTCCGTGACAGAATTTTCACAACGAAAATTGAAATTCCGGACTCTGCAGAAATAATGTTGATTCTTTCTGCAAAATCCTTTTATTAATGCATTGCTGTCTATGGAGATGGCGCATTTCCAAGTGGTACTATTGATGTATTATTCTGCGCCTCCTGCCTGTGGAATGGCCGACAAAATTTTTTCTGTGAAAAGGCCATTTCATTGGCCAGATTGCAACATTCCCCCATAACAGTAGTAGCCTACAACAGTCCACCCAGAAAGACACCCTATTATGATGCCTCCTTTACAAATTGCTGTTAATTGCTGGGATATGCCATAATTTTATATTCTGAGGGGGTCTATCCTCTAAGCCCCCCCCCCCCCCCCCTGCCTTTATTGTGGGAATAGAGACACTGCAGCACTGGTGTTGCACTGATCCTGTCTAATGGGGCACGTAGGCAGCTGTTGTCATGAGTGAACAACCCCTTTTACTGCCAGAATCAAAGCTAAAGTGAGGGCATGACTAGCACTCCTCTGTGCTCACTCCTGTCCTGTCTATCAGACTTCTGTCTGAAAACAGAGAGGACGGGGTAACAGAACAGGCAGCAGTGATTGGATGAAGAGACCCAACAAAGCACAGTAGACTCAGGGAGAAAGTGAATGCATGGTGAGTGAGGGCGGGCTCAGTGTGTGCCTCGGACACTTCCCTTCTAGAGCAGTGGATGTTAGAATGAGTGAGCAGCAGAGAAGAGGGATTTGTGAGCCTATTACAGAAGCTAGACACACAAAAAAGACATATATTAACAAAATATTGAGCACAAGTTACAAAGCCATAGGCCACTGTACAATAGTCTCACAAAAAACTGAGGCCAAATATGGTGTCAAAATAAGTATATAAATCTTTATTGAAAAACATGTTAAAAAAGACATACATAAAATCACTGAAAACTGAGTGGGTGATCAGAGTACACATACTGAAAAAAGAGGTGAGTATATCACAAGCATAACTAAGAAGACTGCATTGCGTGTCCAATAGTTTAAGTTCAGTAGTACAGATTGATGGTTCAGGCAGATTAGTATAAGGAGACAATCTCCAATGAAATGCAGAAATAGATACAGGCACAATAGGACAGCATGCTTAAAAACTAATACAATGCTTAGAGAAGGGACACTGACACTGCAATAAAGGACAAAGGATGTAAATAGCCCAGTCATGGGGATATCTCACCTATCCCAAACGCGTTTCCGCTTGTCGCTTCCTCAGGGGCGCATAGTCGTCTACAGATTAGTGCACGGAATTATCCGACAGTCAGGAAAAGTGGAAAAGGTGTTGCTGCAGCTTTAAGAAACGTCTCAGGTCGGCCATTACTGCCATTACAGTAACCCCCCATCACATTAACTGCTATCCGACAGCGCAAAATGCTTAAGCTGCTGTCGGCTAGCAGTTTAAGCATCCCTGGCTGGTTCACTTACCTATCCCCGCTGCTCCGGGTCCACTTCGCGATCCTCCGGTGTCTTGCGCATCTTCTTCAGGGTCCGGGCCTCGCTTTCCGGCGTCGTTATTACGTCACTACGCACACCGCCCCGGCGCAGCAGCGTAATAACGTCACCAGAAAGCGAGGCCCGGATCCTGCAGAAGATGCGAAAGAAGCTGGAGGATCGCGGAGAAGACACCGGAGCAGCGGGACAGCATCGGGAGCCCCTGGGACAGGATCGGGAGCGGTGAGGACCTGGTCCGGAGCGGCGGGGACAGGTGAGTACAGCTTCCTATACTTAACATTGCACGGATCCCTCAACATACGATGGATTCAACAAACGATGGGTCGTTTGGAACGAATTACCATCGTATGTTGAGGGACCACTGTACTGTAAACAATGCCCCAATACTGGAAGCGAGCCCCCCCCAAATCTCCTGTCAGTGGTTTCATAGTGATCTCTCCCCCCCAACCACTGGTTCATTGGCGCCCCCTCTGGACACTGGAAGTGTTCAGAGAATTCTCTGGAATTGGATACAGAGCCGATGATGCGATAGCGGGACGGGCTGTGCGGGTCGGTGATTATCTCTTCGTGTGAGCTCCGCAGAGTCCACACAGAGCACCAGACCTGAGCAAAGCCGACAAAGAAGAGCTGATCATTGGTGAGGCCTAAGGACCGCAGCTCCTGCTCTTCCCCTTGCTCCTTGACGAAGCGACAAGCGAAAACGCATTTGGGAAAGGTGAGATATCCCCATGACTGGGCTATTTACATCATTTGTCCTTTATTGCAGTGTCAGTGTCCCTTCTCTAAGCATTGTATTCGTTTTTAAGCATGCTGTCCTATTGTGCCTGTATCTGTTTATGTATTTCATTGGAGATTTTCTCCTTATATTACCGTATTTTTCACTGTATAAGACGCACTTTTTCTTCCCCAAAACTGGGGGGAAAAAGTCGGTGCGTCTTATACGGCGAATACACTCCTATCGCGGCGGTCCCTGCGGCCATCAACGGCCGGGACCCGCGGCTAATACAGGACATCACGGTGATGCCCTGTATTAACCCTTCAGACGCGGCGATCAAAGCTGACCGCCGCGTCTGAAGGGAAAGTGACACTAACCTGGCTGTTCAGTCGGGCTGTTCGGGACCGCCGCGATTTCACCGCGGCGGTCCCGAACAGCCCGACTGAATAGCCGGGTTAGTGCTTACAGGACACCGGGAGGGACCTTACCTGCCTCCTTGGTGTCTTCTTCGTTCAGGGATCCCCTGTATGGCCGGCGCTCTCCTTCCTCGTCATCACGTCGTCGCGTACGTGCGTCGGCGTGCGTAACAACGTGATGGCGGCGACGGAGAGCGAGGATACCCGGCCGGCAGCAGAGCGACGGGGATGCGGCGACAGCGATGGAGCGACAGCGGTGACGGGTCCGGAGCGGCGGGGACACGTGAGTATTACCTCCTATGCAGTGGTCTTCAATCTGCGGACCTCCAGATGTTGCAAAACTACAACTCCCAGCATGCCCGGACAGCCAACGGCTGTCCGGGCATGCTGGGAGTTGTAGTTTTGCAACATCTGGAGGTCCGCAGGTTGAAGACCACTATTGGGTTCAAAATCTTTATTTTTTTAGATTTTGCACCTATAAATTGGGTGTGTCTTATACGCCGTTGCGTCCTATAGGGCAAAAAATACGGTAATCTGTTTACAGTGATGCTTGGCCTGAACCATCAATCTGTACTACTGAACTTAAACTATTGGACACGCAATGCAGTCTTCTTAGTTATGCTTGTGATCTACTCACCTCTTTTTTCAGTATGTGTACTCTGATCGCCCACTCAGTTTTCAGTGATTTTATGTATGTCTTTTTTAACATGTTTTTCAATAAAGATTTATAGACCGTACTTATTTTGACACCATATTTGGCCTCAGTTTTTTGTGAGAGAACACACAAAAAAACATATAAAACATCTTCATGATCTAGTGAGTAACATATAGAAGCATTATTTTTTTCTGTATCAGGTACACTTTTAAACACCCCCCCCCCCCCATGTGCTTTATCATATTCCGCCCAATCAGAAATGACCTTCTAGCTTGCTCTATAAAATGAATGAAAGCCGACATACAGAATCCAGTCTGCAACGTTCACGTCACGTCTTGTACTTTCGGAGATCGCACACTACATTGTGTATTTAGAAATCCTTTATTTTTCTGAAATGATGATGTTTTAAACTTGTGGGGGAAATATCATAGGTCAGACAAGGTTTAACAGTGCGTTCTGGATTCCAGTTTTACACAGCCAAGTTCTCATGGGTATTAAGTCAGCTGCTAAAATAACATTTCCAAAGGTTTTTTTTTACTACTCGCACTGAGATTTACAGCAGTGGCCTCAGAAACAAACACCTTACTGCCATGTCTACAGATGCCGCCGGTAGACTCTGCATCTTTATCAGCATATAGCATTTATATCACGTTTAGGTATAGAAAGACCTTGTTCATCTTCTTCATTGACGGTTTATGTATATTGAGGTTCCAATTCATTCAGAAGCAATGATGCCTGTTCTTTTGGGTCCCACAAAAAAAACAGTATACAGTGGTCCCTCAAGTTACAATATTAATTGGTTCCGGGACGACCATTGTATGTTGAAACCATTGCGTGTTGAGACCAGAACTCTATGGAAACCTGGTAATTGGTTCTGAAGCCCCCAAAATGTCATCCAAAAATAGAAAAAAAGTGAGGATTTAAAAAAAAATAAGTAGATAACTAATATAGATAAAGCAAGTCCTTACGTATAAAAGTAAGAAAAAGCTACTGGAAGCTTTAAATCACTGTGTATGTCAGTGTTTCCCATTCAGGGTGCCTCCAGCTGTTGCAAAACTACAACTCCCAGCATGCCTGGACAGCCAAAGGCTGTCCAGGCATGCTGGGAGTTGTAGTTTTGCAACAGCTGGAGGCACCCTGGTTGGGAAAGACTGGTCTATATAGAGGACAGGATCTTCTTCAGGGTTCTGTACAGCACCTGCAAAATGTAGCCGCCCTTACCTGGTGTCCAAAGGAGCAGGTAACCCAGGTAAAGAGTACAGAACTTGTAATACGGTACCTCTCTGTACTGTAGGAGGCTCTACCAAGCAGTCAGTGCATGCACTTTAGTAGTACAGGTGTAAATGTCTATTCTGATTGGTCAGTTCTTCCAGCCATTCACACGTTTCACAGATCTGGACTGTCCGTAGCATTGTATGTTGAGTCTGGTTTCAAGTTACAATGGTCCAGAAAAGACCATTGTATGTTGAAACTATTGTATGTTGAGGCCATTGTAAGTTGAGGGCTCACTGTACACTTACAAATTATAGCTCTGTGTCAGCTGATTTAATTGTTTAGATGCAATTGTCAAAACTGACAGCAGCATGTAAATGGTTATATGCCGAATCATTTTCCTATTTTTGAATAACAAAAAGAAAATAGTAAAAACACAAACATATTTTCGAACTATTAAAATCTTAACATTAATGAAACTGTGCAGTGAATGTAAAAAAACATGCCAAATTCTAGAATTGTGGTTTTCGGGTCACATAAAAAGTTCATAGCCAGCACTCCACGATCATAAAGTCAGATCAATGCCAAAATGTTAATGATACAAAACAACAGATTATGGCGCAAATAACGACAGACAAAAAAGTTATAGTGTACATTTAGGGTATCATTGGAATCGTACCAATTTAAGGAATACATATAACATTTTACCGTACAGTGCATAACATAATTTTACATCACAAATATTTTTTTTTCAGTTTTGTATTATATTTTATGGTCAAATGAAAGAACTGAACCCTCATATGGCTCGGTAGATGGAAAACTTGGAGTTATGGCTCTTAGAAGATGAGTTGGATAAAATATAAAATGCAAAAAATAAATAAAAAATAATTGCTGTGTCTTTAAGAGGGTAAACATAATTTTCATAATTTTACAGAAAGTGTGCACATATAGTGTTCTACAGACTAACTGAGCTTTGCTATATCTCTATAAAACTTTCCAGATTTTTTTTTTTTACTTTACGCTATTTGACCCACTTAGTTCCATGGCTACTGAATAAACAATGAGATTCTTCGTGCTAATGCAGCTGGATATCTCTACATGTAAAGTGTCGGAGATGTAAATTAATCAAGCCAAATTTGCAATCTACTCCATTTAATATATATGCCATCTGCCTCCTAGTAAATTATTAATGCCACTCTCTAAGAGCGTGTGATACCATTATCTGTGCGGACACAGACAATGAGAACAAGATAAGAGAACTTGTCAAGTTCAGTAGAGATAAAGGAAACTTATTGCTAAATTTTAGTGTAAGCAAACATCTGGGAAGTTCCATGATGCCCTGAGTCTGGTCGTACACACCAGATAAATGTAAGGTGAACCTCCAGTTCCTAGTGTGCATGGGGGTCTCCCACTCTCCCAATGGTAATTCCCATTCAGTTAGCCATAGTCAGTTTTACGACTGTACAATGAAGTGCAAGGTTAGCCTTTCTAAAGTGGATCACTTGCAACTTCCTACCCTTACACGCTGAAAAGGGGGCTGTAGAAAATAAACTTGGTGCTGTTGTGTCTCCTCGGGCAGACCCTTTGTAGTGTCTGGGCCGATGGTGTTTTGGGGCGTCTGTGATGGACAGTGCAATGGCATGCTTGTAAAATCAAACAAACCCCCTATTCTTTTCTGGTAACAACAGATTCTTCTAATTGGGAGACACAGTTTTTAAACAAATTCTCAGTCAGGCTTATAGCTGGAGGTAGGTAACCCACAAAGTTGATATATACTAGGGTACCTGAAGCTTGTTCTCTTTATTCTAGCCCCCGTGATGTTGCTAGTCCAATTAATCCTTCTCCTTGGAGCTGGTTATAGCTTGTTGGCTCACAGCTGTTTCCAAAAAGTTTTTATTCACTTTTGAGCTAAAAGGTAGTAAGTTGTGCCCACTTGCCCTGTCAGTGCTGCAGTTCTCAATAGTGGGATGCAGGTATTGAGGGTTTTGTAACCTGTCAAGCGCCCAGTACTAGGCCTGGCCAAAATCCAGTGTCTTGCTATAGGGTCTCTCAGATGAGAGACCATGTTTAGGTGATGTCCAGGAGTGTTCTCTTGGCAGCAGCTGGTTTTGCCCTAAGCTGTCCTGGACTCGTGGAGAGAGACTAGTCTACTATATCCTGTGACAGCTATGTATTTTTATCATCAATCTTATAGTTTATATTCTATGTTACGTGTCTTGATGTTATACTGTGGATTTTCTTTTTGACTTATGTAGTAAAATATTTCCTGCCATACTAGTTGTGTCTTTTATTATACATTGCATAAAAGGAAAACAAAAAGGATAGGCAGTTTGGAAGAACATATCGCTCTCTTCCGGGAAAGAAGCCACTGCAGACACAGGCAGAGGAAATGTCTGCCTGGAATTGAGCATAATTGGAGTAGGCTCCTGATATCCTCCCAAGACCAACCATATTGTGATGAGGTGGCGTGAGGCATACTTGCCAACTTTTTGAAAAGAGACATCAGAGAAGAGAAGAAAGCAGAGGTTCACATTAGGGATGTCCCAATACCATTTTTTTAAGACCAAGTACGAGTACCAATACTTTCATTCTAGTTCTCGCCAATATCAATTACGAGTACTTTTATTTTAATTTTATATCTGACACCAGGGTGACCCGGTTTCTGGCGCTGCTTACCGTGCTGATGTGTGGGTTCCTTGTGTGCAATGGAGGTGGCTGCTGTAGTATGAGACAAGATTTCTCTCTTCCCCATTGGACAAAACAGGGAATTTGCTTAGGCAGCGAGACCATTCTCTCTGGAGCGATTCCGCTGATGATCACATGGTGAGCAGCGGTAGATACCGGGTCACCTGCACTATATACCTATAAATTGAAGTTAGTGCAGGTGACTCTGCTGTAAGATTGCCTTTAATAGTAGGTAGTATCCCCTTGTAGACAGCAGCCCCCCCCCCCCTTGTAGACAGCAGCCCCCCCTTGTAGACAGGGACCCCCCCCCTTGTAGACAGCACACCCTCTTGTCCCCCTTGTAAACAGCAGCCCCCCCCCCTTGTAGACAGCAGGGCCCCCCTTATAGACAGCAGCCCCCCTAGTAGACAGCGCCCTCCCTTGTAGACAGCAATCACCTGCGGCTGTCCTTGGGTGTTGCCGCTCCACTGCCCCATTCTCCCTTTCTCCCGGCCGCATCATGGCCTCCTTCCTCATCATGGTCACTCTTCTTCGTCTGTAGCATTATGCTGGGCACAGGGGAGGAGGTGGAATTACATGTATGTCACATTCTCCTCCATGGGATGCCATGATACGGACGGGAAAACAGGGCAGCGGAGCCGGGCTGCACTGCAGCAGGTATCGGACATGGTATCGGGGACATTAAACGAGTCCCTGATAACATGCAAATGCCGGGTATCGCCCCCGATACCGATGCTAGTATCAGTATTGGGACATCCCTAGTTTACATAGCACCAAATGCAGGATTGTTCCCTTATGCACCATCCCATTATATAGAGCATAATAGGATATAATGCCATGACCTAGGTGCAGGTGTACTACGTGCTCAGTACTAGGCATTGTACTCCAGGTGTATGGTGTGGGCAGTATAAGGTACATGTGTACTAGGTTTTCACTGTTAGGTGTAGGCTTACTATAGTGAAACAAAAATAGAGAAACAGAAACATAGCCGCACATCCACCATTTGTATTTTGATCTACTTGCTTCTCAGCATCATTTCCAAAACTAACAGGTTGTTAGTATACATTTTGATCAAAAAGTACAAGCCCACTCGCCACATCAAGGCCAACTAGTCAGAGTGGGTCCCTAACCTAGCACTGGCATAGCACCAGGCGGCAACCACTGCCTCCACAACACCAAGTCCACAGGGGGAATGACCCAGTGGCCCAGCAGCCCCACTGCTACTTGACCAAGCCCCTGGCTCTTGGCCACACCACCCCACAGACAAAGCATCACAGCAACAATGGCCACCACTGAGCACCACACCAGTGTGAACACCTACCATATGCTCCCTGCCAGAGGGCTGGGAGAATGCTAGGAGGAAACCCATATGCAGTCTCCTGCTAATTAAAAACACCTGGGACGAATGGGTGGAATGGAGTGCTGGCCATGGAAGAGGGGATAGACTACAAATGTGAAATAAAAATGGAGAAACAGAAACATATCAGCACATCCACCATTTGTATTTTACTCTTCTTGCTTCCACAACACCAAGCCCACAGAGGGAATGTAGGTTTACTATATGTGCAGGCTTACTATGTGTGCAGTACTAGGTTTAGATGTCCTTTGTGTACAGTACTAAGTGCAGTTGTACTGTGTGTGCAGCTCCAGGTACATGTGTACTATGCGTGCAGTACTAAATACATACAGTGTCACATGCATTTAAAGGAGTTTCCCAACAATCGGACCAGTAGGGAAATAGAAAAGAATTTTAAACCCCGGGCCCCATGGCGGTCACTTTCCATAAAACAATACTTAACTAAAAGGGTTGTCCAGTTTAATAAAACATTTTTATATACTTTTATATACATTTTTATATACTATTAGGGATTCTTAATTATTAGAGTAGAGAGTGGTTATAATGAGTGTCTCTTGCTCTGGAGGACCTGTCCTGTCCTGTATTATACATATAACATATTGAGTGAGTAGGCACTGTGTATGCTCAATTTCAATGTAATATCAAACAACTTCCTTTAATACTTCATTGTTTTTCTTCTGTAAATCATATCTCTGCCTTTCCTGACTATTCTTTTGCCTGCTGTTTTGTATCTTGTTGACCTCCTGGTTGTGACCTTAGCCTGCCAGACCTTGTTTGTGGATTGTTTGTATGCTTTGTTGCCTTCCTGGTTTTGTACCCTGACCTGTTTTCTAAGTAACCCTTTGTAACCTGACTTTGTCCCTGACTTTTCTGTCTGTTGTTGTTTTAGTTTATTTGACCATTCATACGCCTAGCACTTTCTCAAGGTAGGGAATGTTGCCCAGTTAGGGGTCCGTCACTTAGGGCAGATAGTCAAGTAGGCAGGGACAGGGGCTGTGGGCGAGCTCAGAGCGATGTGACAGACAGTTTCTGTCTATTTTTGACTATGTCCATGGGATTTGCTGTAAAACATATTTCTAAATGCTGTTAAGAACAGCTCAGGCAAGATGGTTGTCCCATAAGAATGTACTAAAAAATTATATAAGAAATTACAGTTAGAATATAGAAACCGAATAGAAAACAAAAAGTGTCAGTATGGAGTTCCAATCAGGAAAAAAAAAATCTAGGCGATACATAAGGTCACAATTGGCTTCGTCTTTACTGGGGTTAAAGGACTAACACATTCCCTAATATGGCACAGTACAGTAGTATAGCCCTTTAAAATCCAGTGACCTGGTTAACGAAAGGCCATGGGTAAATGACTATGTCCAGGTCCTAAGTGGTTGTATTACTGTTACATCTCGCAGGGGGTGAAGCTGACACTGTGCATAGCAATGAGGGTTTCACCTTATCATGCTGGAGTAGATCACTTACATTACAATTCTATTCCACCATGTGGAGTTTATATAACCGCGCTCCACCTGAGCAGTGCTATGTTTTACAGCCGCGGAGCTCTGGAATAAGAAGATGACCGCAAAAACAAAGGTAACTCTTAGTCTATGTATATGTTTATTAAGGCACAAATATTGTTTTCACTGCCATAATATTTTTTTAATATATATATATATATATATATATATATATATATATATATATTATTATTATTATTATATAACTTTTTATTGAAAATGCTGGATGTACATATTTTTATGCAAATCTATGTGCATGCCTATATATAATAAAAAGAGATATACAGTGTACACCAATATAACTCTATGGGAACTGTATAATGGATCTACTCTAGGGTTTCCCAACCAGTGTGCCTCCAGCTGTAAAAGGAGTATCCAGCACCGGAAAGACAGGTAAAATCCATAACTTTATTGAGGCATCTGGATAAAATGGGTATAGAGGAGCGTAGTCGCCAACGCGTTTCGGGCTCTGGGGCCCTTAGTGATGGCATAAAACTTAGTAACACCATTGTACTTATATATACAGTGGTCCCCCAACATACGATGGTAATCCGTTCCAAATGGACCATCGTTTGTTGAAACCATCGTATGTTGAGGGATCCGTGCAATGTAAAATATAGGACAGTAGTCTACAACCTGCGGACCTCCAGATGTTGCAAAACTACAACACCCAGCATGCCCGGACAGCCGTTGGCTGTCCGGGCATGCTGGGAGTTGTAGTTTTGCAACATCTGGAGGTCCGCAGGTTGAAGACCACTGTTAGAGGAAGTTGTACTCACCTGTCCCGCCGCTCCGGACCATCACCGCTCGTCACCGCTGCCCGGGATGTCGCCTTCCATCGCTGTCGCCGCGTCCCCGAGGTGTCCCCGACGCTCCGGCAAGGCCTCTGCTTCCCCAGCATCCTCGCTCTCCATCGCCGCCATCACGTTGCTACGTATGCCGCTCCTATTGGATGACGGGACGGCGTGCGCAGCGACGTGATGACGACGATGGAGAGCGCCGACAATGCAGGGGATCCCGAAGAGGACGCGCCGGAGCCCCGAGGACAGGTAAGTGATCGTCAGCAGACCACATGGGGCACCGTAAACGGCTATCCGGTGTCAGCTGAAGCAGTCAGCGCTGCCGGATAGCCGTTTATGCGATGGCCCCGACATACAAAAGCATCGTATGTTGATGCTGCCTTTAACATGCGATGGCCTCTGAGAGGCCATCGTATGTTGAAATGATCGTATGTCGGGGGCCATTGTAGGTCGGGGGGTCACTGTACTAGTAGGAAGTCACATGGTTGTTACAAGCAATACAAAGCTAAAAAATGCGGCATGGATTTCAACTGGAGTGGAATAGCACATTCTCACAGTTTGGTAACTACAATTCATAGTTAAAATACACACAAATGTATCGGTACGCACACTTAGGTGGAATCTGCCGGCATGTACATGTATGGTACATAAAGCTTATATGAATATACTTTACATGATAAACCCCTTAAAAAAAAAAAAAAACATATATATCGTAAATATTATATTACATTAATATGTCAAAATAAGGTCTTGCCGCAGATTGAAGCCCTTGGGTTCCCTATTTTCCAGCTGGAACATATTTCCTCCATGAATATCCCTGAAGTGTTTGGATAATGCAGAAATATTGGGATTAAAATTATGTCGATTTTTTGCATCTGATATATGCCTGCGTATTCTGGTCTGAAGAGTATTAGAGGTGCAACCTACATACTGGCGGAAACACATTTTGCAAGAAGCTAAATAGACAATATTTTTGGACTTACAATTTATATAGTCCCTAATTGTGAAGTGTTTACCTTTGGCACAAGACTGAAATTCTTTAGTATTTTGCATATGGTTGCGTGTAATACAGATCCTGTGCCCGCACTTCCAATCGCCTACATGTTGTAACCAAGTATATTCATGTGTTGTTTTATTTCTGGAATTACTCTTATACATGCTGGGAGAAAGAATGGAACCTAGGGACTGTCCCTTTCTAGATACCATTATAAAGTTGTCCAAAAGTAAATTTCCTAAAATAGTATCTTGTTGCAATAATGGTAAATATTTTTTCATTATATTGCCTATTTTTTTGTACTGTTTGTTGTATTGTGTGATTAAAAAAAGGTGCATTGATATTCGCTGTTTGTTTCGTGTTTTTGTGTTTCATGCTGCTTTGAATAATGAGGTCCTGTCTATTCAAATTTTGGGCTTTATTCCTAGCATCATTAAGTAATTCAGATGCACATCCTCTAGTGCTAAGCCTATCAAATACAGTTGCGCCTCAATCTGCGCCATTCCCCATAGGGAATATTTTTCTGAACATGTTGGGATGGCAAGAGGATGCTTGCAATATGGAATTACCGGCATTTTCCTTTCTGAATGGTGCCACTATAATTTTGTTATTGTCATTAACCGAAAACCACACATCCAGAAAGGAAACATGGGTCCTGGAAAACACCGATGTAAAAGTAGGGTTTAGAGCATTATAATTGTGTTTAGTACAAAGTCCGAAAAATCCTTCTCAGAACCCCTCCAGACAAAAATCAAATCGTCTATAAATCTTCCCATCCATATGATGCAAGACGGATAAGGATTATTGTCTGAAAATATAACACTTTCCTCCCACTGGCTCATGTAAATATTGGCGAAAGATGGGGAGTATTTAGCTCCCATAGAAGCTCCCCTGGTTTGAAGGAAGTAATGGCCATTGAACATACAGAAATTATTTTTTAACAGAAATGTTGCCATTAAAATAAACTCCTTCAAACCAGGGGAGTAGGTACTGTATAGATCCATATTTTTTGCCAATGCATGTAAACCTTCCACCCAGGGTATGGATGGATATCAAGAAGTATATGTACAATGGTGTTACTAAGTTTTATGCCATGACTAAGGGCCCCAGAGCCCGAAACGCGTAGGCGACTACGCTCCTGTGTATCCATTTTATCCAGATTTTACCTGTCTTACCGGTGCTGGATACTCCTTTTACTGCTATTTCAATTGTGGAGGGGTACGCCACCCCCCAGTCCAAGCACGAGAGCAGGTATGGGGATTGGAGCAGAACTACTAAGCACCAGTAAGTGTGCCTCCAGCTGTTGCAGCACATCTGAGCAGACGGTTTTCTGGAATACTGGGAGTTGTAGTTTTGGAACAGCTGGTGGCACCCCCTGGTTCGGAAACACAGATCTGCACTGTGTATAATCATTAGTGGATTCCATGTCGAAACCTATGTGTCATATGCATTTCTTTAATTTGGATAGGAAATTTGTCGATTTGAAATCAACACTAAGAATTGTAAATTGACCTGTGACTGAGCTGGGGAATTTTGAGGCAATGGGATTCATGGTTGCAAAAGGTGACCCTGCTCTGGGATACCACAAAAAGCTGCAGATTTTCCTCCATGAAAAATCCACAGCGGCAAATCTGAGTCTCATTGCCCCTTTCATCGCTGCAAAACCGCAGAGTATCTGCAACCTAAGTAGATATGCTGAGGATGTAGAATCCTTTTTAAAGGAGAACTCCAGGATGTACCAACTTATCCCCTATCTTAAAGGGGTTCTCCAGTGCTTAGACATCTTATCCCCTATCCAAAGGATAGGGGATAAGATGCCTGATCGCGGGAGTCCCGATGCCGGGGAACCCCGTGATCTTGCACGCGGCACCCCGTTTGCAATCAGTCTCCGGAGCATGTTCGCTCCGGGTCTGATTACCGGTGACCACAGGGACGGCGGCGTGTGACATCAGGCCTCCGTCCCCGTGTGACGTCACGCTCCGCCCCTCAATGCAAGCCTACGGGAGGGGGCATGATAGCTGTCACGCCTCCTCCCGTAGGCTTGCATTGAGGGGCGGAGCGTGACGTCACACGGGGGGCGGAGGTGTGACGCCGCACGCCGCCGGCCCTGTGGTCGCTGGTAATCAGACCCGGAGCGAACACGCTCCGGGGACTGATTATAAACGGGGTGCCGCGTGCAAGATCACGGGGGTCCCCAGTGGCTGGACTCCCACGATCAGGCATCTTATCCCCTATCCTTTGGATAGGGGATAAGATGTCTAAGCACCGGAGTACCCCTTTAAGGATAGGGGATAAGTGTTTAAGTGTTAGATCGCAGGGGGCAGACCGCTAACCAAATCTCCCCATTCAACAAAGCCACCATCTCTCCCCCCCCTGACACGCCCCCTTCATACAGTTCTATGGCAGAGCCAGAGACTGCCGAAAGCAGCGTTCCGGCTCTCCGATAGAGCTGCATGGAGGGGGAGTGTCAGCCACGGTGCAGGAGATCCCGGGGACCTCAGCGGTCAGATCCCCCCCCCCCCCCCCCGCGCGCGCGCGCGATCTGACACTTATTCCCTATACTTATGTGGTGAGGGTGCGATGAGGAGAGATGTTATTACCCTAGGGGCAGATGGCATTAATCCCTTGTGTTCATGACGCCAGGGCGTGGTTTAACCTCTGCACCACCCGAAGGTATGCCTCTGGATCCTGGGCGAGGCACGGGGGCAAATAATGACTCTGATGCAAAGTTATGGAACAACGGCAGCTTTACTGACATAGACAGGTGTAACAGTCTTGACAGCTCAGTTAGGCCCAAGGAGGTGACAATTGACTTCAGAGACTCTAGGGCTTGCTGGGACTTATAGTGGATTTGGACAATGTGTTGCAGGCCCACGCTGACTTGGTACAGACTGATTTTAACTGACTTGACTAGACTGACTTCACCCCGTATGTAGCTTACCAGGTTTTGACTTTCACCTGTGGGGCACTGGATTAGTAGAAGCGTGGCTGCGTGGTAGGCCTTGGGTCTCCTCAGGACACCAGACACTCTCAGGACTTGACTTCACTGACCTCAGAACTCAAGAGACTGAACTAGCTCCTCCCAGGGTTTATATGGGGGAGACTTTGAAAGGGTCCCATAGGTCACCCGATTAGTCACGTGATCAGTGGTACCTTCCTTGGTTACAACACTTGGTAACAGTATTTAAAGGCACATAACAGTATAAAGACATTATAGTAGATAACACAAGGTATAATTAACCATTTACATTACATAGATTAAAGAGAGACTTAGGGGACACCGCACTAGAGTCCGTCTGACAGGACAGCGATGGTACCGGGGTGCAACTCCCGTACTGGGCCACCACACTTAGGATAGGGGATAAGTTGTTAGATCCCGGACTTCCCCTTTAATACCCCATTTTCAACAAATGCTTTGGCCAGGTTCACACTGTTTGCCGATTACAGACAATAATGAACATGTTAAAGGGGTTATCTGGCATAAGGTGATTTTAGTACATACCTGGCAGACAGTAATGGACATGCTTAGGAAGGATCTGCGCTTGTCTTGGGCTAAATGGCTATGTTGTGAGATTACCATAACACTGTGACTAGCTTTCTGTGAACTGGTATTTCTTGTTTTCTGTTTTCTTGTTTGCCTACAAATCCCATGATACAATTTTCCTCCTTCCCACACATCAGCTACCCCACCCATTAAAACTAAATGAGCTGCAGACCTGTGGTCTTCAATCAGGGTGCCTCCAGCTGTTGCATTAGTTGCAGATTGATCCCTCCACCCATTGAAGCAGACAGGCTCCCTGTCATCAGCTGACTAGTGAGTCAGGTCTCGGCCGCATTGCAAGCTGGAAAAATTCCGGGACAGCAGTCATTTTGTATGCTGTTAAATATAAATATTAGGGTGAAAATCACAGAAGAATTGTGAGAAAACCGTCACACACAGGTACAGACACTATATTATGAACTACACTAACTTTACAGCCCCTGTAGCATAATCAAATAAAAAAAAAATTCCCGGAATACCCCTTTAAATAAAATCCAGCGTCGAGTTTTCCACAGTGTGACCCAGCCTTTGTGTGATCTCTGTTATTTTTTTTGTATTTTATTGCTTATGGGCACCATAACCATGACGGCACTTGCTTTGTATGGCTTAGACCAGTGTTTCCCAACCAGTGTGCCTCCAGCTGTTGCAAAGAAATACAATTCCCAGCATGCCCGGACAGCCGCAGGCTGTAGTCTTGCAGCAGCTGGAGGGACACTGGTTGGGAAACACTGGCTTAGAACTATATCCATGCCATGTATGTGTAACTGTACATTCATCTTACAGGGTAAAGCTTCATGAAGGAAACTTTCCATCCAGGATGGAGTTAAGCCGGCATTGTGCGCTGGTAGTAAAAATAGTTTATTATAATAATAAAGATTATCTCTGAGAGGGAAAGGGCAGTGCCTTCTCTTCCCGTCCACTCTCCTCATCCTAATCTTGGTGCTCCTTAGTTTTCGGGCCTACCCCCAGCCAAGGCCTGGAGAAGTCCGTGCTGGTTCTGGGCCAAACCAAATGAAATCCACAATTTTCAGTCTGTGCGGGGAATTAATTTAAACAAAAACCATTGGGGAATTCCGCTTCAGATATATATATATATTTTTTTTACTCTTCGGTCCACAGCGTTTCAGTAAGAAAATACGTTTTTGGTAGAATCTCGTCCCAATAATAAAGTAACTGTAATTCATTCTGCGCACTGTGTGACCTCAAGGATGTAGAGGGTGATGTCTTCTTGTTATCATGTTCCTTGCTGGTTTATCATCCTGTCATTCATATGCACTTGTGACATATTACAGTGGACAGTGGAGGGAAAAAGTATTTGATCCCCTGCTGATTTGGGACGTTTGCCCACTGACAACGAAATGATCAGTCTATCATTTTAATGGTGGGTTTATTTGAACAGTAAAACAGAAAAACAGAAAGATGCAGAAAAACATATTTCATATACGTTATAAATTGATTTGTATTTACACAGATTCAACAAGATTTATAGCTCCCAGGTGTCTTTTAACAAGATGAGATTAGGAGGACTATCTTAAAGGGAGTGTTCCTATTCTCAGCTTGTTACCTGTATAAAATACACCTGTTCACAGAAGCAGTCAATCAGATTCCAAACTCTCCACCTTGGCCAAGACTAGAGTCGAGCCTGGCGAGCCCCCTAAAACCAGATGCTTTCCAAACTTTGAGGAGTTTGCAGCTCACCAAACTTAAAAAATCAGGCAAGCCGAATGTGGCAATGTCGGGGCTGAGCTGTACTTGCAGCTGATAGCCGAGAGGATGGCTCAGCCCAGCAAGGAAGGAGTTAATTAGCGCTGCAGCATTTGTTAACTCATTGACTGATGGGGGGGATGTATAGTACAGACCAAAAGTTTGGACACACCTTCTCATTCAAAGTTTTCTTTATTTTCATGACTATGAAAATTGTAGATTCACACTGAAGGCATCAAAACTATGAATTAACACATGTGGAATTATATACATAACAAAAAAGTGTGAAACAACTGAAAATATGTCATATTTTAGGTTCTTCAAAGTAGCCACCTTTTGCTTTGATTACTGCTTTGCACACTCTTGGCATTCTCTTGATGAGCTTCAAGAGGTAGTCACCTGAAATGGTCTTCCAACAGTCTTGAAGGAGTTCCCAGAGATGCTTAGCACTTGTTGGCCCTTTTTGCCTTCACTCTGCGGTCCAGCTCACCCCAAACCATCTTGATTGGGTTCAGGTCCGGTGACTGTGGAGGCCAGGTCATCTGGCGCCACACCCCATCACTCTCCTTCTTGGTCAAATAGCCCTTACACAGCCTGGAGGTGTGTGTGGGGTCATTGTCCTGTTGAAAAATAAATGATGGTCCAACTAAACGCAAACCGGATGGAATAGCAGCCGCTGCAAGATGCTGTGGTAGCCATGTTGGTTCAGTATGCCTTCAATTTTGAATAAATCCCCAACAGTGTCACCAGCAAAGCCCCCCCACACCATCACACCTCCTCCTCCACACCAGCACACCTGTGAAGTGAAAACCATTTCAGGTGACTACCTCTTGAATCTCAACAAGAGAATGAGCGTGCAAAGCAGTAATCAAAGCAAAAGGTAGCTACTTTGAACAACCTAGAATATGACATATTTTCAGTTGTTTCACACTTCTTTGTTATGTCTATAATTCCACATGTGTTAATTCATAGTTTTGATGCCTTCAATGTGAATCTCCAATTTTCATAGTCATGAAAATAAAGAAAAGTCTGAATGAGAAGGTGTGTCCAAACTTTTGGTGTGTACTTTTTATGTTATACAACCGTCTATATGGCTGTATAATGTATACAGTGGAGAGAATGATACTTACCATCTCGTCGCTGGTCAGTGCCTCTTTTTGTGTTGCTCCGCCCCATAGTGACAACATCGCTAGAGGCAGGGCTACATAAGAAGGGCCCCCCCCCAAGAAGTCAACTAATGCTGCTTAGCATCGTTAGTTAGCTCCTTCCCTTCTGACCCGGTGCATAGCGCTCAGCCCAGCAAGATGTTGCAGTAAACCAGCGGATTTGCTGGTTTATTGTGGCAAAAGAGTTACGTTGCGCTGTGCTGCGATACAGCACAACTTAACCCTTTCACTGCCGAACACTTTCCGAAAGTTCAGTGAGCCGCCATGGCAAACTTTTAGAAAGCTTGCTCAACTCTAGCCAAGAACAAAGAGCTGTCCAAGAATGTCAGGGACAAGATTGAATACCTACACAAGGCTGGAATAGGCTACAAGACCATGACTGAACCATGTCTGGCCTTTCTTTGTGCACTGGGACACAGTCCTGCTGGGATAAAAAAGGGCGGAACCCAAAGTATTTTCACAAAGTTGGAACTGACATAAAACTATTTTGCAAATTTCCCTTCACTGTAACTAAGGAGCCTAGGTTTATCCCTGAAGAACAAACCCGAAGTGTCATCCCTCTTCTACCAAGCTTTATGCATCAGGCAGGAAATTGCAATATTTGTACAAGCAAACATAAGCTGTGCTGGGATCTTATAAAGGTACAGTGTCTTCACTTATGAGCCACTGTTTGTCATCCCCCTCCTTTGGTTAACAGAGAAAAAAATAAACACAGCTGTAGCTTGTAGTGAATGTTATATCTCACCCCAGTGCTGAATTTACAGCTTATACTGCTTAGTACAGCTCTATAATGTCCTCCACACTGTTGCATCTGCACTTTAGAGATATAAGGGAGCAGGATCTCCTCTTCTGTATGTGCAGTGTATAGAAGACACAATAGAGATTAGGCTCAACCCACTAGCTCAGTAACAACTGAAAATTAGGAACCTGCGGAGGGGAAAATTGGAGAATAATTTCATATAAAAGTTGTGTAGTAGCCTGAAAAAGTGCTACTCCTCACTTAGACACATTTATGAGCATATACATTTTTACTGCAGGACTCAAAAGTGCAGTCACCTAGCACTTGATTCCTACTAACACACAGTATATACCCACAAATGTACGAAACATAGTCACTTTTATATAACACTTGGCACATTAAAATGAATGGATCCAGTGTGTGTGGGGGGGGGGGAGGGGGGGGTAGTCGGTGTGACACTGTGGTACATGTTGGCACCCCCTTCTCCCTCTGTGAAATCAGTGAGGAATTTCCATAATAAAGCTGTAGCCTATCTGTTGCCAAAATTTCCGTGCTTGAAATTCGCACCTCAGGTCCTTACAGATTTTTTTTCCTGCAGTGTGTGGGTGAAATTATTATTATTTTATTTTTATTTGTTTTTTAAATCTCATCTACTTCACATCTACTGCAAATGCTGCAGAATTGCTGGAAAGTCTGCAGCAAATATGCTACATGCATCCCCATAGTAAAGGAGAGCCCTCAATTCTCAATAATTAGGTTAGGACTACTGAGAAGGATACATTGGCTGATGCTGCCATCTAGTGGCGTCATTAGAAATGACACAGAGCATGACATAATGTAGAAATGCAAATGTTTACACATAGATATTAGATTTTAGAGAGGTGTAAAAAAAATGCAAAAGAAATGAAGGGAAGCTGCTCATAATAAATGTTCAGGTTGTCGTATCATGTAGTGACTATGGGATCAATGGTTTATATCAGTGATTTCCAAACAGTGGACCTCCAGTTGTTGCAAAACTAC